>NC_090932.1:1086563185-1086866215 GCF_040938575.1 Ambystoma mexicanum
TCACAGGTTCATTCAGACCTCTGACAAAAACACTAGGAAATTAGATCTAGATATTAAAGGGAAGCTATCTGTATTTTAAGGTATTGCTGAAAAGAGCATTAGCTTGCTGGGGAAACATCTAATACAACAGATGATTGATAAGGATTCCACTTTGCAGATATATAGCAGATAATGCCATGAATCGTCTTAATAATGTGGGATCATTAACTAGTTCATGAAATTGCATTGACGTTTTACCTGAACCGGAACCCTCCCCTTAAAAAGTGCTGAAAAATGCTAAATGACGTGTGTTCTAGGATTAGAATATCTCGTAAAGGCAGAGACTTGTTATTTGATGCCATAAAATAAACGGGGCTTGGTTTGCTTTGGACGACACAAACAGACGTTAGTTTATTTGGGGTCACGCAATTGAAGGGCTAGCTGTTTATCGTTTATATTGATCGGCGTAGTAGACAAACTGTTTTGGGATAGGTCTGCATAAATATATGCACAGGACGCCAGAGTCTTTATTGATGATTCTTTTGCAAATCGCCCACGTTCAGATACATAATGGAGGGAATTTACGTTTGAGCTTTGCCTTGAAAAAGACCTGTGGAGGTCGAAACACGTGTTGGCAAATCACTGTGACAATTGAATATGAACAGAATAAAACAGAACCCAATATCTATTTGAGTCTCCTTTGAGAAGCACCTGTGTATATAGACTTGGACAAATTGTGACATTTGCAATTGCTTACCAATCATGCACTCATAGCTTGAGAGCTAGGAGCGCATCCAGTGGTGGAACAATTACTGTTTTTGTTTGACGTGCAGTAGGTTTGAGGTGCCTACTTGTTCCACATGTGTGCAGCAGCTAGAATTGATTGATTTAAGTGGTTTTCTTCTATTGTGATACGCTCAAGCGCTTCCATAGTCTGGCATACCTCAGCAATGCTGTTTTTTGTTTCATTAAAAAAAAAAAAACCTGGATAATATGTTGTTGATAGAAATGTATATCACTCTCAGTACAGGCACAGTATACCACAAATAAACAACTGCAGTGTGCAGGAATAGAATGTATATTTCCTTAGTATCTATATTTGTGACAAATTGACTTCTACCCTGTAGGAGTACAAGGATGAGTAGTGGTTAAAACACCCAATCAGCCATGTAACGATTCGCAAGGTATCATCACTGCTCCCCAAAGGGAAGTCCTTTTCCCTAAGGCTAGGGCGGTGCGGCCGCTACTGATATCATGCAGGAGGACATCATTGGGAGGAACTCCCCTCTCGGGATAAGGACGATCACCTAGCCAATGTCACACCACCACCTTCCCTAAGCCCTCTCCATGACAAACAACTTCTTTGAGAGTAGATCCATGTTTTTCTGTAGTGTAGGAGAAACAACCACAACAGAAGTTGTCCAGACAAATAAGAGCACAGGAGATATAAAGATTACTTACTGTGCTAGTACTGGTACGAGGTGGGCCAGAGGATACATGAAGATCAATCCATCAAGAACAACAAAGGGCTTTGACAATCTGCCCGGGTGGGACTGGAAACATTGTATAAGAAGAGAAGAAGGACTGAAGACTTTGTTATGCCCAGCCGGGAGAAGCAGCAGGTGTGAGATGTAGTTTCAAATCCTTTCAGCTGACCAGAGTGAACCACTAGCGGAGAACACCAGTGAGGTGCTGAGGGAGTTCTCTGTGGGTCCAGCTGGTGTGGACCCGAACACAATGCCGGAAGAAGAAGCCGATCAGTCAAGAAAAGCGCTGAGTCACTGTGCTGCTGCAACAGCAGAGAAGAGAAGACTGAAGAGCCAGAGAGACACGGCCCTGTCTGAGAAGAATGCATCGAGCATCAGGAGAACTTCCTTGTCACAATGCCAGCAACAAGCCTACTGACCACCAGAGAATGGTCTTTGACCATAACACATGAATATTGAGCATGAAAGGAGAATTTAGCAGTGGCAGAAACAAGCCCACTGACTACCAGAGAAAGGTCTGGGACCCCGACGTAAGTATATTAAGTATCCGAGGAAAGCATCCTCATCACAGTGGCAGGGAAGAGTCCACTGAGGCCCTGAGAAGGACATGGGACTTTGCCAACACCAGGAGAAGGGAGTCATTCTCCTGGTTCTGAAAGGTGACTGTTGTAAAAGTTTGTTGGAACCACACACCAGAAGAAGGGAGTCAATCCCCCTGGCATCCTTTTTGCCAAGGAACGTTTCTGAGAATATCACTCACCTACCAGGAGAAGGGAGTCATTATCCTGGTTAAGGAACTTTTCTGTTGATTTATTCTTTAGCTGTAGGGTAAGGGATAGAAGTAGGTTGTGACACAGCACAGTGGATTTTGATTTCAACTTCCATCCGGACAGCCCATTTTTAGTATTCATTTGAGGCAGGGAAACAAACCCCTCTTAGAAGATAGGGATAGCGAGGGTTTATTTTCTTACAAATATGTCTTTTTGCAAACCAGCATGCCACCTTTGTGTCAGCGTCCTTCTTCGCCCCTTTTACAGCCCTTACACGCCTACAAACCAAGAGCCAACAAATCATAAAGGCACAACAGGCAGAGTTAAGAGCTATACCTCCTTGCCTTCTGTGGTAGTGCAGGCCAAGGGAAGACTCGACTTTCAAGAGGGGTGTGAATGTGGTTCAGTAACAATCCAAACAGCGAAGTATAACAGTCCAAAATAAAACAAATGTTCAATCAAGGTCATATAATAATATATACTTTAATTAAGCATATTATATGCAATAATAACTAACTACAAAACACTACAGAAAACCCACCCCTTAGGAATGATCACAGAATAATAAAATATATCAAGACGCAGTACTCTTAGTAATCAGGGTTGAAAGTTAAGTAAAAGCCGCAATGTTGTCAAAAAGGATATGTTCTTGTGTAAAAAAGTGTTCAAAGTGACCAAACCAGTCTCTAGATCCCACAAATGGACCAATGGGGCAAATAGCAGTCAATAGTACCTTCTTTGCAGTTCTCGGACCATGCTTTGAGTAGTTATGCGAGTGGTTCGTACCCAGTTTGAGTGTAGCAATCTGTATTGATCCAAGAAGCAAGCTGGCGTCGAGCTGGGGCAATACGGTGGCTCAGAGTGGTTTGAAGGCGAGGTTCATGCAATGCAAGTTGGAGTGCTCACCAGGATCAGTTCGGGTTTGAACCAGTTCAAATCAGGGTTTCAACCTCTGGGCAAGGTCGGTGAGTTGTGCTCATGTTGTTCGAGTCGAGGGTCGGCATTGGTTCATAGTGGTGATCCTGATGCTCCGGTGTGCAGTTCGACAAAGCAGCAGTTTGAGTTTCAGCCAGTACGAGTTGTTTGTGTAACTGCTGGTTCAAGTAAATGATGGGCACTCCAGTGGTTGGAGTCGGTGTCCGCCGATCAGCAGTCAATTCTAGGCGAGCAGGCGACTGGATCTGCGAGGCATGAGATAGCATTGAGCTGGTTCTAGATGCAAGCACACCCGTTTAAAGAGTTTGAGCCAGTGCCACCGGCAGCACTGGTGGGTCCTTTGGTTTGAGATGCCGTGAATCAGGTTCAAAAGCATTTGTGCTGGTTTGATGAGACTAAAACAGGGATCCTGGCCCTCAGAATGCTCATGCTCCAAATCTAGGATTTTAGAGTAAGATTGGTACTTGTTCCCAGACTCCCAAACATGGGGGAGGCTGGCACACCCCTCCCGGGGTCCTTCAGCACAGTGAGGTCCTGGGCACCATTGTTGGTGGCAGAGGCAGGACTTGCCCCAACAGCACTTCACCCCCACTTGTTCACAGGGATGGTTAGGGGACAGAGCTTCCCTCTGCCTTGGACAATCAGTCTTTTCCTCACTGGCTGAGTACTTTGGAAAAATCAACTCTCCCAAAAGAGAACAATAAATTCTTCCTTAAGCGTTTGTCCAAAAGTGAATTCAAAAAGTGGTGGGAGACCCCTTCTTTTAAAGGCAACAGTACACAGGTGATTGGACTATTGCTAGCCTGCTTTAAGGGTCCAATCCCTGTTCTGGAAATAAGTAGATTTTACCTTCTGACATCACCCCCCAAAGTGATTTGTGCTAAAGGAAGTGGATGGGACAGGAAGGCAGAAATAGAGGCAGAGAAAAACAAGATGGTGGAACCTCTGTTTGTAAAGAGCTCCCTCTGTCTACAGTAACCATTCCCCCTTCTCTTCTGAAAAGGATAAAATGCCTTTTCACATGCAGCAATCTTGTGTGAGGCCAAGCATGTTGCCTTTGATTTCTGATCCTAGGCCAGATTCCAGTGGAGTGGCTGTCCTCTGGGAAGGGAGTTACTGCCCTTACTAAAGAAACAAAGAGAGGCAAGAACCCAAGGTTACAGACATTGAAAGTAAAGTGGACCTAACTAGGTACGAGCTAGCTACTTGCAACTCATATATTATAAGAGCCCAGTGATAGAGACCATTAGTGACCCAGGCCCAAGGGCCACACATAGAAAATTCAGACAACTGAGGTTTAGTCTCAATCCACCCGCACTCAAAAACCAATCATTTCATATGCTGTGTAGCTGTGCAGTGCACAACATAAATCGATTTAAAATCATCCATTCTATACAATAAAATACTCTATTATTATAATCATATTTTCAAGATCATCTCATTCTCAAAATGTTGGTAATTAACAAAAAAGACAGTCTTCAAAACAATGCAAGAAAATGTCATTCTTACAACCGCCAAAGACAGCCAACACGTGTTTTGACCAAAAGGTCGTCTTCGGGGCAGTAAACTCTGTTCAATGATAATCAGTTTCTGCAAATATAATTTCCCAACTGATCTGCTAGACAGCATCCATAATTCAGCAGCACCCCAGATCTGGATATGTGATCAGTGTTTGCATTGGAAATAAATTGACAATTACTGACATACAACAGTTTCCATTACCAGGCCTACTTATAAATACAGGTATATTAGAACCTGCTGCCTCTGTGGGCGAAATTCAACATCCTGTGGCCGAAGCACCTAAGGTAACAATCCTGCAGGCGATGGCAGAGACATCCATGTCTGGGAAGAATACACATACTCCCTTCACAGCTGGGCTCACACTGTTGACACATTTGTGATACCAAATTGCTGTGACTGTAATAATTATGAGAAATACCATCTACCATACCATACCATGGTATGGCTTATATATAAAGATTATTCTGCCACCAGGACAGTACCCTCATAACTATAGGTGTTGTTTGTTGGTACATGGTTGCATGTCACAAATGCAGCCCCAGCACTGCACAAAACATGCTGTCACTGCAGCTGTCAAATGACCACTTGTGTCCTCTGAACCTGCGCTGTGCCACTGGTAGAACAGGTGCTGCAGATCAGGATACAGATGCAGAGGGCACAAGGGTACACTGTGCTTTTGGCATGGAGCTTATCAAAAGGGAATCTGATCAGAGAAGGAATTACCAGCACCATTCTATTAAATTAATTTAAAAAATCAAAAAAGCCAGGGTTCTTACACTCTTGCCAAATGGCATAGTCACAATATGGATGAACCAGCATCATGCAAATGCAGGCATGGTAGAAGTTGTGGAATGTGTGCGGTTGAAAGCCTACCATTGTTAGCCCTACATGCTCATGAGGGCTAAACAAGTTCATACTGCATAGCTATTAAATATTTGACCTTTATGGTAAGAGATATAAAAGTGTCAGTTGTGCACTATAAAAGTTAAAGCAGCTCTCCTAAGGAGGTCTGTTACCTTTAAATGTATAGCAGACATGCTAAATACTGAATGTACTGTTCATGGAAACTATAGCAAACATGCTGGAAAGTTCTGATTCTGTTGTTTCTGGAGAAAAACAGCCACCCTGAAAAGTGGAGTATATTGTTATGAAAAATAGTAGATCTGGCTGAAAATGGTTTACTGCCTGTGGAGATGGTTGGCATACCTCAATTCAGTGCACCTTGACAAAACAGTACCATTATGTTCCAATAAAACTGTTACTGCTGCAAAGTGTAGGCTCTACTGCATTAAAGGTATAGGAACTCTGTTGAAAACTGAAATGTTAGGTCAACTGAGCAGGGATTCTACATACATGACCTGCATTTTGAACACATATTTCTGCAGCAGCCACAATAACCCACCAAGCAATCTCCTCATTGTTGGAACCCTAAGGATAAACCCAGATCTTTGCAGCTGCTGTAATGACAAACTGGGGTATATTTCACACATGGCTGGCACCCCTGACAGGACCATAGATGTAAGACTTGTCTAACTTGTGGCTGACTCTGTTGTTGCACTATTGGCAAGTAAAACGTCTATTGTATATACATATCAGAAGATATGAAAACAACTGGTGCCGTTCACAAGCTGGTAGGTTTGGGGAAACGTCAGTCACTTGTCTGTTACGTGAGATAGACATGCCATGAAGCATACTGGCTTAAGACCACCATGCTGAGTTGTTGACTGTAGAAATATAAGTATCTCAAAGTGTCAACCAGTGTCCATCATACATGCCCATCAAGAGGGTTAAAGCAGTTCAGACACTGTTTTCTTTCGGTCCTTTGGCTCTCTCTTGAAACTGCAGTTATAAGTATAGCAAAACCTCTCAGAAGTGTAAGCACTGTCTCAGTAAAGGACAAGCATATCATTCTCCACTGAGTATCCCAGGCCTGTGGAATTGAGAATAACATGCTTTCTGAAATAATGTTGATACTGGATTGTTTAGCAACCCTCGAAATAAGTAACAGGTCTGTAGTATTCTTGCACTAATAGACAACGTGTGTACTGTGCTATTAACAGTGCATCTGCCCTGCAAGTGTTGGTAGAAACACACAATGCTTAACAGAGCGAGATCAAATGACTTCATATCCAGACAAGCCATACCCTCTGCTGGGAATACCAGAGGGTTTTTGGCTTTTACAAAAAATCACAGCAGCCCCTCATCGCTCTTTTACACATCCAAAACCTCAAGTCATTAAATGTGTTTCAGTTCAGTATGATGACACTCCCATGCAAAGTAATTACTCTACTTAGTGCTCAGATGACCTATATAATAATGCCCAAATTGTTTTAATGGCAGGCCAGTGTTCCTGTTTTGGGAACCATTATGGGCCAGTTTGATGACCTACTTTACAGGGCACCTAGTGATTTGTAATGATATAATTGGCCCAGTGTGCTTTAAAAGGCACCGTTTGCCACAACGTTTGCAATACATGCTTACACATGGGCTATGTTATTTTGTTGCACAGCCTTATTTTTCATCCCAATCCATCCCTAGTTCCAAAACATGCAGGTTGACCACCTGCATTACTGGAGACGGCAACAACATAAAGGGGCGAACCACAATGAAGCCGCAACCCTTTATACAAAACACTATTGGTCTTATACATCAGACTCAATGAGAATAAAAACACCTTTGAATATTCTCTGAAGTTTAAAAAAACATGTTAGCCACATTGTGCTGCAAGAAGAACTCTGCTTGAAATGAACAGAAAGCTAGAGATTTGCAGGCGAATCAAGACAGTAACAATCTCTTTTACTGGTGACAGGTGAGGTGGGCTTAACAAAAACAGACACCTGCTTCTGTTAAAGAGTGTGTATTTCTGCCTCTTACCTATTCAAATGCATTGTGTACCCTGCACCTTTTGCAGACAGTGCTGTCAGCTGTCAACATCTTTGAAGATCTTTGAAGATTCATGGGGTGCTGCAGCCCCTCCAGCAACCCTACTTCCAGCGCCACTGGCTGTACTCCAGACGTTATGGACTGCAAGTTGCATGGTCACTCACCATTGACAATGTTGGCTATGGATGATGGGAGTTGTAGTCCCAAACACCTTTCCCTGCCAAAAAATCAATAGAGCACTCAAACAGGAGCGTTCTGCTCAACTGAACTGGGCCCTGGTTGAGATTTTCACATGCAAATTAGATTGTTCAACTCCATGTAACTATTGTAAGCACTTAAATTCAACTACACTTCAACACGTCCTCAACATAACAAATTGAGGCTTTGTTGAGCATTGGTTCAGCGAACGTGCTAAACTCTGAGCTCTCAATTTGTTTGACCATTTCAATGGAACACTCATTTAAAATGTGTGTATGGGAATTGAGAGCAAAGGTTGCAGACACTTGTGGAACACACCTCCTTGGGCAAGAACTGAGGGAGTGTAATTGGGTAGCTCTCATTCCTTGCCTCTCCTCATTGTTGTCCTTCTTAATCCTCACTCCGACCTTTCTTTCGATAACATATCGTTCTTTCCCCTTGCAGTGCTTTGGGGAATTTCTTTACTCTCCTCCTCTTTTCTATACTGCATATCCTTTATCATTTGACCCTGTGGTGCCTATTCTGACAGAAAATGGGGCTCGAAACCAACCACTGTGGCAGATGGCCTGCATTCCTTTTCCAGTGACACGAGTAATGTATTGTGGTCTAGGTGCTTTGTATAATGATGTGCCTGGACACCCTGGTCCCTTTCCTTTGCTGCTATCTCGTTTGGCAGGGCCACCTAACTAGTAAGAAAACTAGAACAAAAGTGTGCATGTGTGCCCACCTATCTGGGTATATGGATGAGATCAGCCCCAAACAAGACATGTAACCCCCTATTCGTGCTAAAGATATAAGAATGCTTTCCTAATTTCCTCCATATTATTATGACCATTGGCAAACCAGATCTTCTTGTGGCTTCCCCAGTGTTCCTTTGGATAGCCATGGTTTCCATTTCCGGTGTGTTCCTTTAGTTGTACCAGGCAAGGGTGGTTGCGTGTTTTAACCAAGGTCTCTAGTTAACGCTGGCATTCAGCTTACCACGGAAAGCCCACTATTTCCCTGTTGCACTCCTCTCCACCCATTTATGGTATTATTTTAAACAATATAGATGCTGACATTTCATGCAAATTGTTTCTGCATGGAACATGTCCACACCCCCATGGTCTATGCCTAATGGCTTGGATTGTGTCTTCATAGGTGTGGAAACTTCACATCTTTGCAAAAACATTCCATGCTGTGAGGCATGGGTATTGCCCATCACACAGACCCAGGTGATTTTGAGGAAGTGTGAATGGGTTTCATGCAATTCATCTAAATCACTGTTGAAGTGGAGGCTGGCACTGCAACAATGGCGCCTTTTTTGATGATCTCCACTTTGAGCATGCACACATGATGGAGGTCGTTCTGATAAATTGCACGCATGTGGTGAAGGGCCTGGAGGTCCAGGATAAAGGAAATGCGCCTACAGTCCCATACTCCGATCAAGTGGACGGGAAGGATAGCATCGTGGACTCTGCTGTACGATGCTATAGAGACATGTCTTGTAATTAACACAAACCTACGCTCACTCTTTTCACTTCCCACTAAGAATCTCACCCCCTTCCATCCCACAACGCCAGCTCACTGTGCCCATTTAGCCCTATTAGAAACCCTCTATAAGAAGAAGGTAAACCAGGATCCCCTTCACCCAAAGCAGCTGATATTTAAGTAAATAGGCTATAAACTCACATTCCAGCACCTTGCCTTAAGGCCAAGAGCTCAGTCGCATACCCTACCTATGTACCTTCTCCAAATATCCTTTACCCAGCTTTTAAAAAGCAGCGTAAATCTTCTTGAAAGACTATGAATTCATATGTATGTGTATGCAAAATATGACGCAATGCAATTATCTTTACTGTAAGTGCTATTGCCAAATGATGGATAGCGCTCTGATGCCCAAGGGCCTGGTCTGCGCTATAGAATACTGCACAAGTAAATAAGATGAAGAGGTCAGGATTCCAGGCTCAACCAGCAGAAGTTTTTTTTTCAACTTCGCTTTCTTGCCACCCCTTTAGTGACTGACTTATTTCTTGTAATTTGTTTCCTCTTTATCTTTTGTAATTGGGTTGTATCAGACAGGGGTAATTTTCACTTATACTGCCTTTCAAGTACAACACTTTCAGGAGATCCGAGAAAGGAGGGAGAGAGAGGGAGAGAGAGAAAGAGAGACAGAGAGAGAGAGAGAGAGAGAGAGAGATCCGAGAAAGGAGGGAGAGAGAGAGAGAGTGAGAGAGAGAGAGAGAGAGAGAGAGAGAGAGAGAATATGGTGAAATGCTGTAAAATGTTTGACCTGGATGTGAATCGGCTTGATTGGGGACAACTGATGAGAGAACATTCCAACTGAGTCCCACGCCCTCTTTAACCCATTTACCAGCCAGATAGGGTATATTGACTGTTAGAAAGAAAGCAACTGCAGTAGTTGAGGGTAGCATCAGCATTTAACTACGACTATCCACACACTGATTGAAGTCTCCTTCCTGAAGTCTGCTAGGAATTTAAGATCACATCAAGAATCCTTTTATTTGGTCAAAGTCGTCAACATTGCTCTCGGTCAAATCTTGTAATCATCATCAGCAGCCCGAATCTGCCATCCCCAATATTCACTGGCACTATGTCAAATGCAAAAGACTACTAGCCTAACATCACTTAGATGGTGCCAGAGAACAGGCAAGCCAGAGCTATTAATGCTTGTCAACCCAAAATAAACGGATGTATGAGGTGCCAACACATGACAAGAACTCGTTGGCATGCTTGCCAACCCACCCTTACTGTCAAGAAGCAAATAATAGCAGATGTGTTCGGCTATACCTCCTAAGAAGGTGTCAACACCAGACATTTAAAAGTTGACTTGCTTACCTACCCTTAATGGGAACATGCAAGGAACCACAGATATGCTCAACTGTCCTCCCTAAGAAAGTTCCAATAGAAGCCAATACACTATTGACAGGCTTTCCAACCTTTACTGAGAACAGGCAGATGTGCTCAGCTATCCTCCATAAGAAGGTGCCAACATTAGGCAATGAGTGGCTGTTCACATGTTTGAAAAAGCTTACTGAGTCCAGGGAAGAACAGAAGTTAAGCGCAGCTATCCTCAGAAAGGTGTTTCTGAATGCTAGGTGGAGGGCTGTAGATGTGCTTGGCACCTGACACCAGTCAGAGAACAGCATTTATACCAAGTTACCCTCAGCAAGATACTATCTGTGGAGCCAGGGAAACATAGCAGACATGCTCTTCTACCAATAACCAAATGGTGGCAGGAGAGAAAATGAAGAGCAGCAGACATGCGTGTCTATCCTCATTATAATAACACACAGGACCAGCTCAAGAGCTGACAAGCTCACCCTTCAGTATGCAAATGCTGCCCGGCACCAGATAAATAAGAGCAGGCATTTTCACTTAACTATGTGGATGATGCCTGGGACTAGATACAGAAACGGGCATGCTTGCCTACCCTCCAAAGGATACCCAACTAGACTAAAAGCTGCTGAGATACTTAGCTGACCACACTAAACTCAGCCAGGGATTAGTGAAGAAAGAGAAGACATGCGTGTCTACCACCACAGAGATTCCACCTGGGTGCAGGAAAGAATACTAGGCATGTTTCTCTACCCTCAGAGAGATTGTACTTGGGACCGGGCAATGAAGACAAAACATGATTGCCTACTGCCAATAAGATGGCTACTGCAATCTGGCCAAGACTAGCAGCAAGATAGCCTACAAGCACTAAATGGCCATCTGTGACCAGGTGAAGAAGAGCAGTCATGCTTGCCTACTTGCACTACTGTGGCACTCCCTTATGGTAATGAGTTTGAGGTTTTGTTAAAGGGTACACACGGAAGACACGCCTTGAATAGATGAGAAGACACACCTTGAATAGATGAACAGAAGGATTGATTGATTTAAGTAGTATAGCTTTCAAGTGAGCCGATGAGGGCAACACCAGCTGTTAATGCCCTCCCCACAAGTTATAGGCCTGACCCGCAAGCAAGAGCCTATAATGAAGGGAGGGCATTAACAGTCACTGTAGCCCGAGGCAGAAGGGCTATAACGCTATTAGAACATTTCACCAAATCATGGTAGAAAGGTCTGTTTAAAATGAATTTGGACAAAAGGAGAAAATATGGAATCTTGAGGAGGAAGGCTAATATCAGCCATTCTTGCCCCCTGCCACTACATTTTCTACAATGAAACTGCCAATAGTCCAATGTTCTCATATGGTGATAACGACATCTGAGGAAAACAGTGCCTTGTAGTAAAGGCCGGCTGTCCCGAGGTACTGCCAGAGCGAAGTGAGGGAATTCATGTAAGTGACAGGTCAGGCCGGATGATGCACCCTGCCCAGGAGGGCATTGGCACCTGTTGCAGGTGTCTAAATTGGAGGCACATTTTGAAAAGAAATTGAAAAAGGAGAGTAAAAGAGCGCACACGCTGTTCTGCATGCACGCCAGAGACAGAGAAAGAGCGTGTGGTTGGAATAATTTGCTTCAAACTGGGGAGGGGCTGGAGAGCAAAGGAGGAAGAAGTGCTTCTTTGCTTTGGGTAGCATCCCTGTGATGTGACAGAGCAGAGGAATTTGTGAGGAGAAGTCAGGTAAGGGGATGTCATGGGGACAATGGCAGAATAGGAGGCTACTGTAATAGAATGCTGTGGCCTGCAGTGAACTAACCTGCTGCCTTTGCACCCCTGTGCCCCTGTGTCTGCCTGCCACCATCCAGTAAGCCTGGGAGCTTTTTCGGCTCTCCACTGGCTCACAGCTTCCTCCTGTGGAGCTGTCTAAATCGGAGGGTATATCCCCTCCTACCGGTGCTTGTACCACCTGCACCCAAACTGAAAGCCGTGCTGGGGCCAGCCATGCCATCGCCTTCCCATCCCCGTCATTGCACTGGAATCTTGAGATACTGGTTCCGAGGTGAAGTCCTAACTTTGCTGTCTACAGCTGTCCACTGAAGGGAGCAAATTCTACTATTTCGCCCACCTTGGCGCCTTGGCTGTCTCTATGCCTCCCTTGTGCTAGCCATTCTTTGCCTGGTGGCCTCCATCTGGCCAACTTCCATCTTCACTTGCGCCTAGTGCCTCCTCACGTATTGGCCTTTCTTTGGTTCACATCTTGGCGCTTATTAATTCAATGTTTTGTCTGTTGACAGTTATTTCATTAGTTATTCTTGTTCTAATGTCTTCCCTATTCCTTCTCACTAATCTTACTACGCACCTACTATCCACTTGTCGGAATTGAAACAATATTAGGCCTCCTATCGCAGCAATTGTATGTGTATTGGCCTACGCCAAGCTGTCTAAAACATCATATGCGAACAAACTCTGCAGCAAGGTTTTGACCTTAGAGAAAGTAATGTAAGTCGCCATCTTGGATTAAGCCACCATTTTAGGTTCTCTTGTAATATGGAAGTCACCCTGAACATCAAAATGGAGGCCGAAAGACATTCTGAGTAAGATTCTGGCCGTTGTGACCTCCATACTCACGAATAATTAATATGCCTGCAGGCCACTTGTCGGGGTCGCAAACTGAGACCTTGTCCTATTGTTGACCTATGTGTAAATGTATAACTATATCAGCGAAACTAATCAAAATGCATATATTATAGGATTGACCTGGCTAGGAACCCATAGGCCCGATCCTTAGAATGGTTAACCCACGAGGGGGTTGGCCAAGGGCTGGATAAAAAGTATAAAAAGCCCAAGTATTCCAATGTACGGTCTCTCTCACTAATGCATCGAACCTTCGTTGAAGTTCGTTACGTTACTCTGAGAGCCGAATAGCTATCCGTTTGTCAATTGACTTTGGAAACTGTTGTAGCTTTTAAATAAAGCACTTGTATGTTCTTTGTAACCTGTGTTGGTGTGTTTCTTTTGGGCTTCCCGGCCTCATATTAGTTTTCTGTTTCCACAGTTGGCGCCCGAACAGGGACACTCAAGATTGATGCCGGATCATTGAAGGTTGATGCAGACTATCGAACCGGGATCGGACGGTGTGATACTGCGGGCCCGACCGAACAAGACGCGATACCTCGGCAGCGCTGCACGATCCGATCCTTGGGCGATAGTCGTGTGGTCTGACACGGCATCTTGACGAGGGTCCATTTTTTGAGGCGGGCAGATTTGTCGAAACCACCAAACACAAGGTAAAATTCGTTAGGTAAGTTCTTTGGTAAACCCTACGGTCCTCTGTAGGTTTGGTCAGGTACAGTCGTGACCCGGCTCTTAATTTAACCCTGACAATTTGAATTTGGCGTATTGTATCTGCAGACACAATTATTGACCAGGTAACACCAATTTTTTGTGAAATGCCTGGGAAATTGACTAGCTGCTTTAGGGCTATGTTCCGCAGCGATCGACAATCTTTGGAATTTAGCCGCCCGGCACCACAGGAGGGGTCACCGGCATGTACTATGTACTGTAAGTATGGCATTGGAAGTATAGTATTTAATGATATTTGGCACAGACAAACCAGACATGCCTCTGAATTTCAGTGGCCAATCAATGGTAGTTTTGAGATCCCCCGTATTGAATACCTAGAATCGGTCTTGCTAAAAAAGAAGGCCAGACCTGCAGCATTTGATGCAGAATTGGAAAAAAGAAGCATAGCAGCAGCTTAAAAGTAGGGATAAACATGCACGCCGTCATAAGACAAATGCCGAAAAGGCGTTATTATATGATAAAGAAAAACATTCAGAGTCAGTTAGAAACATGGATAGGGCTTTCTCACTAGGTATCCAGAAAATGTATCCCTCTAAAGATTTCCATGTTTCCGAAGAATTTATTGAAAAATGTTAAACAAACGCAGGCCTGATGCCTTCGCGCCACCTCCGTATGATCCTCTCACAGGTACTCAGCCCATTCCTGCTGTTATTCCTGTTCCCCCTGTGTAGCCTATTATTCGCATTCCTCTAGTTGTTGTTCCTCCACCTATCGCACCACCCCTTTCTCCTACGCCGATCGTTGCACCCCCATTGAATTTGCCCGCACCTTTGCTCCCGAGTGGTTCTGTATTGACTGAAGTTGATCGGGGTGCGGGGTCGAAGATTGTCACTCGAAATACTGTTTCTACAGGCAAGAAACAGGAATTATTTCCATGGGCTAAGCACTGTATGGAGAAAGGTGATGAAATTGAAGTTTTTTCCACATTATCAAATATGGGCAATTTTCCCGAGAAAAATGTTTTTATCGAAGGTTTGGGGACTCATTTATGTGTAATGTGGGGTAAATTACAAAATTCGGATCTCCCGCAAGGGGTGAGGGATCTAAATACTTTAGCGCTTTCGAGGGACACAGAGGAGAAAGTACAAGGTCATGTTGAGAGATTGTTTGAGTATAGGAGGGACTTCAAAATATTACGAGATGAGGATGAGGAAGACGACAGTATGTATGTACAGAAATGGTTCCTTCCGTGTCGTAGATCGGCACCTGAGGAAGTACGAATTTTTACCAAAGATGCATTCGATGGATCTCGGATTCATCGGTACCGCCAGATGAAGTATATGACACATATAGTCAGTATACAGTAGAAATGCAGAAGAAGGTGATTCAGGTAATGGTACAGTACCTACAAGATGAATGTGTAAGGAAGAAGGTTAGTTGTCCTATAGAATTATTGGGTATTTTTAAGGGGGCTTTTTCGCCCGACACTTCTTCAGCTGCCTTAGCGCTTGACCTGGCTCTATTGCTTGGTAAGCGGTCAGAGTTACCTACATCTCAGTTGCCTATGAGAGAGGTTCCTCCGACATTTGTCCCTAAGGTTGAGATTCTCGCTAACGCTGGGACTGGTGCACCCTCTGTGAACATCCCTGCACACTATGTATCGCAATTTGTTCACGTCCCGTTTTCACGACAGGAAGTGAACACTATTAGACAATCAATTCCCGATATCAGAAAAAACCCAACAGGGTTTTACAAAGAGATAGAGTCCGTTTTGCAGTCCTCTGTGTTCACCTTAAGTGACATTGACTTGCTATTCCCTGTACTCCTGCCCGTAGATTTATGGAAGCAGGTTCGAACAATAGACGATGTGCCAGGGTTAGGAGATACGTGGGCTAACATGACTAGGTTTGATGGGGAAAGACCAGCTGGTGAAAAACCACCTCAGGTAATACTTACTTTGCCTGATAGAATTGTCGCAAAATTGAAAACCATAATTCCTGAGAAAAGAATTATTTGGGACAAGCTCACGGCCTGTGTTCAAGGAAAAACTGAAGGTGCCACCGAGTTCTTTAATAGATTCGAACAGGTATTCTCTGATTTCAGTGGTCAGGACTTGGGCACAGAGTCCGGGAAAAGGTTGTTTGTGGACAGATTTGTACGTGGGTTGTTGCCCGACATCCAGTCACAGATTATGTCCTCTGAGAGCGCTTGGCAGGCGAAGTCCCAATCTGAAGTTTTGCACATGGCTCAGTATTCTGAGAACCGTGTGAATAATGAAAAAGAAAAAATAGAGAAGAGGAAAGGAGATTTGAAGACTAAAGTATTGTTACAACAAATTGTTAGAAATCCCAGAGGAGGTACGTCACAGACCAGAGGTCAGTATGTCCCAAAAGGAAACGCTCCTTTGGGTTCTATGAATATTAATCAATGTGCCTATTGCCGCCAGGAAGGTCATTGGCGAGCACAGTGCCCCGTCCTTCGCCAAAGGTCGAGCAATGCATTTGGGGGTATGGGTAGACGATCTAGAGGTCGCCCCGGAGCAGGGGGCCCTGATAGAGGTCAGTTTTCGCAAGATCCTCAGCAACCTTTGCCACGGGAAAATCAGACTTCGAGTGTGGACACGAGAAACATATTTGATCACCCTTCTGCTGCCTACCTTTCTGAAGAGCTTCCTTCCAATGACATTTTGTTTTGTTAGGACTGCCCGAAGCAGGTTTTGGAACCTTCACCTATTCCCGTTAATCAGAAAGGTCCCTACGTTGAATTGTTAGTGGGGAATAGGAAACATCAGTTTTTGATAGACACTGGAGCACAGAAGTGCTCCATTGATCATTCCCGGGTTCCAAACATTCCACTGTCAGGGCAAACAAATGTTTCTGTAGGGTTTTCTGGTATACCAATTGTCTGTCGGGTTTCTTCGCCGGTGTCTGTTTCTTTGGGTCCCTTTATGGACATTTGCCCTTTCCTTCTGACTTCGAACTGTGGAGAGAATTTGCTGGGGTTAAATTTGTTAAAGAAACTGAATGCAGTAATTCACTGTTCCTCTGATGGAGTATGACTGACGGTTTCACCACAGCAACTTCCCAGTTCCCAGTTTCTGACTCGACCATTGCCTCCTGAGTTTAGTGTTGTCCCAGAATGTTTATGGGCGGTTGACGACAATGATGTCGGGGTACTACAGATTGAGCCTGTTAAAATAGTTTTGAAACATGGAGTTAAATTACCATGCATTCCGCAGTATAAAATATCAGTTGAGGGCGAGCGTGCTTTGAAGTGCATTGTCTCTGATTTTGTGCACCGAGGGGTGATTGAGGAGATTGCAGGTAGTTTATGTAACAGCCCGATTTTACCTGTATACAAGAAAGGTGACAATGCAATCCCATACCGTTTTATAATTGATCTTCGTGATATTAACAAAGTTGTCGCCCCGCAATTTCCAATTGCGCCTGATGTAACAACGATACTAACAATGATCCCTGCTACAGCTACGTATTTTAGTGTTGTGGACCTAAAGAATGCTTTCTTTAGTATTCCTTTACACAAGGAGAGTAGATATTGGTTTGCGTTCACCTTGGGGGGACGTTCATTCACATTTACTCGGGCACCTCAAGGGTATACTGAAAGTCCAAGCATTTATATTAGAGCTTTGAAAGAGCAGCTTGACACCCTTCAATTACCACCTACTTGTACACTACTTCAGTATGTCAATGATTTGCTTTTGGCTGCAGATTCTGAAAGTGCTTGTAAAGAAGGCACTGTATTGTTACTTATTCATCTGGCCGAAAACGGTCATAAAGCTTCGCTCAAGAAATTTCAATATTGTTGCCAGGAGGTCACCTATTTAGGTTACCTCCTGTCAAAGGAGGGGAGAAGATTGACACCTGAAACAATAAAACACATTTCTGGCATGTCTGTTCCAAATACGCAGAAGGAAGTCAGAGCCTTAATAGGTATGGCTTCTTACTGTAGGTTGTGGATCCCAAACTTTTCACTAGTGATAAAACCGATGTTGGCTTTGACGAAGAAGTGCATTTCTCTGCCACTGCCATAGAAATCGGAACATCAACGATCATTTGAGCTTCTCAAAACCGCGTTATGCTCTGTACCGGTTCTGGGTACTCCAAATTATGACAAGGCCTTTGTGTTGTTTGTGCATGAATGTGATGGATGTGCTTTGGCTGTGTTAACGCAGGAACATGGAGGGAAGAATAGGCCGTGCGGCTACTACTCCTCCGCCCTTGATCCTGTCGCATGCGCTTTGCCGAGATGTTTGCGAGCTGTCGCTGCTGCTGCCGCGTCCGTAAAACAGAGTGAGGGAATGGTTCTAGGCCATGATTTAATTTTGATGGTACCTCACTCTGTAGATGTCCTATTGAATAAGACTCAAATGCAACACCTCACCTCTGCACAGCTGACAAGGTATGAATTAATTCTGTTTGCCCCTCACATTCAAATTAAGAGGTGTTGTGTTCTTAATCCGGCTGAACTGCTACCTTTCCTGCAAAATACTGTTTGCGGTGACGAAGAATTACATGACTGCCTGTATACCACTGAACAGAAAACGAAGGGCAGGATAGACCTCATAGATACTCCTTTGGACAATGCAGAAGTGGAGCTGTTTTGTGATGACTCCTGCTTCAAACTTCCAGATGGTACATCTACAGCTGCTTACACAGTTACTACGTTGAGTACGGTTGTTGAAACTAAGAGAATTCCGCATAACTCCGCCCAGGCCGCAGAGATTATAGCGTTGACCCGAGCTTGTGAACTCTCCGAAGGGCGTATAGTAAACATATATACTGATAGCCAGTACGCCTTTGGGGTGGCTCACAACTTCGGGAGGCTCTGGTCGGAAAGAGGGTTCCTAACCTCACATGGGACCAAGATTCAGCACGGTCCCCTGATAGTGCAATTGCTCTCGGCACTCTCACTCCCTAGGCAGTTAGCGATCATGAAATGTGCAGCACATCGTAAGGTCATAGATGATGTGGGAAAAGGGAACGCTTTTGCTGACCAGATAGCCAGGCAAACAGCCACAGACCTTAGCGCAGACATGTATGCTCTAAGGGAAACAAAAGATGCCTATGTAATGGATGAGGGTATTGGGTCTGTGCGAGATATTCAAACTGATGCCACAATAGAAGACTCTAAAAGGTGGGCCGAAGGAATGGGGAAACTGGATGATGATGGGTGTTGGGTGGATACATCTGAAGGAAAATGGTTGCTCCCTGATTCATTTGTGCTGGCAATGGTTACAATGGCACACGGTCCTACGCATGTGTGTGCTCAGCAGATCACGAAAATGTTAGAACAAGTATGGGTGAATGATAAAATTTCGAAGATTGCACAGCGCCATGTTCAGAATTGTATGATTTGCTTACAGCACAATGTGGGGAAGGGGACAGTAACTCCAAAGGGAAGCTTTGGGCCCCCTTCTGTTCCCTTCGAGGTCATCCACTAACAATCTAAAATATGTTCTTGTGATTATTTGTGCTTTTAGTAAATGGGTCGAGGCTTTCCCCGTTAAAGATGCTACTGCCATGACCACTGTAAAGACTATGGTAAAAGAATTCTTTCCACGATTTGGGCTTCTGAGGGTAATTTGGTCGGACAATGGTCCTCATTTTGTTGCAGCGGTAATTTTACAGATATGCACAGCATTACACATTGAAAAACGATTTCACTCAGCTAGGCATCCTCAAAGTGCTGGGTTGGTAGAGAGACATAACGGCATCTTAAAGAATAAACTTGCAAAAACATGTGCCGACACTAAGCTGAAATGGCCAGATGCCTTACCTATTGTATTGTTAGCCATGCAAACCACACCTCAAACTAAGACTGGGCTCTCCCTCTTTGAGGTAGTGATGGGGAGACCTGCTAATATTTGGGGTCTTCCGAGGCCTAAATCATTGAGGGAGGTTGACAATGTATTGCTTGTAGACTACTGCAACCAGTTGACTAAAAATCTGTATTTCATTTATCATCAGGTCCAATCAGCTTTACCTGTACTGTTTACGGGCCCAGGACACGATATTCAGCCTGGAAGTTGGGTCCTAGTGAACGCCTACGAAAGGTCTTCCTGTCTCGCTCTTCGCTGGAGGGGACCCTACCAGGTGCTGTTGGTCACCCAGACAGCAGTGCAGGTGGCTGGAAAAAAACATTGGATTCACGCGACGCATGTCAATAAACTTCCTCACCCGACGCCACACGTTACAGAAGATGCAGAACGCCTCGCTGATGCTACAATCTCTGATCCTGGAGTAGCAAACAGCACTGTGAGTGTGTCGGAGAATTTCTCTGAGTCCGTGGAGCTTGGGGAACAGTCCATTTCGTCTCCGCACTCTTTGGAAAAGTCACTTCCGGAAAACATTGTTTCAAGTTCGTCGACTTCCGTCCCCTCCCATACATCGCTTCCCTCAGGAAGTGACGTCGCCTTATTTCCGGATCAAACAGTTCTGGGTACCACCAGGTACAACCTTCGACGAAGAAAATAGAACTACGGCACGGGTCTTTTCCGTGCATTTGGAAAGAAGAAGTGAGTGAAAGTTTTCTCTTGTAAAAGAAAGTTCCTTTCGAACAAAAGGAAAAAAAAGGGATTCTGCTGGCTAGGGTTGGGAAGGACTAAGAAGTCACGCGACCGTAGTGTCACCAGCAACGAACATTGGGGTCGTCGATTGAGAAACTACGATGCCTGCCACCTCCACCGCTGCTCCCCGCACTGGACTTGTAAATAAGGGGGTGACCAACTTGGACAACGAACAATGTGCCTGGGCCCCGAAAACGTATTGCTTTGTTGTGTTAATAATAATTGGAATTTGTGTAATTACTGCTGTGGGACTTTGGTACTTCGAAGAAATTTACCCTCTAAAACCTCTACTGCCAATTGAGATTGTACCTACTGCTTTGACTCCCTCTGTACACCTCCACACCTTGTCACCTAGAGACTCCGAGCATAGACGAAAGTATCATAATAACACTTTAATGATAGTAATGAATGCAACGCATGCCATTTTTAATAAGAGTAATTGCTGGATTTGCACCCATTTACCGCAACATGGGAACAAGGGGCTAGGATGGTATATTCACCCTTTACCTTTAATGACTGCTTGCTATGCTTCTCTTAGAGCACTATTCTTTGGCCGTTGGAATGATAGTGTCTCAGGGAACTTTGATGGAACTAATTTAAATGATTTTGAGAAACGTGAATTGACTCCCCTGGGATGCTCGCTTTTTGCAAATAGAAGTAGACCTAATGTTGCTTCTATTAGGCCATCTGATAAACTAACTCTTCCTTTCCAAACTCTCATTTCCTTTAAAATGGCTCTGATAGGCAATAAGGACACTGTGCCCCCTTCCTACTCTAATAATCATAGCCCCGATTCAGTCCCCTTTTGTGTACAAAGAAATGGCACTCGGCCAATGGGAGATTTTGAAGCTTGTATGAACATTGTAAATTTGACTGGGGAGAACAGGCCTCTGTATGTAGGGGGGCCTGTTTATTTCGTTTGTGGTAGTTCAGCATTTCCCTGGTTGCCCAAGGATTGGCAGGGAACCTGTTATTTAGGAAACCTGTTACCTGGGGTATTTGTAGCTAGTACATTGGAAGTTTCTAAGGCTCGCCCACGGCGGGAGGAGGATGGGGATACCCCTGGGCAAGTATTGGGAGATATAGCGAAATCAGTTGTGCCATTTTGGGGACAGATAGCAATTTCTGAAAATATTAGGGGACTAGCAAGAGTACTGGAGAGAACCATCAACCGGACCACGGATATACTCTACAATATGACACTAGAACAAAAGGCAATAAGATTGGTAGCACTCCAAAATCGGATGGCATTAGATGTCATTCTGGCAGAACGTGGTGGAGTATGCAAATTAGTGGGGTCCGCTTGCTGTGTTTTCGTACCAGACTCCTCACCAACAATTTTTAAAGCAATACAGAACTTGCCCATCCTTAGTTCTGAGGTGCATGTTCCTGTGGGAGATTGGAATATTAGCGTCTGGTTCTGGGATTCTCTACAATCTGGGGTTGGAAGGTGCTTTCTGTTATCTTGGTTATTTTGGGAATCCTGCTATTCCTTTGTTGTTGTTTCCAATGTCTACCTAGTATATGTGCAATGCTAGGGGGGTGTTGTGTTCAAGCGGCGAGCACAGTAGGGCACAAAATGTACGCCCAAGGCCGAATGACATTCTGAGTAAGATTCTGGCCGTTGTGACCTCTGTACACACGAATAATTAATATGCCTCCAGGCCACTTGTCGGGGTCGCAAACTGAGACATTGTCCTATAGTTGACCTATGTGCAAATGTATAACTATATCAGCAAAACTAATCAAAATGCATATATTATAGGATTGACCTGGCTAGGAACCCATAGGCCCGATCCTTAGAATGGTTAACCCGCGAGGGGGTTGGCCAAGGGCTGGATAAAAAGTATAAAAAGCCCAAGTATTCCAATGTACAGTCTCTCTCAGTAATGCATCGAACCTTCGTTGAAGTTCGTTACGTTACTCTGAGAGCCGAATAGCTATCCGTTTGTCAATTGACTTTGGTAACTGTTGTAGCTTTTAAATAAAGCACTTGTATGTTCTTTGTAACCTGTGTTGGTGTGTTTCTTTTGGGCTTCCCGGCCTCATATTATTTTTCTGTTTCCACACACTCTGCTACTCGGAATCCCCCCAATCTTCATTATCCCCTCTCTGTTAATTCCCCTCCTCTCATTAATGTTGCCTATGGAACACCCCTCATTCTGCAACAAGGCTCACTCTGTCTTGAATACGTTTTTTCATCTTAATTTACATTTTCTTTGCATCACTGAAACCTGAATTTCCTCTATAAATGCTGTCACACTGGCAGCCCTTTCTACCTCCTTCTGTTCTTTTACTCACCCCCCCACCCTTTTGGCCCTGGTGGTGGGGTCGTTAAACTCTGTTATTCCTCATTTACTATTGCTCCTGCTCCTCCTTCTCTTCGTTCCTTGCCATCATTCGAGTATCACTATACCTTCTTTCTGAAGCCTTATCCTTTAGCCTTTCTTGTAACTGTTGGACCCATATGCAGGCAAACATACATTTGTTGTGTTGAAGTGAGTGTGTCGTGTCTACCGCCATTGCCCTCCCCATGAAATATTACACCACAACATTTGGTCAAGTGTTGGCAATGAAAGGCTGTTCGTTTTTATTGTTATTTATTTATTTATTTTCAAATTTGTTTATTGGCATTTATTAATGAACACACTTGTAGGATAACATATGCCAGGGTACAAGGATGTTGAGAGTTAATGAGGAAAAACAACAACAGACAAACCATAAAACAGTAACTTTCTCCCAGTGATTCTGCGTGCTAAGTTGGGTTGGTGTCACCAAGTGGGTCGGGGGGGAAGGGTTCCAGGCAGTTTGGAGTGAGGGGGAAGGAAAAGGAGGGAAACAGCTTAATAATTGGCGGACTATGGTCTCAGGCCCATTGTGCGGTTGTCTCTTATTGATTCACGGGGGCTTGTCATCAGAGGGATAGAACAGGGATTCTGTAAGTTCCTTCCAAGCTTCCAGGGACGAGCTAGATTCGTCGGTCGATCTGGTTATGCTTTCCTCCCACGCTGAAGTTTCTGCTCGTACCCAGCGTTTCAACTCAGAGTGCCAGTGTTTCTGTTGGGGCCCTGCTGCCTTCTTCCAGGACATTGCCACGGCCCTTTTTGCCAGTATACACATGATGTCCATTAGTTTGGTGAAATGCTTGAGTTTGGCCGGCCTGGTATACGTGCCCAGTAGGCATTCCTCCGGGGTCCACTTGTATCTAGTCGCTCCCATGTTGTTGCTTGTCTGCTGAATAGTGGTCCACAAGGATTGCGTTTTAGTGCATTGCCAGAACATATGGATCAAGTCTGCATTATACTGTCCACACCATATGCAGTTAGAGGGTAGTTTGTTGTTAAGTTTTGTTAGCCTGGATGGTGTCAGGTATGTTCGATGTAGGAGGTTAAGTTGAATTTGTCTGAATCTGTGGTTTCTAGAGACCGATTTAGGAAATGACAGGGCCCTTTCCCATTCTTCGTCAGACAATTCTCTGCCTATGTCAGTTTCCCATTTATCTCTCAAGTTGGCGCTTCGTGGGTTGGGGATGTCGCTCAGCTGAGCGTATATCTGGGACACCGGTTTCCATCCTTCTCCCAGAGTATAAAGAAGCGTGATTAGGGGGTTTGGTTCCGGTTCCTCCGGCCATGATGACCATTTGGTGCGTGCTGTGGTTCTCAGCCTCTGGTACCACAGAAACTGGCCTGAGTGGATTCCATCGTTTTCCTGGAGTGTTTCAAAGTCTTTGAAGGCTCCGTCCATAAACAGGTCCCCCCACGAGTATATCCCATTTCTTTCCCAGTGTCTGAGGTGTTGCAGATCAATGGCAGATCTACATAGGTCCGTGATTAGTGGTATGTCTGGGGCATACTGGTGTTTGGTGCATGCAAGGGTCTCCGTTCTGCGCCAGATTTTTTGTCCCAGTGCAGCTAAGAAGGGGGCACCGCGCATCAAGTGGGAGGGGGCCCAGATGAGTTCTTTTAAGTATAGCGGGGAGACCAGGGTCTGTAGTAGGGGGGTCTCAGGTGTGACCTCGTCTGCCAACCATTTGGTGACGAAACTAAGCTGTGCCGCCAAATAATACTTTTCAAAGTTTGGGAGTTGGATTCCCCCCTGGGCGTATGGCAGCATCAAGGTGGAGAGTGCTATTTTGCGTCTTCCTGTACCCCACAAAAAGTCCCGGATCATTCTTTCTAACAGGCGGAAAAAGGGCACTGTAATATAAAAATGAATATTCTGAAACCCGTAGAGGAATCTAGGGAGGACGATCATTTTTATTATTGCCGCTCTGCCCATCATGGACAGGGGAAGCTTCGCCCAGAATTGCATGGATTTTTTCAGGGCTGGGACCACAAGCTTCGTGTTATGCTCATGCATTAGAATGGGGGTGTGCAGTATGTGTATCCCCAAATACTTGAATGAGGCCAATTCCCATCGTATTCCTACCTGCGGGAGATCTGTTATATCTCTCCCCTTGAGGCCTGCTAGGGGGAATAAGCAAGATTTCGCCCTACTAAACTGAATGCCAGAGTACTTTGCAAAGTTGTCTAGGACATTTAACATCGTGGGTACGTTGTTCAGTGGGTCCCTGACATACAGCAGTACGTCATCAGCGTAAAGGGAGATTATATGGTCAACTCCCCCTAGTTGTATCCCAGCATCGAAAAATTGTCTACGGAAGTAAACAGCAATAGGTTCCAGCCCTAGTACGTAAAGCATGGGGGAGAGCGGGCATCCCTGCCTGGTGCCCCTGCATATATCCCAGGCCTCTGATATGTACTTTCCTGTTTTTACTCTGGCTTTAGGTTTGGTGTAAAGGATCTTGATCCAACTAATGAAGCCTGGGCCAAAGCCAAAGTCAACTAGGACCGCCACTAGCCACTCCCAGTATATGGAATCGAACGCCTTGATGGCATCGAGGGACAACAATGCATACGTCTCCGCGCTAGCCTCTGTCTGAGCAATAATCTGTTGTACCCTTCGTAGGTTCATAGACGTGTTCCGACCTGGTATGAAGCCACATTGATCCTCATGTACCACCTCCCCTATGATTTTGGCCAGTCTGTTTGCTAACACCGTGGTCAATATCTTAACATCATAATTAAGCATGGCTATCGGGCGGTAGGAGTCACATCTGTCAGCCGGCTTATTGGGTTTGATAATTGGAATCAACAGGGTCTCCCTCATACTATCAGGGAGTATCCCCCTCTCCTGTGCTTCTTGGAAAACCTCGCAGAGCAAGGGTGTTAGGGAGGTCTCATAGGCCTTGTAGAACTCAGTGGGCAGTCCGTCGCTCCCCGGGGTTTTACCGGTGGCTAGCGACTTGACTGCCTCAGTTATGTCTTCTGGTGTGATATCTGCATCTAGTGCTGCTGCCTGTTCCGGGGAGATCTTGGGGAGTCCTATTTCTCCCAGGGTGTCTATAATTTGTTCTCGGGGGACCTGGTCACTATGAGAATAGAGGAGTTCGTAGAAGCCCCTAAAGGTATCATTTATATCTTGCTGGGTCTGTACTATCTCCCCTACTTCGGTCTGTAGCTTGGTGATAGTGTGTTTAGGGTGCTCCTTCCTACATAACCAGGCCAGCATTCTACCAGGTCTGTCAGCCTCTCTGTGTATTCTGTTTGTTTTAGTGGCATAGTCAAACTTGGCTAGTCTTTCCCATGCGAGGGCACATTTGGCTCTAAGTTCCTTCAAGCTGTCTTCCCTTAGGTGAGTGCTCACTGGGGCGGCTTCTAGCTGCTCAACCTGTTGTTCCCATTGAACCAATTCTCCCCTCAATTGTTTTCTGATGCCCCCTGCTTTTGTGATAATTTCGCCTCTCGTTACTGCTTTGAGAGCATCCCATACCGTACTCAGGCTATCTACGCTTCCTTTGTTTCTTTCGACAAAGTTGTCTATGAACTCGTGCAGTTCTTCCCTAAATACAGGGTCACCGAGAGCGTCTATCGGCATCCTCCACATAGGGATAGGGGGCCTAGGACCAGTCTGATTCCATTCTATTAGGAGAGGGGAGTGGTCGGAGATGGTTCTACCTAAATAACGCGCTTCCTCTATCTGTGATAGGTGTTCTTTGCCTATAAAGACGTAATCTATCCTTGTATAAAGGTCGTGTGGGGAGGAGAAGTATGAGTACCCCTGGGAGTCAGGATGGCGTTCTCTCCAAATGTCGGCCAGGCTCAACCTATCTGTCAACAAAGACAGGGCTGTGGTTGCCGGTGAGGAGCCTTTCGGGTGAGGCAGGGAGCGATCTAGGTTCGCATCATGGACACAATTAAAATCTCCCCCCCAAAGAAAAATGCCATGTCTATAGGGTGCTACTTTAGTATACATGGAGTTTAAGTGTGCTGGGATGTTAGTATTGGGGAGATAAGAGTTCACTATGCATACTTCTTCTTGTTCCAGCCGGCCCCAGAGAATGACAAACCTACCCTCAGGATCTATGACTGACTCAACTAGGTGAAATGGGAGCTGGGGGTGGATCCAGGTGTATACCCCCCGTGCATATTTGGAGTATGTAGTGCCCACTCCCTGTCCTCCCCAATGTTCCCCCAGTTTGGCCAAGGCGTCCGCCGTACAGTGTGTCTCCTGTAGCATTGCTATTTGTGCTTTTTTCCTGTTCAGGTATGACTTGACTCTGTTCCGGCGTAAGTAGGTTCCCAGTCCCCTCACATTCCACGTCACTATCTTTATTGTGACGTTAGATGACATGTCGGGTCTCTTCGATTGAGTTCAGATCGGTCCGGGAACCGTCGGTTCCCTCCGAAAATGCTCCTGTTCCCCGCCCACCCCCCAACCGGCCCATCCCCTCCTGCAGCTTCTATCACATTCATGGGAGATTTTGTAATTTAAGTAACTCCCATTCCTTTGAATGGGGAAAATGAACAGAACAGAACAAAACAAATTAAACAGTGGAACAAAACCTTGAAATGCCCCCAGCAGTTGCTTCGAACTTGCAACGCTCAGGGGTCCCGAGCCTTCCAGGCCACTTTTGGTCTTCCGGGTCGGGAGGCGTGTGGGTAAATTGCCCACACAGTGTCCGGAGGGGTGGGTCATTCCGCAAATGCACGTGTGGTTTCTGGAGTTCCTGCCCGATCTAGCAATCATTACAGTAGAACTCTGATATAACATAGGTGACTGCCTGTATAGGCTCACTGGTGGAAGTGCGGGTATATCTTTCAATTCAGTGTGGGGGTGATCATCTCATTCCCGATCCCGGAGGGTTTTCCTTGTCGTCAGCTAGATTATTATGTTCTAGCCACAAGTTTGCCGCGGCTGGGGTCTCCAGGAATATGGCTCTTCCTTTGTAGAGGATTTTGAGGCGTGATGGGTAAAGTAGCATGTATTTTAGGTTGAGCTTTCTTAATTGTGCTTTTATTGGGATAAAGGAGTTCCTCGCTCGTTGCACAGTTGGGGTGTAATCTGGGTATATGACTATTGTCGAGTCCTTTCGTTTGATCTCTGCACCTTCTCTGGAGTGTCGTAGTATTATTTCTCGGTCTCGGAAATTCAGGATTTTAGCTATGATTGGGCGAGGGTGTGAGCCCGGAGGTGGACGCTTCTGGAGGGACCTGTGGGCTCTTTCCACAGAGAAGCCCTGCGAGAGTTTCCCTGGGCCAATTTCCTGTAGTAGGAGTGTCTCAATGAATTCAGTCGGGTCTGAGCCTTCCAGGTCCTCGGGAACCCCCAGCAGGCGAATGTTGTTACGGCGGGCTCGGCCCTCAGCATCCTCCGAGCGCGCTTCGAGTCTCGACACCATTTGCTCTAGGACCTGGACTCTCGACTTCAGCTCCTGGGTGTCTTCCACATTCTCTTGTAGAGTGTTTTCAGCTGTCGTCACTCTTTCCGCGAGGTTGCGGGCGTCTTGTCGCATAAGCTGCATGTCTGTTCTCATCTCTTCAATTTTCCCTTCTACTGACGTGCGGAGGGCTGCTATTGCCTGCAGGACCTGTGCGTGCTTAAGATCTTCTCCCTGTTGGGAGGGTTCCGCTACCGTTTCCTGGGCCTGTTGCGGCGGTCTCTGGGGCTTGGCCGTCGTAAAGGAGTCCATTGTGACCAACTTCAGCTTGCCTTTGGGGGGGGACATCACCCTCGTTAGGTCGTAAAGCTTTAGTTCTAGTTCTCGTTGTGCTAGCTATGGTAGTCTCAACTGCGGCCCTTAGATCATGTCACAGGATTGAAGGTGTCCGGTAAAGTTTCTCAGATGGGGCCTTCCAACTGGTCGATGTTCAAACGGCTATGGGTGCGGATCCCCCAAGCCCAATTGCCCTAGCCGCAAATCAAGCGGGTGAGGTACAGTCCAGGACGGTCTCCAGCTATTTTAGTTGGGTTCTGCTTTTCATGGTGTCCCAGCTGCAGGTGTTTTAGTTGTTCTTGATGCCAGCCTCAATGGGGCTCCTGGTTTTATCCATCAATTAGTGGCATTGTAGCTACGCTTATTGTGGTGTTTTGTGATGTTCTAGGAGTTCCACCGCTTGCAATGGGGCTGGGTGTATGGTGAGGCGGGTGCCCGGCTTCGGGTGAATCACAGGCCGCTATGACGTGCTTCTGGCTGCCTCAGCGACAGGATTGTTGCTGGTCTGGTGAGGCCCGCTCCCTCCCTCGGGCAAAGCAGCAGTCGTGGGGCCTAGTTGTGAGTGCCTCCGCGGTGTCCCTCTCTTAATAATGTATTGGGCCGCAATCCACCACCTTCCCAGCTGTGGGACTATGGTCCGGCTCACCTGTGTGTAGGCGTCATCGAGTCGACCGCAAACCTCGATCCACCTTCGTGTGTCGCAGTCGCTGTCGCAGGTGTAGCGGGGGGGTTCGGTCAGACTCCTGCCTGTGGGAGCCCGGACGAGGCCAAGGGGGAGGATTCCGCCTCGGCGGCCCGCAAGAAGAACAAGTCCCAGGGACGCGATCGCACACCAGCCTCGACCCTCCTCGAGTGTTGCGGGTCTAGGACGTGCGGGCTCAAGTCGCTCTCCTCGAGTCACTGGTGCCTCCCGGCATCAACGTGGGTATGTTCTCGGCTTCTCCTTGTTCGTCCGGGTAGGCTCCGCTCCGTTCTGCCTCTGCCTAACGGAGCTTCCTCTGTACGTCATCGCCGCTGGCGCCGAAAGGCTCCGGTCTCACTCCCTCCTTCAGCGCTTCCACCCTGTGGGCTGCCTCCGGGCGCCAGGGCCAGAGAGGTCGCTTCGTCGCAACGTCGCAGCGAGCTGCGGGGCGTCCTGGGACTGCGGTCTCAGTTGGCTTCACTTGATCGCGGGCGCCGCCATCTTGCTGGTCCGAGGGGTGCGAGTTTAAACCTCTCGTTTCGACGCTTCCGATTTCCGATTTTACTCGAAAACTCCGTCGAGCGCCGGCAATCTGTTTACGTTCCAGAATATATGTTTATAGCCCTTCGCAGCGTGATTTTCAGCGATATTCATCCGTGTTACAAGGATCACGGGACGGAGCTCCGAAGAAACCTGTCTTCACGGCATGCGTGCTGGCCACGCCCCGATCGTTTTTATTGTTATAGATATGGTTATGGAACATAACAATACTCGTACATCATAATAATATAGCACTTTTGGGCACCGGGTCCTGAGGTTACCCCCTCTGACCCATGCCGCCTTCTTTGTCCCACGACGTGTTGTGGACAACGTACAGTGTCCTGAGTTTCTTTCCGTTGTCCTTCTCCCCTTTTGTAGGGTGGGTGGGTTTTGTGGAATAGAAAAATTAGCTGGAAGACGCTGAGTTCACAGTGAACTTCCTTCCAATGTTTGGGTCCCTGCGCAGGGTCCACAAACAGTTTGTGCTTATCCTGAGCTGAAGGCAGCTCATATATAGGACTAGTGAGGCCCCAAAGGGCTTTGTAGTATCCCTGGGTGAGCTGTGTACGAGCCCCCAGGCCAGCCATTTGGCTGACTATCTGCGCCCCCGAGGGGGGGCCTCTCTTTGTACTACCCTGGATGCACAAATGCACCCATATATTTCCCTGGAAGGGTGAGGTATTTTCATTACCTCACCCCTCTTGCCTTTGTAGCGCCATAGCCTGCTGTCTCCCTTATCATTCTGAATGAGAGGAGAGCTAGCCCTGGTGGGAGGGCTGCTGACCCCTCTCATGATTAATGCCACCATGTGGCAACAGTTATCTGGCCTCGCCTTGGGAGGCCCTGCGGCGTTGCACATTATGTATCGCCCTCCTGGGCCAGTCAGCTCTTTTTTGATGACCTTGATGTTCTTCACTCTTTGCTTCTTCCATTCCCAACCCTTCAATAGTCTTGGGCGACTTTAACCTTTATCTCTCTTCTACTCAGTCTTCTATTCCCCTACTCTCCATTCTTGATTATTTTCATCTCTCTCCTATTGCTATCCCTCTTTCTCATATCTCTGGTTGTCACCTTGATCTTATACTTTCGTCAACTTTGTCTGCTTCATCTGTCTCTGCATCTCCTGTGTATTTTTTGGACCACTATTGTTTTTCTATGTCTATTACTACTTCACCCTGCCAATCTACCTCCTCCTGTTCTCCTCCTCTGATATACTATTGCCGGGATCTCTGCTCTTTCAATATATCATTTTACATCTTTTCATGCTCCTCTCTTCTAACCTGTCACACTGTTTTTGCCTCATTGTTAGTTTGCAATGCTGCTTCTACTCCCAATCAGGTTCTATCCTATACTCTTGACTCCCTCTACCCAATGTCTGCTTTCTCTCCTACTCGCAAACTTCCCCAGCCGTGGGTTACACCACAGCTCTGATCTCTGCGGCAGGCTCTCCACCGTGCTGAGCGTAGTTAGTGCAAATTCTATTCTGACTTGGATTCCTCTACTTCCTCTGCTCTTCACTCTTCATATGACACAGCTCTTCTTTTTGCAAAACAATCATGTTACTTCGATCTCCTCAACTCCTGTTCTTCCAATCCTCTCCTCCAAGGCTGCTCTTTTGCGATCAGCCATCACTCCTGCGCCTACTAATTTAATCACTACTCCTTCTTCTCCTTACATGTCCATGTCTTCATTTCATGCGATCTCTGATAGTGACACTACCCAAGCCCTGTCTCGTGCTAACCCTTCCTGCACCCTCTGATCCCATTCCTTCCTCTCTCATTGCAAAATACCCTTCTACATTGTCTTAACTTACAGCGCTGTTTAATGCTCCTCTGCGAACCACATATTACCCGACCTCATTTAAGCATGTCACCATTCTCCCTATCCTCAAGAAACTCTCTCTCAACCCTTCTCTCCTTTCCAACTTCTGCTCAATATCACCCCTTCCGTATCTTTTTAAATTCATCAAACACCTTGCTTATTATCAACTTTCTTCCTGTAATGCTTCTCACTCCATTTCCCCCCACTTTCAATCTGGCTTTCACCCCTGTCACTCCACCGAGTCAGCCCTTAAGTCTGTCTGTAACTGTGATAATTCGTGCTGATGGACCCCTTTTCCTCCCCTTTCTCCACACTCTCCTCACCTGAGCTTTCAGAGTAGTCGGTGTCCTGTAGATTCCGGCGGCTTAGATAGTCTCTTTTCTTTTTGAGAAGCACTTGCTTGTCACGGAAAGAAGCCACAGTGACTGCTGGTAAACAGCCGTCCGGGAGCAAGCCGGAAGAAGGGAAAACGCAACTTGGGATAAAAAACCCTTCGAGAAGAGAGTCCTCCAAAAAACGTCCAATAGTTCCAATGCGAAGCAGGCGGGAATTGAGGAAGATGCCGGACCAAACTTGCAGGCTGAAGGAGATGAGAAACTCCGAAGGCTGAGAACCCCCAGTGGACCCAGTGATTAGGCTCACCGGCAGGAAGGAAGTGAATGCTAGGAGTAGTACGGCTAGGACCGAGGAGCACGGCCCGGAGGGGAAAGAACTGCAGGAAACTGGAGAAAGGAAGGGAGGAGGAAGAGCCGGTAGAGGGGGGAATCTCTACAGCGGAGAGGTAAGCAGAAAAACACGGGAGAAACTACCCCGACGCCAGAGCAGCAGCAGTGGGAAGAGGGAGAGAAACCAACCCGTTGCCGTGAGCACGACAGCAGAGGGAGAGAGGCAGAAACAACCGCTTTGCGAGGGGCGCGAAGCACGAGAGCAGAAAAGTACAGACCGCTGGATCCGGAAAGCAAAGAACGGAGACCAGCAGAGAGACAGCACTGAGCGAGGGAACCTGAAAGGCACTGGAGCGTATCCAGCAAGGTTGCAACGCAGCAACTGTCTGGGAGGAGGAGGCAGATAACCTCCCGGCAGTCCTGCGCCTGTCCAATGGGCGGTCACCAAACACTAAGAAGGGACTAAAAACTTCTCCCAGGCTGTAGTCTCCAACGCGGAAGAAGCCGCCATTCGCGATGGCGGTGGCGGATGACAGTATGCCACCCTCCCCACCTAGCCGTCCCGGGCTTGCCTGGGTGGAGGCGGTGAAACCGGGCCAATAATCTGGGAGCTCGTACCTGTGAAGCCGGTTCCCATGAGTCCTCGGACTCAGGGTAGCCCTTCCAGGACAGGAGATATTCCAGCCTACCGCGATAGAACCTGGAATCGTGTATTTGGGATACCTCGAATTCATCTGACTCCGCAGGTGAACAGGCGTAGACCTGGGAATGGGTCTGCGGTGTAAGTCAGGATAATGAGGTTTGAGAAGAGAGGAGTGAAACACTGGGTGAATGCGGCGAAGAGTGAAAGGAAGCTGGAGGTGATAGGCAACTGGATTTACCCTGGAGAGAATAGGAAAAGGCCCCAGAAATCGAGGAGATAATTTAGAAGGCCGTATCCATCTGGGCAAGAATCTAGTGGATAACCACACCTTGTCCCCTGGCTCCCAAGCCGGACAATCCTTGCGGTGTCGGTCAGCACTGGACTTTGACCGTGTCCTGCTGGCTTCCAGACTCCGAAGAGCTGAAGTCTGGGCTGCCTTGATGTTCCTTAGGACTTCTTCTGCAGCAGGAGAGTTAGTGTAGCTGGGAACTTCCAGGAACAACGAACGAGGATGTACCCCATAGGTGCAGAAGAAAGGAGAGAGTCTGGTAGCAGAATGCTTGGCGTTGTTATAAGAGAATTCAGCCGTAGGAAGCAGAGAGACCCAGTTGTCCTGATGTTGAGTGACATAGCATCGGAGGTATTGCTCTAGAGTGGCGTTAAGACATTCTGTCTGCCCATTAGATTCCGGGTGAAATCCTGATGAAAGAGCCCTTTCTATACCCAAGAGGTTACATAAGGCTGTCCAGAACTTAGATATGTACTGGCTTCCACGATGGGAAATAATCTTTTCAGGTAGGCCATGTAATTTAAAGATGTCTTGTGCAAAGACCTCTGCCATCTTGGCTTCCGTGGGGAGTCCAGGAAGGGGGGAAAAGTGTGCCAGCTTAGAGAAAGCGTCAACCGTGACCATGATGCAGGTACACAATTCTGAAACAGGTAGGTCGACAATAAAGTCGGTGGAGATAAGTCCCCAAGGACGGGAGAGTAACTCCACCTGAGTCAGAAGCCCCAACGGTTTCCCCAGCCGATACTTGGCTTTGGCACAAACAGGACAGGCTCTTACGAAATCTGAAACTTCTTCCTTAACATTCAGCCAGAGAAAAGATCTTGAGAGAACATCCAGAGTGCTACTGGATCCTCATTGCCCAGCTGAACGAGAATTGTGGCACCATTCTACAATCTTGGTACGCAGAGGACCCTCTGGAATATAAAATCTCTTCTTGTAGAAAATCCAGTCCCCCTTCTGTTGGAAATGAAGTGAGGAACGTAGGAAGAGCCGAGGTCGTTCTTGGACCAAAGCCGTCTTAACTTCTTGCAGGAAAGAACTCACCAGAACAAGAATCCGATTGCGGGGAAACATGGGCTCAGTCCGACCAGAGTTCTCCTCTTTGGCAGAGTCTTTGTGAGACAAGGCATCCGCTAGGCGATTTTGTGATCCCGGTATATACGTGATCTGAAATTCGTATTGAGAGAAAAGGTGAGCCCACCTGGCTTGCCTGGAATTAGTACACTCCAGTTCCTGAAGAACCTTCAGATTTTTGTGGTCAGTTCTGATCAGAAATCGGTGTCTAGCCCCCATGAGTAGGTGTCGCCATTCTTCGCAAGCGAGTTTCATGGCCAGTAGCTCCTTTTCCAGTACTGAATAGTTGAGTTGACTGGGAGAGAGTGTCTTGGACAAATACGCCACCGGATGTTCTCTTCCCTGAATCTCCTGGAGGAGAACTGTAACGCTCACCTGATCCCCACGGAGGCGCTGATCCCGGCTGGGCTGCTATCGTTTCTTCAATGGAGAAGCGTAGAGCTCAGACGACTCTCAGGACTGGGCTTCCTCTTATCGAATGTCTGACTTACAGGGTAAGTTTTCTGCAGGTGGAAGAAAAAGGGTGAATCACCGTTTGATGGGATTCCTTCTCCCACCAATCGCCAGTTTCTCCCACAGCCTAGCTTTCTACTTGTCTCGGCGAGCTCTCACCTTAGGCGTATAAATGCTGAGCTCTCCATCCTGCGTCTCGTGCAGGGGTGCGTGGATTCCAGTTACGTCACTGGATGAGTTCAGTGTTGAGGCTCAAGTCTTTTGCGGACTTAGTTGTGGCACTGGTGCTGGGATGCCGAAGAGCGATGCCGCCGTTACTGCACGAGCAGATGCCTGTAAGTATACTGTAGTCTTTAGGCTTTAAAAGATGGGCACCTCAATAATGTCCCTTTTCCTTTGTTTCAGGCCTCTGGATGCTGTGGGCCTAGTTTTCCGTTGCCGCTGCACGTGCTGATGCACGTAAGTATAATGTTCGTTGGCCGCTTTTAATGGCACCTCTAATAATGTCCTTTTTCTAGTTTTCAGGTGCCGGGATGCTGCGGGCTTTATATCCATTGCCACTGCACGTGCCGATGCACATAAGTATAATGATCATTGGCCGCTTTTAATGGCACCTCTAATAATGTCCTTTTTCTAGTTTTCAGGTGCCGGGATGCTGCGGTTGATGCGGCCGCTTCTGCGCGTGCAAAAACTGGTAAATTAAGAAGAATGCGACTGCCTACACCTGAACCCCTTTTTAATTATGTCCTTTGCCTTTCAGGTGCAGAGAAGCTGCCGAAGAGAAGGCCGCGGTTAGCTCCGTTGCAATCACGGATGGATCAGGTAAGCGGGCGCGGCTGCGAGCGAGTTGCACTTTTCTAACCTTATGTTTATTCTTTGCAGGTTTTGCCGGTGACTGGATTCCGGGATCTGGTAAGTATTGTTCTGTGTCTTTCTTCATCCACAGGTTGCTGCGCGGAAGCTGAAGATGACTCTGGACCTGGAATGCAGGAGCCGACTCGGTGAGCGTCCTGCTGCTGCTGCAGAATAACGCGAAGCACGTGTTTTCCATCGGGCGTGGTTTAAATAGGAGAGAAGTGCTTCCAGTGTGTGTTCTTCCACCGGTTCCACCCAGGTAAGAAAAGAGTTCCTGAATGGAGGGAATAGTTCCTCCCAGCCCTGATGGCTGGGGACTTCAACCAGACTGGATTGTTCTGGGTAAATATGCAGCATGGTCTGCCTCAGGTAAGTCCACCCAAGCATTATTACACTGTTTATCAATATGAGCCCGGCGCCTATGGCGCCGGGACTGAAACCCTTCATGAGCCTGGCGCCAAAGGCGCCAGGACACGGCCCAAAGGGCTCCTGTAGGGGTCTGCTGGGTCCGGAGTAGTGGAAGACGGGTCTGCTTCCGAGGGCGCTGGGCCAGTCCTGGTCCCTCGGGAGTAGCGCCCATGACCGCACCCCCCCTCAAGGCCCCTCCCAAACTTGTCCTCCCCGGGGGTTTTGGTTTATCGGGAAAGGTTCGGTGAAATTTCTGGACTAGACGAGGAGCATGGACGTGGTCCTAGGGTTCCCATGACCTTTCCTGAGGTCCGTAGCCTTTCCAGTCGATTAGGTAGAATAGCTTCGATTTGATGATTTTAGAGTCCAAAATGTCTTTTACTTCAAATTCGGGCTCCCCATTCACTTGAATGGGCTCTGGAGGATTGGTCAATCTGATTCCGGGTTGCATGGGTTTCAAAAGAGATACGTGAAATACAGGATGTATTCTCATATGGATTGGCAATTCTAATTTAACGGCCACTGGATTAATTATGGCCGTAATTGGATATGGTCCCAGGTGTTTGGGGTTGAAGGTGCGAGGCCCTTTAAGCGATAAATGTTTGGTGGACAGCCAGACTTGATCCCCAACCTGGTATTGAGGGGCATTGCTTCGGTGTTGATCTGCTCCTTTTTTGTACCTCTCTTTAGCTTGTTGTAGATGTGCAGTCGCTTCCTTAAAAGCTTGGGTAATAACGGTGTGCAATTGATCCACGGCGGGTGTTCCAAGATCTTGAGGTGGATCAAGGTTGGAGGTTCCAGGATGAATCCCATACAAGATGTAGAAGGGACTCTTCCCGGTACCCGAATGAACTGAATTGTTGTAAGCATATTTAGCTATCCAAAGGATGTCCTTCCAGTTACTCTCCGACTGTTGTAGCATGCATCGTAAATATTGCTCGAGAGTCTGGTTTGTTCTCTCGGTTTGCCCGTCGGTCTGGGGATGATGGCTGGTCGAAAGTCTTACATCGATTTGAGCTAATCGACAACAGCTACGCCAAAAGTGGGAAATAAACTGGCTCCCCCTATCTGAGATAAGTACTGATGGGAAGCCGTGTAGCCGGACGATGTTTTCAAGAAATACTTTGGCTAGGACTGATGCTGAAGGTAAGCCTTTTAGCGGAATGAAGTGGGCCATTTTAGAAAACAGGTCCACAATAACAAGAATGGTGTTGTACCCGGAACAGGAGGGTAAGTCTGTGATGAAGTCCATGGAAAGTGTATGCCAGGGACACGGTGGGAAGTCTAATGGTTGCAGAAGACCAGCCGGCCTCTTCTTCTGACCCTTGTTTTGAGCGCACACACCGCAGGACATCACAAATTCCTTTATGTATTTTCTCCACGAAGGCTACCAGAAGTGTCTCTTCACCTTTTCTGTGGTTTTGGCAATGCCAGGGTGACCCTCAATTAATGAATCATGATAGCAGGAGATTACCTGTCTTTGTAAATCGGCGTGTGGTAGGAACAATCGTCCTTGGAAATAAGGCAAGTCATTGCTTACGGTGAAATCTTTTCCTTTTTGTAACCAGTTCAGTAAGTCTGGTGAGGTTACAAGTTGTTTAGTTTTTTCTTCAATATCCTCAATGGATTGTGAAGAAATCAGACCCACGATCCTTTGTTCAGGAATTATTGGTAAAGGTTCTAGATTGGCAACGTTATCTCCCATTCCAATTCGGGAAAGAGCATCCGCTTTGCGTTCTTGTTGCCGGGGCGATAAGTGATCACGAAGTCAAATTCAGCAAAGAATAGAACCCAGCGAAGCTGTCTGGAGGATTGAGCCTTGGCGGTTTTCAGATACTGCAGATTTCGATGATCGGTGATCACTGTGACGGTATGTCTGGCCCCGAGGAGATAATGCCGCCATGCCTTAAAGGCTGATTTAATCGCTAGAAGCTCTTTGCCTGTGATGGTGTAGTTGATGTCAGGCGCCGAGATCTTCCGAGACCAGAATGCCACAGGATGCAGTTGGTTAGTCTCTGGATCTCTTTGTGATAGGACTGCTCCCATTGCTAAGCTGGAGGCATCGGTTTCAACGATGTAAGGGAGGTCCGGGCGTGGGTGTTTCAGTATTGGCGCCGAGGTGAATTTAGCCTTTAGCTCTTGGAAGGCTTGTTCTGGTTCTGCGGACCATTCAAAGCGTTTATTTTTTCTTAAGAGGGCGGTGATGGGTTGTACCACTCGTGAAAACTCTGGAATAAATCTACGGTAAAAATTGGCAAAGCCTAGCATGCTTTGAACGCCTTTCACGGAAGTAGGAGACGGCCATTTCAGGATAGCGTCTATTTTTCTTGGGTCTATGTTGACTCCTTTGGGTGTCAGAATAAATCCCAAAAATTCGACCTCAGTGACATGAAAAAGAAATTTTTCGAGCTTGGCAAAAAGTTTATGTTGGCAAAGTTTTTCAAAGACCGCCCTAACATGATTTCGATGGTCAGCTTCTGAAGATGAGTACACAAGAATGTCATCTATGTAGACGACAACGCAGACATTAATGAGCTCTCTGAGGACATCATTCATAAAATATTGGAAGGCGGCCGGTGCATTGCATATTCCAAAGGGCATCACTTGGTATTCAAATTGCCCGTACTTAGTGCGAAAGGCCATCTTCCATTCATCTCCTTCCTTGACCCGTACCAAGTGATAAGCTCCCCGAAGATCAAGCTTAGTATAAATACAGGCGTTTTTTACCTGGTCAAGGAGTTCCGGGATCAGAGGTAAGGGGTACCGGTTTTTTACTGTTATCTGGTTCAGAGCACGATAATCTATACAGGTTCTGAGGTCACCTTCTTTTTTTGGTACGAAGAACAGAGCCGAGGATGCAGGGGACTTCGACGGACGGATAAAGCCATTGGCCAGGTACTGGTCTCAATACTGTCGCAGATGAAGGTTCTCAGGCTCGGTAAGGGCGTAAATCCTACTGCAAACGGGAGTTGCACCGGGTAGCAAATCTATATGACAATCGTATGATCTGTGGGGTTGCAAGGTGTTAGCCTGTTCCTTTTGAAAAACATCTTGGAACTCTCGATACTCTAGAGGTAATTGTGGACCGTCAGCCGTTACTGACGCTAGGCCAATGTTGGGTCGTGGATAACAAGTTGGTGTGCACTCTGGGAACTTTATCGTCTTTGCTCGCCAATCAATCTGAGGATTGTGTTTCTCCAACCAAGGAATCCCTAGAATTACTTGGAATTGAGGAGCCTTGATCACGTCGAACACAATTACCTCCTGATGCCCGTCTTGGCCTAGTATCGTCACTTCAGTAGTGGTATGGGTCACTGGTCCGGAGGCCATTTCCGTCCCATCCACCGGGGTAAGGACGTCTTTAACCACCTTTGGACAAAGAGGTAAGTTCATCCTGGAAGCCAATTCGCGGTCCACATAATTTCCAACTGCTCCGCTATCAATGTATGCCTTAATTGCATGCAAACGATCCGGTTGCTCTGGGTTTACGAGGACCATTGGCATTATGAAGTGCGAGGTCAAAGAACTGGTTTTTACGCTCGGCAAGCGGACCTCTACACTTGTCGGGCGAGGTCGTTTCCCGGCTCAGGCTTTTCAGAACTCTTATCAGAAGCTCCCACTGTCTTCTTAGGTGGTTTCACCGGGCAATCTCGAAGAAAATGTCCTGAATTTCCACAATAGAGACATAGTTGCATTTGTCGTCTCCTGTCGCGTTCTTTCTGGGTTAGGGGACCCTTTACAACCTCAATTTGCATAGGTTCGACGGCTTCAACTCCTTTGGTGTGACTTTGAGGTTTAGGGAACACTTGTGTTTCAAACCTGGATCGATCCACCTTTCTGTTTTGTAGTCTGTGATCCAATTGGACCACCAAATCAATGTACTCTGAACAATCCTGAGGAGGATTCACTACCTGGGCAAGGACGTCTTTGGGTTCGCCACGCAAACCCCTGTGAAAAAGCGTGATTCTTTTGTCCTCAGGCCATCTGGTTTCCACGATTAGCCTATTGAATGATGCAATGTAGGCCAAAAGATCTTGATTGCCCTGTCGTAGGGAAAGGAGTTTGTTGTCCAGGGCCTGCCCCTGGGAATGCCTTGCAAAAAGTCTTTCCATATTTGCCTGGAAGGTCGGGAAATAACGAAGGATCGGGTCATCCTATGTAACCAGAGGGATCGACCAATCAGCGGCACTGCCGCTAAGATACGAAAGCACAAAGGCTTCCTTAGTCTGGTCAGTCGGAAAGGCTGCAGGTCTACAAAGAAAGTGCAATTGGCATTGATTTATAAACACTGCAAACCTTTTAGGGTCACCAGAGAAGCGTTCAGGCGGTGCCAATGGCACATTTCCGGGTAGGTCGATTTGAACAGGATTGGCTGAAGCCGCTGGGATATAGCTCCCTCCTGAATTAGGTAGCGGGGTTTGCCCCGCTTGTGTCTGTAATAACTGTCTGGCGAGATCATCAGTTCGTTCTTTTGATATTATCAATTCCCTCCTAAGGGCATTCGTTTCCTGGCGGGCAGCATGAACTTCAGCTCTTAATTCCCCTAATAACTGGGCCAGTTGGTCTGTGTTGGAAGTTTCCATAGCGCCTGGGTAGGAGTTTATTGGTGGGCTTCGCGTTCTGTAACGCTCACCTGATTCTCACGGAGGCGCTGGTCCCGGCTGGGCTTTTATCGTTTCTTCAATGGAGAAGCGTAGAGCTCGGACGACTCTCAGGACTGGGCTTCCTCTTATCGAATGTCTGACTTGCAGGGTAAGTTTTCTGCAGGTGGAAGAAAAAGGGTTAATCACCGTTTGATGGGATTCCTTCTCCCACCAATCGCCAGTTTCTCCCACAGCCTAGCTTTCTACTTGTCTCGGCGAGCTCTCACCTTAGGCGTATAAATGCTGAGCTCTCCATCCTGCGTCTGGTGCAGGGGTGCGTGGATTCCAGTTACGTCACTGGATGAGTTCAGTGTTGAGGCTCAAGTCTTTTGCGGCCTTAGTTGTGGCACTGGTGCTGGGATGCCGAAGAGCGATGCCGCTGTTACTGCACGAGCGGATGCCTGTAAGTAACTTTTTCTAGTTTTCAGGTGCCGGGATGCTGCGGTTGATGCGGCCGCTTCTGCGCGTGCAAAAACTGGTAAGTTAAGATGAATGCGACTGCCTACACCCGAGCCCCTTTTTAATTATGTCCTTTGCCTTTCAGGTGCAGAGAAGCTGCTGAAGAGAAGGCCGCGGTTAGCTCCATTGAAATCACGGATGGATCAGGTAAGCGGGCGCGGCTGCGAGCGAGTTGCACTTTTCTAACCTTATGTTTATTCTTTGCAGGTTTTGCCGGTGACTGGATTCCGGGATCTGGTAAGTATTGTTCTGTGTCTTTCTTCATCCACAGGTTGCTGCGCGGAAGCTGAAGATGACTCTGGACCTGGAATGCAGGAACCGACTCGGTGAGCGTCCTGCTGCTGCTGCAGAATAACGCGAAGCACGTGTTTTCCATCGGGCGTGGTTTAAATAGCAGAGAAGTGCTTCCAGTGTGTGTTCTTCCACCGGTTCCACCCAGGTAAGAAAAGAGTTCCTGAATGGAGGGAATAGTTCCTCCCAGCCCTGATGGCTGGGGACTTCAACCAGACTGGATTGTTCTGGGTAAATATGCAGCATGGTCTGCCTCAGGTAAGTCCACCCAAGCATTATTACACTGTTTATCAATATGAGCCCGGCGCCTATGGCGCCGGGACTGAAACCCTTCATGAGCCTGGCGCCAAAGGCGCCAGGACACGGTCCAAAGGGCCCCTGTAGGGGTCTGCTGGGTCCAGAGTAGTGGAAGACGGGTCTGCTTCCGAGGGCGCTGGGCCAGTCCTGGCCCCTCGGGAGTAGCGCCCATGACAGCACTGCCCCAATTGCGATGGCTGATGCGTCTGTCTCCAGGATAAACGGTAGGGTTTGATCAGGGTGTTGAAGGATGGGAGCGGAGCAAAAAGAGCCCTTTGAGATGACTGAAACTCTTTCCAGCTTCCACCGACTAGAGAAACGGAGAGGCCTCCTTTTTGAGGAGTCGTGTAATGGGGTACACCACTTCCAAGAAATTTGATATAAACCTCCGATAGTAATTAGAAAGACCCAAAAACCTCTGCACCTCCCAGATGAATGTTGGGGCTGGCCAATCCAGAATGGCTTGAACTTTGGTCTGATCCATAGCTATTCCTTCTTCAGATAGGACGTATCCGAGATATTGGACGGATGGAACTGCGAATTTGCATTTTTCAGCTCTGATGAGTAGCTGGTTCTTTTGAAGCCGGGACAATACCTGGGTAACATGTTCCACGTGTTCTTGCATGCTGGAAGAGAATACCAAGATGTCATCCAGGTAAACTATGACTGATACCGAAAGGAGGTCGGAGAACATCCTATCCATAAATCTCTGGAAAGCCGCTGGTGCGTTGACAAGTCCGAATGGCATCACCCTGTACTCATATAGCTGAAAGGAGTGCGAAAAGCTGTTTTCCATTCTTCCCCTTCAGATATACGGAGCAAATGATAAGCGTTCCTGAGGTCCAGCTTGGTAAAAACTCGGGCTCCTTGCACAGCCTCAATGATTTCGGTGATGAGTGGCACAGGATAGCGATCCCGCACGGTGACCTTATTGAGACCCCGATAGTCAATGCATGGCCTGAGATCCGTGGTACCCTTCTTCTTGATAAAAATTAGAGAAGCTCCGGCGGGAGATTTCGATGGCTGAATGAGCCCATTCTCCAGATGTGTGTCTAGATAGTTTCGTAGCACCTTCTTTTCCATCTGGGTGAGGGAAAACATTCACCCAAACGGAACTAGGGCGTTGGGTTCGAGATCGATGGTGCAATCTTCGGGCCGATGAGGTGGTAGTCGGGCATGAAGGCTCCCTCAAAAAACTTCTGAAAATTCTGCACAGTAAGTGGGAAGAGCATGAATGCCCATATGGTCATCTGAGAGAATCCTGACAGACTGTGGAACTTCTTTTTTCTTCTCTGGAAAACAGTTGGCAGAACAATACGAAGAACAAAAACTCAGCTGGTTCTCAGTCCAATTGATTAGAGGATTATGCTTGCGAAGCCAGGTGATAGCTAGGATGATCGGAAAATGAGCCGCCCGAATGATGTCGAATTGGAGAACCTCGGAATGTTGGTCAATGGTCAGTTGAAGCTGTTCAGTGGTATGGGTGATGGGTCCTGAAGACAAGGGAGTCCCATCGACTCCTTCTACCTTCTGTCCTTCCTTCCGGGCGATCCGAGTCAATCCTACCCTATCTCCCCATAGGGTATCCACAAAATTCCCCCCTGATCCACAATCCAGGAGGGCTAGAGTCTTGATCTGCTTGCCCTTAAGATCCAGTCTCACAGAAACTACCATGAGTCTGGAATCTTCTTTATTCTCTGAAGCAGATACCGAAAGAGAGACGTAGGGACACTGAAAAAGGTCGGAAACCCCTCGGTCACTGGCCCCTATTGGCGCCGAGGGTATTCGTTTCCCAACTTCTTGTCTGGTAGTTCGGAGCAGTCTTTAAGGAGATGTAGATCGGAACCGCAGTATGCGCACAATCCCTTCTCTCTTCTCCTTCGTCTTTCCGCAGAAGACAGAGGAGCTCTAGTTGCGCCGATTTGCATGGGTTCGTCAGAAGCATTGATGGAGAAGCGACAAGAGGAAGAGTGTGAAGGGGGATCTGCTGGAGTTCCCAAACCTCTTTGTTTGCAGCGTTCTGTCCTTCTCTCCTGAAGACGGTACTCAATGTGAAGAGCTGCGGCGAGTAAGTCTGAAAATGTAGGAGAACGGAGAGATCTGGCCAGCTCATCCTTAATCTCCTCTCTCAACCCTCTCCTGAAGACTGCGTATTGAGCCTGTTCCGGCCAACCTGCTCCAGCAGCTAGTGTCTTGAATGAAGAGATATAAGTCAGCACGTCCAAGGAACCTTGCCTAACATCTAGTAAGTCTTCACAGGCGGTAAACGACAACTCGGGGCGTTCAAATGTCTATTTCAAGAGATTCTGGAACCCTGCGAAATCCTGAAGGATGGCATTACCACTTGTCACCAAAGGAGTGGCCCAGGTCAATGCGTTTCCAGTCATATTTGATATTAGGAATCCTACTCTGGCTTGGTCCGTCGAAAAAGTGCGAGGCCTGAACGTGAAATAAATGGTGCATGCCTCCAGAAACTCTTTCACTCTCTTGGGAGAGCCATCAAACTTCCCTGAAGAAAGAGCCATGGGTGGCAGTTCCGGTGGGAGAGAGGGTTCTCGTGTAGCTACCATCTGTCTAAGGAGGGCATTCTCCGTCTTCACCCCCTGCATCTCTACGGACATTGCCTGAAAAGCCTTCCAAAGCTCCTGTACCTGTTCGTCAGTGGACATTCTGATACCTTTTGGCGTTGCAATCTGTGATAATTCGTGCTGATGAACCCCTTCTTCCTCCTCTTTCTCCACACTCTCCTCACCTGAGCTTTCAGAGTAGTCGGAGTCCTGTAGATTCTGGCAGCTTAGATAGTCTCTTTCCTTTTTGAGAAGCACTTGCTTGTCACGGAAAGGAGCCACAGTGACTGCTGATGAACAGCCGTCCCGGGACTCCTTTTCCGGGAGCAAGGCGGAAGAAGGGAAAACCCAACTTGGGATAAAAAACCCTTTGAGAAGAGAGTCCTCCAAAAAACGTCCAATAGTTCCAATGCGAAGCAGGCGGGAATTGAGAAAGATGCCGGACCAAACTTGCAGGCTGAAGGAGATGAGAAACTCCGAAGGCTGAGAACCCCCAGTGGACCCAGTGATTAGGCACACCGGCAGGAACAAAGTGAATGCTAGCCGTAGTATGGCTAGGACCGAGGAGCATGGCCCGGAGGGGAAAGAACTGCAGGAAACTGGAGAAAGGAAGGGAGGAGGAAAAGCCGGTAGAGGGGGGAATCTCTACAGCAGAGAGGTAAGAAGAAAAACACGGGAGAAACTACCCCGCCGCCAGAGCAGCAGCAGCGGGAAGAGGAAGAGAAACCAACCTGTTGCCGTGAGCGCGACAGCGGAGGGAGAGAGGTAGAAACAACTGTTTTGTGAGGGGCGCGAAGCACGAGAGCAGAAAAGTACAGACCGCTGGATCCGGAAAGCAAAGAACAGAGCCCAGCAGAGAGACAGCACTGAGCGAGGGAACCTGAAAGGCACTGGAGCGTATCCAGCAAGGTTGCAACGCAGCGACTGTCTGGGAGAAGGAGGCAGATAACCTCCCGGCAGTCATGCGCCTGTCCAATGGGCGGTCACCAAACACTAAGAAGGGACTAAAACCTTCTCCCACGCTGTAGGCTCCAACGAGGAAGAAGCCGCCATTCGCGACGGCGGTGGCGGATGACAGTAACTCACTCCTCTCTGCACGCCATACACAATATTCCTCCCTCTTGATTCTTCTTGACTTGTCAGCTGCTTTTGATACTGTAGACTACTCCCTTCTTCTTACCTCTCTCTCTTCTCTTGAACTCTCGGGAACTGTCCAGTTCTGTCTGTCCAACCGCACGTAGTCTGTTTCTTGGGCCTGACAAATCTTCTTCTACCTTCCCTATGCATCACAGTGTTCCTCAAGGCTTGGTCCCGAATCCTCTTCTTTTCTCCCTTTACACCTGTCCTCTTGCTTCTATTATTTCTCCCTTTCGTTTATCCTACCATCTCTACACTGATGAAACTCAGCTCTTTCTTTCTCTGCTTGTTCATCTTCTATTCATTCCACCCTGACCTCCTGGCTCCTCGCCATCCATTCTTGGATGTCAGATCATTATCTTGTTCTTAACCCTACTAAAACAAAGGTTCTCCTATTTCCTGGTACATCTATACCTCCTCGATTGCCCCCTACTAAAATATATTTTCCTCCCTCTCTTCTTCAGCACACAATCTAGCCATCTACCTTGATGCTTCGCTTTCCTTCTCCCCTCATGTCTCATCTCTTTCTCACTATTGCAGGTTTCATTTGTGTAATATTCGTAAAACCCAACCTTTTCTTCCCTTCCATGCCACTAAACTTCTAATTTCGTCTCTCATCTTTTCTTGACTTTTCCATTGTTCCTGTCTCCTCTTCGAACTTCCTATCTCTCGGCTGAATCCTCTTAACTCTATCTATAACTTCTCTATTCATCTTCTTTTCTCACTTTCCCCTCCTGACTCTATCTCTCCTGCCCTTTCTTCTCTTCACTGGCTGCCTTTCCATTCTCGCCTCACATATAATGTTCTTTGTTTCATCTTTAAGTTTCTTCATAATCTTGCTCCTCCCTATCTCTCCGCCCTTCTATCTTCTTCGATCTCTTATCTCACAGTCTCAATGTCTTCTATCAGTACCCCACCCATCTTATGCTCAATCACGTTTCTGCTCTTTCTCTCGTTTGGCTCTTTTTCACTTTCACTGGAACACACTTCCCTTCTCTCTGCGCTCTCTCTGAAGGACCATTGGCTTTCTCCTTAACAGTTTTTCTGATTGATTTATTATTATCATTGCAGCGCCTATGATTTCATTGTTAAGCGCTTTTCCGTAAAGTGCTCTATAACTCAAACTAAAATACAAAACAGAAATAGAGTACAGGGAACGCAAGTTTGTCCTAGCAGGTAAAGCCAACGTCCTGTGGCGGCCTGATGGGTTACTCATCATCTCAAGGTTGCTAATTAATGTTATATCAATAAACCGCCATATTTTCCACTCAGATGTCTCATGCCAAGATGGCCAAATGAGAAGACTTGGAAATCTGCAGATCGGTTGTCGGCTTTATGACATCCTACCACAGTGGCCAATTCTCTGCACTTTAAAATGGTATTTCTATGGGAGATAATCCCCCCATCACACCATCCTTCCTCCTTACCTCCCTACCACTGTAGTCCTTATTCAACATGCTCCGACTTTTTATGCCCCTACCCCTTTAAAAATGACGCATTAAAATGGGGTGAAATGTGCATGTCATATTTGGAGTGAAAATGCTGTGGGGAAATGCGGGCATGCCTGGCAGTAATGTACTTTAACGTGGTTTTGTGTATCACACTTCTGCCACTTTTGCTCGCATTATTGTGCATGGCTCTGTAAGAAAAAGAGAGGTCATTAGTGGGATAGCGGGAGAGGCAAATGTGAAACCGGTGGTGTTTTTGGATGCCCACCTGAAGTAGCTGGTTCCTCTGTGCCAATCTTTTTAGGGTTCTATGTCGTTTCAACAAATTAAATTACTTTGTTGTACGTGGGCGCTTTTTCGAAATTTTACTTTGAATTATATTTGGGGGGTCCACCCACGCCCCTCCTTCCCCTATACTACCATCCCTCCCACAAACTGCTCCCCACCCCCATTGTATTCCTTAAACCACACACATATATATATTCGAAGCATTTCACAGTAACACCCACAAAGTAAATTACAGCAAAGTAATGTACTTCTCTGTAGGAAACCCTTTTTTCTATGGCTTTGGCTTATAAATCTGTGAATATGTTATCTAAAACAGAGAGCCTGAGAGCTGCCAGTCTTCACTACTTTGGATCTGGTAAGCTACTGATGGGGGATAGAGTGATGGGGCACAATAGGAACGATTTGTCATGGCTCCATTAATGTTGATGTAATGGTCCTTTCTGTCTCTCTCCCTCTCTGTCTCTCTCTCTATTTTGGTCTCTCTCAAAAAGATGCATTGTTCTCCAGGTAAAACAAAACACGACTCTGAATTGGCAGTTAAGGGAAAGGGGGCATTCTGGAAACTTGGATCACCACCACAAGCCACATGCTAAAGTCTAAAGAGGCAGGACCCTTGGCTCAGAGAAAATGCTGCCCAAAATCTGGGTAGCGCAGGCACCCGACTCACCTTCCGTGGCAGGCAGGGCAGAAGACTTAGAGCTGCTGTAAAGCACACTCCAACATAGTCAGGTGATGTGCCCGTTACATGCCGGAATATCTGCCCATCGGGGCAAGACCTCTCAGGGCAGAAAAAATAGTTTGTTAGCCGGTCATGAGGAAATCGGGGCAGGTGCCAGAGTCCCTGCTCCCGTCGGTGGGCAAAACCATTGCTAGTCTTTATCAGAGATCTATCCCTTGGTCTCCCACAAACTTCAATCACTTCAATACTCCTGAATACTCCATTTTATGGTGTGTGCTCAAAGCTTATGATTGGTAGTATTTCATGACTGTTGCTAATTTCGAAGCATAAGAAAACTGTAATCAATTGCATTATTTGATGTAATTTGTATGGCTTCAGCAAATTCCTTTGGGCTTTAGACCAGCTCTGGTTGGCTCTCCTACTGTGCCCAACAACATCTTGGCTACAGTTCCACCAATAGGTGTCCACCTTCCTGTTTATATTACCGGCCTGCTTTGCAGTCTTTGTTTCCTTGGAGTTCCCCATTCTGCATCCTGGTTGTCACTTGTCAAAGATGGCCAAAGTCATTCGAGCATCCTTACATTGATTCTTGCCATTTCTGGGCAATCTCTATTAGTTTATGAGGTTAAGAGGCTTCAATGATGTGGATTCCAACCGGAGCTCCAGCTCACGTCACACCTTTTCAATGTTTGACCTCTGTCTCAGTTATTCATTCTTTTGGACGGCCCTGCCCTGACACTATTAGGCCGATGACACCATTTGGCCGGCCCGGACACTGGAGCCCTGTTCAGACTGACTGTCGGGAGTTAAGTACGGGAAGAAAGAGAACTGGTTAAATCGCAACGCGAATAAGACTACATTGATTGTTTTCCCCTGTGAGAGTAGGCTAAAAATAGTGTCAAACATATGCCTGCTAGAAATATGGTGCCGACCTTTCCACACCGGAAGCAGGAATTACTGATGAGTTATGAAAAATGAGTGTCTGATGGGATGATAAACTCCCTTTCAAACCTCAAATATAAGCTGCTGTGAAAGGTGTCACTTTCCAAGTAAGCATATATAGCCTATCCATCCAGTCGAGGGCAGACAGAGCTCGCATGGAAAACGCCGTCATAAAACTCTACTTTATTACTGCGGCCGTCGGCCCGCAGGCCTTTCGACTGCTGCCACAGTTGGGCCATACGGGCTCTAAAAACGGGACCATGTTACGGGTCTAAGAAAAGCTCTCGACTGGTTGCCCATGTCCACCCCCACATGTATTATTTGGTCAAGGTCAGTGGCATCTGAGTGCAAACATCCGAATGCCCAGTTTCCAGTCTCGCCAGTACTTGCTTGCAAGGCAGCTAGAGAGGAGAGCACCATAGCAACGTCTTCACTCCATCACTCAGCTTTGGCAGAAGCATGATTCCCAAAAGTCATTGTAGCTTTCATCAATAATAATAAACACGCATTGGAAAGGCCAACAGTTTGGTACGCATGGCAAACGCACTTTGTAGGCACTGCCGAAGTGGTTTTAACTGGAAATTGGTGCTACTTAGTGCAAAATGGTGCCAGTATCTAGGCATCTAAGCAGTTCCTTTCAAATGCCTAGTACGTATATGGAGCCTAAGTGGTAAACTATATGGTAAACTAATGAAGGGGCCTTAGAATTTCAGGACACCACTGCCGAGATTGATACGCTGACATGGAAGCAGTCAGCATAAGCACAAAGACTTCCTTCAAGTTCCCTAATCCCCTTCTACCTTGCTAGAATTAGACACTTGTTCTAGCCTGAATGCAGGGTATGTTAACAATAGGCGACTAGAGGAAGCTATATGTCCCATTCAGGAGGCACATCAGTAGCTGTATGAAAAAAGTACACATTTCCACCATAAACACAGTGCTCAAACTAGCAGCCTCACAGAATGTACAAGTCCTCAAACAAGGATACATGAGACATCGGAAGCAGCAAGGAAGGTACACATGCCGTTGCGTAGCTAGGAAGGTAACGTGCCGTTGCATAGCTAGGAAGGTACACATGCCGTTGCAGAGCTAGGAAGGTACACATGCCGTTTCATAGCTAGGAAGGTACACATACCATTGCATAGCTAGGAAGGTACACATGCCGTTGCATAGCTAGGAAGGTACACATGCCGTTGCAGAGCTAGGAAGGTACACATGCCGTTTCATAGCTAGGAAGGTACACATACCATTGCATAGCTAGGAAGGTACACATGCCATTGCATAGCTAGGAAGGTACACATGCCGTTGCATAGCTAGGAAGGTGCACATACCATTGCATAGCTAGGGAGGTACACATGCCGTTACATAGCTAGGAAGGTACACATGCCGTTGCATAGCTAGGGAGGTACACATGCCGTTGCATAGCTATTAAGATACACATGCCATTGCATAGCTAGGGAGGTACACATGCCGTTGCATAGCTATTAAGATACACATGCCATTGCATAGCTTGGGAGGTACACATACCGTTGCATAGCTATTAAGATACACATGCCATTGCATAGCTAGGGGATCACAATTGGGAGCTATCCGGAAGGTGCACATATCCGACCATGGACTGAAATTAGAAGATTATCATGGTTTTCAAGTGATGATGCCATGAGTAGGCAATAACACAAATTACGTTGTGGCATGCAATATATCAATGGTCACTATTATAAACATAACGAAACACTACTCTCGCTTAAACCATGACTGTGGCTTTTCTGAAAAAAAGCACCCTAAAAGCTAAATCACTTTAAGTGTTTGCAAATGTGACCTATTTAGTGATAGGCAATTTTTGACAGGTTAGTCTTGAATGAGTTACCTTGGATCACACAATATGGTTAAATAGCGAAGATTGCATTCCAATGTTCAATTTTAGCGCTGGGCCACAGTGTTTCCCAGTTATTTTCATAAAGCAAGGAGCAATTGTTTGTGAATGTTTGACCATCATTAACTAATATAATACCATTTTGTAGACCTGACTTCAAAAGTACTAAAACCACATAAAAAACCAAAAAGAGACTTAAAAAGACATCTAGAAATATGTTATACAAAAGGAGAATGACTTTACTACGGCTTTTTTATTCTCTTTCATCAAGTGAAGTATTCAAGTATCAAAAAAAAGAAGGGAGCTCAAAAATGTAATCTGTATTTTACTACTGTATTTCAAAGCTTTCGTACACCAAACAAAGTAAACTTTGTGATACGGTCAGCTGAGTATAATCATTGGGTATCCTGAAGGAAGATCTGTGCTCGATAACAGGGTCTCAAATATTGAGCAGATTTCCTCCAATGCTAAGATGTCCAAAGGGCCTAGGTGCTTTGAAGTCCATAGGGAGGAAGGTGTTTATGGTGTTTTAATCTTGGAATATTTGTTATGTGATCATCCTAATATTGTGGCAAATGGGGAAATGTGTTGAACTTGTTGCATCATGTTCCAATGTTTAGAAACATCTATTCTCAAGATTTGGCACAAGTTGAGTTTCAGGGCGAAGAACATATGAGTGTTGTGTGGCTTTCCATTCATTTAAAGTTTATCTTTGATCTTTTGTACAAGGAGCGTGAGATGCTGCTTATGATGGGATATGATCTTTATCCCGTAGAATACCCCCCTACACTGCAACCCCCACGTGATGGGGGTTTAAGAATCTAATTCAGAGGGGGGCTACAGGTGGCTCTCGCAATAATAGAGATCAACTGAATAGAAAGACAGGGGACAACAGAGATTGGTCATGGTTACTTTCATTTCGGGGGCAGCTCACTCCACCACAGGTATCCGTTATGGCACAAAGGATTTGGTTGTTAATTTTCTCTTGTGAAACACAAGAGGCTTTTCACATCTATTTAAAGAAGGATTCTTTGACCCTTGTGTGTTGCAAGCTAATATTGTTAATCTACAACAAGTCTGGGTGAAAAAGTCCCCTATACTTGATGGGTTCGCTATGTTCATACAACATGCCAGGAAGGGCAGGAGAGGCGGACCAGTTGGGGGACTCCTTACAGCAGTTACAAATTAGCTGGGAACACTTTGTAAAGTCTGGGACATGTCACATGCTGGGGTTTTGGTAGTGTCCCTTTACAAAAATTCAGATCTATTTTTTAGGAAAGGGGTCTTATTGGTTATACATGTTTACTGGAACCAAGGTGATCAGTTTAAAATCACTCTTGGTAATCATGTAGCCACAGTGTTGGAAGAATGGTTTAGTGCCAATAATAGTGCAGATGTGGTGATTGTGGGAGATTTAAATTGTGATTGCCATTCTTACTTAGATATTTGTTGTGATAATCTGAGAGCTGACAGTAAATCCAAGATGGCAAATGGCAGTAGATGGATGACACTGATGGCTAACTGGGATCTGAGGTGACTTAATACGATCTCCTTAGAAAGAGATTATAATAGTTACACCTGAAAAAGAGTGCCCCTCACGTCTATGATTGATTACATTTTTTGTCTCAGAAGTCATCTTCCAGGACTGTTTAGCTTTTGATATTTTCCCTTACGATAATAGTGATCATCTGATCATTTGGGGCTCCTTTGAATTCAAGATCCAGACTCCCCCTAGTAGGTGGCGGCTCAATTACTATATGGTGCATCTATCTGAGCGTATGGGGGAGGAGGAATGTTCAGATCTTTTTTCTCCGCCTCACTTGGCCAAATTATTTTGTGAAAAATATCCCCAAATATATGTGTAATCTAAACAGGAGTTGTATGACTCACACACACTTTTTATAAGGAAGTGCGTGAAAGAAAAAGGACATTGAGGAAACAGATACAGTGATTGCAAAAACAAGCTGAGCATGGGGCAAATGGGGGAAAAGTCAAGGCAGTGAAACAAAGCTTTAGAAACTGGTTAAAGTGGCATAAAATTAACGTTCGGCAGAGTGATGGGGTGTCCATGTTGAGGGATATTTGTAATAACAACACTGAAGATTTTAGGGCCCTCATGAATGTTGATATATTTATGCAGATGGTCAAACAAGTCAATTCTATTGCAGAACATATATGGATAGATTATCTATCCAGGCTTTCATCTGCAATCGATGGGCTCAAGTTATGGAGGGCCTAGACCATCTAATACATATTGCATGCACTCTAAATGTTAGTAGTACAGAGGTTGGGTATTGGTTGAGGAGGGTGAATACCCCCAGGCCCCCTGGCCTTGATGGCCTATCAATTTCATCCTGAAAGGTAACATTAAAATGTGGGGAGAGATACTATTTACACCTTTTGAAAACATACTTAAGTGTAAAGCCATCCCTAAGTCTTGGTGAATTTGTCAGTCTCATTTGATACTGATATTCAAGAAGCGAGATAAATCTAGTCCAAAGAACTATCGTCCAATTTCTCTTCTTGATGTCAGGAGCAAGACATTCTCGTCGATTCTGTTGAAGGATCTGAATCGATGGATCAACAGTACTGGGGCCTGGGCTATTAGTCACTCTGGGTTTAGGAAAGGACTGGGGACCCAGCTCAATAGTTTCAACTTATCTCTCCTACTAAAGCAGCAAGCTAAGGAAAAGAGCCAGCTGTATTTGGTGTATGTGGATCTCTCTTCAGCCGTGGAGAAAGTGAACAGGGAACATCGATGGAGGAAGATGAGATGTAAGGGTGTTCCTTCGGTCTTTGTTGATATTCCCACTGCTCTACACCAAAATACTAAAGTCTGAGTTAGATTGTATGGGAGAGGACACTTACCAAACCCTGTGATTACTAAACGTGGATTACGCCAAGATTGTGTCCTTGCCCCCTTTCCTCTTTAACTTTATCTGTCAGATTTGATTACACATCTCAATGGTATTGGTGCTTTTCACCCACATGTAGGTTAGCATGTGGTACATTACATGGCCTACACAGATGATTTGGTAAAAAACGTATTTGGGGTTGCAGAGGAGTTTGGACTCTCTGACTTCCTACATGAGGGAAAATAATCTTGAAATGAATGTAAACAAAACCAAGATTAGGGCTGTACCAATAAAAAGGTGAGGTGTACGTTTATTTACAAGCTCAGAGAGGAAAGACTGGAGTCCGTAGACCAATACAAATATCTAGGTTATACCATCTATAACAAACCGCATAATGGTGAGTGTTTCAGAATGTTGCTGAAAAAGGTTGGATTTATGTCTAGTTGAGAATACTGACCAATAAGTATGGCCGCTTCTCCCTTCTGCTTGCCTTCAAATACTGTAAGGCCAAGGCAATACCGGCTGTGTTGTATGATATTGAGATTCTAAAAATAAAATCCATTAATGGCAACATTTGGATATTCACATTGGGTGAAGGGTACTGGGCTTATCTGATAGCATTCCAATGGCATTGACTAGAAGGAATTGGGTCTTCTCTCCATGTCCAGTAGCCTAGAATGGAGGGTATTATCATTCTACCAAAAGATTCTACTCCCCCTGAGTCAATCGCTGTTCATACTTTTGAACTCTATAATGAATAGGCATTCCACTCCCTGCCTTTCCCTTTGGGTTTCTGAATGTCAACAATAATTGGATAGGATACAAAATAAACTGCAGGAATCTTATATCCTCCCAGGGCGATGATCATTGGGTTTGTAGGGTTATGTCTTGTCATCTCCCTTACAACTACTAATGTTTTGTCTGCCCAAAAGTCTCATAATAATAAAGAACGTGCAGATGTATTGTAGGATACGCCAGACAATGAAGATAATTTATTAGAAATGAATAAATAGCAAATATTGTTCAATAGTAGTATCAGTTTGTTAATTTGACTTCCAAAGCTATTGTAAATGCACATTTGAAAAATACAATTATGCAGTGGCTTCTACACCATCATTCATATAGCAATTTAGCATACCTTAGAAATGTTGTGTTCATTTAATGGTTGCTGTTTCTTGACGATGTGGTACATTTTAGAATTGTGGCTTGTGAATTTAAATATCTTCTAACTTATCCGATAGGATTGCTCAGAGTAAGGATGCTTTAATAAATAATCCAGAAGAAGTTAAAATAGCCATCTCGGGTGGAGGTCAAATGTATATTATTTGCCTTTCTATGGGCAAACTCGAAGCCTAGAATCCCATATGCAACACTCATCCTACCAAAAGATAAAGGGGCACAGGATTTCCCGATCTTTCTGAATACTACATGGCTTTCCAACTCCGGATTCTCTCTGATCACCTGTGAGAAAATTCAGAGAAGCAGTGGGTATCCTTATTAAACACACTCTTCGCTCCGGTCACCGTTGGTGAATGGTTATGGGTCCCATCCACCTCTATGCCCCGCCGAGTCCGGGAGCACCCGGTCCTAGCCATACCATGGTCATTATGGCATTCCTCCCACTCTATGAAAGGAGTTACAACATGGCCTTCCCCCCTTAGCTGCATTTGGTCTCCCCCATACATAATCACCTGAGTGATGTACTACACTTCCAGCATTTATATGAAGAAGGCTTAGTCAGAGCAGGACAAATGTGGAGAAAAGAGTTAGAAGATGCATTGCATGGTATCACGATACCTGCCTTACTCTACCTGTAACTGAGAAGTGCCCTGCGGGACCCACAATGGGGTGACTCCCTACGCCGCCCTCTCACAGCATTTGAACAGGTTTTAGCTATAAACCAAGGCTCAAAAGGGTTAATTGTGAAATTATACAGCACACTCCTCACTAGAGGCCACTTGACATGTCCCACATCTAAAGCTAAATGGGCCACAGACCTAGAGTTGCAAAAACAGCCAGAAGCGTGGGAAGTCATACATAAATCGGTATGGAGCTCATCAATATCCATGCAATATAAAATGCACAATGAAAGACTGTAGATGAGATGGCATTACACCCCTCGGCGGCTATCTAAAATGTTCCCAGGGACCTCCACGTACTGCTGGAGGGACTGTGGGGGAGGTATGTGACTATTGGCATCAATGGTGGTGTAAAGACCGGAGCGGGGGTCTTTACTTCCGCTCTCTATATGGTAGAGGAGAGGCACAGAGCACCCCTGCCAAGATTCTCTATTATTGGTATCGTGATCGAGCAATCAAGGCCTAGCTTCTCAGGAGGTGATGCAAGCTGGTTCTTCAGTACAGTGTAGTCCCCAAGCACCCACAAAGGAATGTCCACACACTGTATCGGTTAAAACACAGTCTTAATATAATTAATATCAAGGTTGTATACACTATCACGATAACTCACTTTGTTCTCCGAAAATCAACAATGGTAAATATATACAATTCTAAAGTGGTACCACTAACGTTATTAGATCTCCTTAAAGTGCATACGGTCAGAATGACACACAGATCAAAATAAAGAGGAAACCAGCAGTAGAGAGAGGAAGGAAAGCAAGATGGTTGAGCAATTGGCAGAATACTGGTCCCGCTACCTAGACACAGTTCTGTGTGGAGATCCCCCAACCTGGGCAACCTGTAGAAGAAAGATACAAGCCCAGTACATATATTGTTCAACTAGACTTTCCAATAGTTCTGCAACCCCAAAGTACCTGGCGTTGTAGCGTTCCTCGTCGGGGAAATCAACATCTCTTCTTGAGTGTCCTCCCTTTCAGGCAGGAGTCACAGGTTGTCGAACGTCCGATGGAGAACAGGTCGAGCTATGACGGTGAAGTGGCCGCGTCGTTCCTAGCGGTGCTCATTGACGAGGAAGTTTAAACGTGCGGGGCACCTCAGTGTCAATAGTTCTGGACCGCAAAGAGTTGAAGGACTGTGACCCAGCAAGGGCGTTGAGTCGTCAGTGTCTCTGTGGTCTTTTTGTGGCGGGAAACCCACCGGTGGATGCTCCTTGGCGCGACGACAGTCAGGCCTTTTCCAGCAGGATACAGCAGTGATGATGTGGACGAGAGCGTCCTTGGATCAATGAAGTTCTTAGGCAACGGGAGCACGGCGGCTCCAGTCGGCGACGGCGGTCATCGACAGTGGTGGACAACAGTCCGGGCGCTTCTCCTTGGAGTTCTGCAGCAGTCCCCGTATAGGGTCGGCAGCCTGTCGAAGTTCTGTCTACCAGGGAGCTTAGGCAAAGATCAGCTGTGCACCATGGTCCCTCGTAGCTCGGGAATAGGGCGCCTTACCAGGTCCTCTGTGGGTCAGTTCTTGAGGCACAGCAGCTTTCAGATTGCGAAGGAGAGCAACAGCAATTCTTCTCATCCAGCAGGGCTCAAGGTTAAGATTCAGTTACTCCAGTTACTCGTCGTAGTGGACTTCAGCTTCCGAACACGATTCCTATCAGTGAGAGGTCCCCAGATATACTGTTGATCTCCCATTCATTCCGCTGGGTCACACTCAAGCATCCAATCACGACTACGGTCATTCATGCAGGCAGGCAGCTAATCAGGAAAACAGGGCATTCAGGCCATTCACTTCTCACCAGACACTCACAACAAGTTATGTGTATTGGGACAAGTTCCGAGCCATTCAACACTCCAAGCTGCATTCATACCGGTTTCGGGCAGGGCTGTCTCAACCATTGTGTCAACCACCAGATACTAGACAGCCACAACATAGAATGTATATTCGTCACACACTCCATTCACCGAGGTCCCACCCACAGGTGTACCCACAACGTACGGTTGTTGAGAAGGCTTCAGCCAGTCTGGTCGGCACTTCCCCCACACTACCATATACGGAACTTCTGCCCAACAGCCAATCAGGGGGAAGGGACAGAGGCAGGGCTTCCCGGGACTTCGGGAAGATCAAGGTAACAGGTGATGGAAGGCAAGAGGCCATGGGGGCCATTTTGTCTCCATCCGGAATCTACCGATTCCAATGACAGGGCCTGGGCATTCAAAATGGAGGACGCTGAGGGCACCAGTCATTTCAGCACGGAGCTGCCACCAGCCCATACCCTGCTCTGTGGGTCACACACAGGTGCCCAAAAACATATGCTAGGAGCACAGGGGTGCACCCCTACCCATGGGTGCCATAAGGGTATCCCATTGGTCTGTTCACCAAACCAAAAGACAGAGAGCTGCACCGCCAGGAGTCCCACATGAACTCCTGAGCGGAAAACACGACAGATCACGCGATAAAAAGCAGTAAAGGACAAGGATACAGAGGCCCTGTCCCTCCGATGCATTTCCAGCATCACAGGTGGAAATGTGTGAAAGTCCAGACATATTTGAAAGAGGTTTTGGGGTGGATTCAAGCAATAGATGGTATTAGCAGATCACTCTCCCCACTATTAGTTCTGTCTGGCATCGAACCAGATGGTGAGGACTCATACACACCACTCTCTCACATGCCCCGAAATCTATAGTTAGCAGCGAGAGTGTGCTTAACTATCAAATGGAAATGTACCATCCTGCCTTCAATAAGGGAGTGGATCATGAAAGCCCACTACATATATGAGATGGAAAGTCTCACCATCACCCTACAAGAATCTTGCTTGCACATAAATTTGATCTGGATCCCCTTCATAGAACACTACACATTACATTGGGAATCATTGAACGTTGCAAGCTAGTATTGAACAGAGATGTGTTTAGAGCAAGCTACTATAAATCCTGACAGCTCTTTCGAAGAGCCCTCACCCGGAATTCAACAAAGGGTCGAGCAATATTTGTAGGATGTGGACAAGGTTTTTATCACATAAAGTGGATGTTTTGTAAGAATAATTGTGAACAGTGGACTTTTTTTGAGCAATATTAAGCTCCCTCGTGATGAGTGTGGGAGGGGGGATGGAGGGAGTGGGGAAAGGGAGGAGGAGACGGAGAAATAAATTAGGAAGATATACCTGAAATTACGGTTTTACTGCTTGTTAGCACTCTTTGTTTAGTATGCGCTGTGATTATCACTGTGAAGTTAACATGTGTATTATGTGTATTATGTCGTTGTGACAATTGCTGTAAAACCAATAACAATTATATATTTTTTTTAAATAGCCATCTCAGAGTTTGATTGGTGCATGACTGGTGAGGAAACTAATTACCTAAAGACATCCCCATGCCATTTTCTACGAAATAACTATAAGAGGCTTAGGTTGAACCTACGTAAGAGGTTTTTGGAGCGATACCTAAGATACCTAGGGTCTTTCGAATGTGTAGCCTATGTGGGGAGGTTGGTACAATTGAGACACCTGAACATCTTATTTTCGAATGTAAATGAAATTATAACTTTTTAATTCATTTAGGTGCATATGGTTGGAACCTTTTACACTGTTTTTAAAATAATTTACAATCAACACTGATTATAAAACATTAAAACAATATACATTTCATCACAGATTAGTATAAATCAATTGCATACAAACTATTATATAGAAATGCATTATCATAAAGCTTCATTAAAAGAAGAAGTAATGTTTATATATAAAAATGTGAAAATTCAGGTATCCTTACAATCGCTTGTTGCCATATATGATAAGCGACAGTTGAGACCACCAACGACTCTGCACCATAAATCATGCTCCAAAACTGATCAGTGTAATTTGATTCTAATTTAAAATAACCTTCCCATGGCAGAGTCCAAGTGCTTTGCATTGGGTGAGGACTTTTTTGTTACACAATCTGCAGAGCCTTTCCTCCCATGGAATTTGCCTCCAGGCCCCCGTGATCTCTAAGACAGGTAATATTTGTAGGCGGACGTATAAAATAAGTCAGATCAGTGCAGGTATTAGTTGTTTGAACAAATAGCTATGCAGGACTTTACTAAACCCTCCTTGTTGGGAGTATAATAATATCGACGCAGCTTTGACAATTGTTCACATAACTGTAAGATTTGGTCAGGTATAACGCCTGCAATGAAACCAGCATGGAGGTCACGCCATTGTCTGAAAAATAGTGATAAACCACACTTTCCAATTCCCTAAACCATATGGTACGGGTACATTTCCTCATGTGCCTGGCTGTAAGGCTTAAAAGGGTACCATCCCTGGGCCTACTTTATCGGATTTTTGACCAGTACTTACACTGTGAGATTTTTCATAGGGTAATCAGAGACTGCAGGCCAAGTTCTAATCTAACAGCCTCTACCATACTGCCCCAGGAAGTCCAAGCAGTGAGAGCAAGATTTTAGCCTCCAATTTCGTTAGCCAATTCAATGCTTTCTCAGGAAATACTTCCAAGGTGTATCAAATGCCAGGAATGATTTAAGTCCTGTATGCAATAATCTTTACCTCTATGGAGCGGTCTCCGCGACCGTCAATGACTTTTTGAATTGACAGCCATGTCTGCCAGGCCTTTGTGGGTATGACATCCTACTCCCCTGTGAAGCTGCATGATGAAGATCTGCGGGTCTCACAGAGCCTCCACCAACACCATGAGTCTCTGGTGTCTACAGGGACTGCAGCCATCTTTTTGCAGCTGGTAGGCCTCACTGGAGCTCTGATGCTCGTGGGGCGCTTTTTGTGCTCTAAATTTCTTTCACACTGCCTTATTTCCTACTGATCTTCCCACATCCTCTGATCAGTGTGAGTGTGCTTTGGGGGCATTCTACTTTCTATGACTGGCCATACTTTATGTACCCAATCCATCTCTTCAATATGGCCGCCTGGAGAATGACTTCCACAGCCTTATCCGAGGCAGCCTGATGGTACTTTGTGATTGGCCTGTGCACATCTAACTGGTCAATCCTGAAGCCAGCATGCAAACGCCAGCCCCTCTCCCCAAGGCCCCACTACTAAGGCTCGGGTCTGTACTTGTCCAGGTCTGGGTGGGCCGGGGACCTCCCAACCTTCTTGCGCCTTCAAATCTTGCGGCGGCCACCTGGTTCTACCTGCTCCTGTATGAAATTGGCTTCTGGTCCTCCACATTCCCTAGTGGATCACATGAGTGCTTGCTGAATGTTCTACTACCTCATCCTTTCACCCCCTGAACCCTTAACTGGTGGCTATTATACAATGCAACCCTACCTTAACTTCCTACTCCACTTCTCTCCCTACACTTGTGTTCCTTCTAGAAGAAAACATGTGTTTTCTGTGTGTGTACCTTTTACATCACTGCATCCATTTTGCATTGCACTTTGTCTTTTTAAATTTGAATCTATGTTGTTTGTTCCTTTTACTTCACTGCATCCATTTTGCTTGCATTATGCTAAGTTTAAAATCCTTTTGGAGGGTGTGCTTCTTACATCTTGCACCCTTTTTGCACGGCACTCTTGTATCCATTCTGCATACACTCCTGGCACCCCCACCTATTGCCCTGCAGTTGTGCCCACTTTATCTACTTGGCCCCCCAGAGCCTGGCCAAGACTGTGCAGTGCAGCCCCCCTTCTTTTTCTATTTCCTCTTTACATCTGCCATCTTCGTTATTGCCTAGTGTTCCTCTCCCTACCACCCCTTGTCCCCTTTGTCTCCTACTACTTGTCTCGTACACTTATCACTATTCATGCTTGTTCGTTTTACCCTACCTTTCCCTCTCCCCTCTCTCCTTTTTTTATGTATAGCTCTTCCATTGTTGAAACAACTATCAGGCACGTACAATACTTTATGTCATATGTTGTAACCCATTTGCATTCCTCTTTGTTCTTTGTGGTACCTCCAAATACATAGCACTTGCCCATTCTGAATATTAAAATGCCTATTAAGAATGCCAATTTCTGTTTGCTAACCACTCCCTCCCTGCGTTGGAGCACTTTGAAACACTTGTTAATTGAATAGGCACTATCATAAATTATCAATAAGTAAATAAATATGTTAAGGGAGCAGTAGCTCTAATACTAATATGCACAAACAAAGGCGTCCTGGGAGTGTCTCTTTACTGGCCTATATCCCGGGTTAGAGCCTCAACCAGAGTCTTTAGCTCACCATCCTTTCACAGAAGAGAAATGTCCACAGAATATCAGTCTTTGTCCTGCCCAAGGGCAGTCCGGCACCGAAATTCCAGGCAATTCTCTTTTGAACAAGAGTACCAACAGCAACCACAGGCACGTGTTTTGGCCTGGTTGGGCCTTGTCAGTGAGGTGGAGCTGTGTGCCTCTCTAAGAACGGTGAGCAAGGGTTCCATGTCTGGATTACCATAGTAAATTAGTGTGAAAACCCAAAGCTACTTAATATGCATAAACAAGGGGGGTCCTGGGAGTGTCTCTTTACTGGCCTATATCCCGGGTTAGAGTCTCAACCAAAGTCTTTAGCTCTGCATCTTTTCACAAAAAAAAATGTCCACAACATATCAGTCTTTGTCCAGCCCAAGGACAGTCCAGCACTGAAATGCCAGAATATTCTCTTCTGAACAAGAGTACCAACAGCAACCCCAGAAACGTGGTTTGGCCTGGTTGGGCCTCGTCAGTGAAGTGGAGCTGTGCCTCTCTAAGAACGGTGAGCAAGGGTTCCGTGTCTGGATTACCCTAGTAATTTAGTGTGAAAACCCAAAGTTACTTAATATGCATAAACAAGGAGGGTCCGGGGAGTGTCTCTTTACCGGCCTTTATCTTGGGTCAGAGTCTCAACCACAGTCTTTAGCTCACCATCCTTTCACAAAAGAGACATTTCCACAACATATCAGAGGCCATTTGCACCAGCAAATTGATGTAGAACATTGAATGAGTGCTCGAGACCCACAGCCGTATGATCTAGTATGACTGTCTTATCTGCGTACATTAAGCAGTGTATCTGTTCACTGCCATAACGAGGCGGATGATTATGAGCGATCTTCAAAACCAGGGAAAGTTTGGCTATATGAAGATTGAAAAGTAGGGGTGTGAGTATGCACCGCTTAAGCCTTCTTTTGGTGGGGAAGGACTTTTAAAGCGAACCGTCCTGGGACAATCTGATCCTAACTTGTGTGTTGCTGTAAAGTAATTTAACATAATATAATAATGAGGGCTCGATACCCCTTCCAGTAATCCGATAATCTGGATCTTATAACACTATCAAACATGGCACTATAGTCCACGAAGCACATATACGCAATATATGAGTGTATCCGAGATTAAGGCAAGTAGGACCCAGATTGAATGTGTGGCCCTTTTGGGCAACCCAAGAAGTGAGTAGGTGGAATAATACATTTGATTTAGTTTGACACTACAATCAATCATGGCCAAGAGCCTGTCGTTAACCGGTAGAATATGTGGGTCCCTCTTGTGAAGGGGGATCAAGATGGAATGTTGCCAAGTAAGCAGAATGATACCAGACTCGCAGATGTGGATAAATAACTTTTGCAGTAAGTCTGCCCAACACTGAGCATCACTCTTAAAAACCGTGCCACAGAGTCCATCCGCACCATTAGCCCTTGCTGCTTTAGTCTTGTTGATGCCATCGACTAAATCCGCATCATTTACAATGAACCAGACCTGCGAACCAAACATAGATTTAGGTTGTTCAACAGGACAATTTTACGATTCCTTTCAATAAGTATCCCTGATATAATAAAGCCCCACTGTTCCTCTGTAGTACCACAAATTTTAATCGCAGTCTGAGCCGACCTGCTCTGTGTGTTCGTATCAGATGCCAACATTTTTTGGTGTCTTGGGTTCTTATTAATAAAATAAAAACCGTTCAACCAGCTGAGATTTCCGAGAGCTTGTGTTCTATTACCCAATGCTTACACTGGGATCGCGCACTCAGCATTTTTTTAAATGTGGCTTCTCTTGATTCTCCGCAGAAAATAGTTTAGCTCTTTTTTATTTTTGGCAATGACAAGGTTTACCTCACTCTGGGCTTGCCCAAATGTTTGCTGGTAACCAGGTGCCTATGTTCAAAGGGCCAGCGGCAATCCAGCATATTCTCAAGTTCCCAATTACATAACTTCAATATTTCGCCCCCTCTTAACCCAATACTGCTTTTAAATGATTCATGTTGTATGAAGTCCAACGTAGCCTAATATTCTCTGCAGGCTAACCGTGGCATTGCAGTTTAGTTTTTGTTGGGGTTTGGATGGAGAGACATAGCATGTCATGGAGAGAATTGCGTGGTCACACATATCCCCAGGAGAGAACTGTAGTTCAGGGCAGTATTTTAAAATGGCAGATTTGAGAAATATAAAATCGATACAACTGCTATAGAGACCATTAGACCAGGCAGTTTGAAGTTCTGGCTCCCTAGTAATTAATAGATAGAGAACAAACTCAGCCAGAACCTCCTGCCACTATTTACCTTAGGTTATAGCCAAAGATTTTTTCCCAGCCTGCAGATTCATAGTTGGTTTATGGGAACAATCCACATTAAAGTCCCTGGTGAGTATAATTCCACCCTTTGGGTACTGTGCATGCCACATTCTAATAGTGTTAGTCACAGTTGCCATTAGTTTAATGGGGAAATCACCCTCTGGTGGATCGTACAAGGTTGCGACTAAGGTGCCACCAGAACCGAACAGGAGCTTAGTTGAGAAAGCACACAGGAAGTAATTGTGAGTTCTGACAGCAAAATATTCAACCAGATTATAGTATGCTTTTGCAGCTATACATGTTCCACCTTCGGGGCGGTCCTTTGAAGGAGGTGGGGACAGACAAAATAACGTAGTATATCCGTCCATATTGAATAGGGATATAAACCACGTCCCCTTTAAACAAAACAAATGTGTCCTTATTAGCTTGTATCTGCCAGAGACAATATTAAGAAAAGACTGATGACCATGAGTATTCCATGATAGTACTTGAATGGGGGGGCGCCTCAGCCAGCTGTAATGGTCAAGAGGACGTTTGTAGAACAAGTGACCAGTTGCCAGCCAGCCTAGGCGACCCCATCTTGGCCCTAGTTGTATTACCTACGGATTGTGACCGTTTATTGAAAGGATACCAATTGTGATATTCTCGCAAAGTAGCTACTTGCAGAGAGGGTTGAAACACCAGCAGCTCAAATCCCAGGTCCAAAAATAATTTGACATTTTTGCAAATGCTTTCAACCACTACAGGTGATATATAGGTTGTGGCTGCCCAGTTTGTAGTACTCTTTAACATGTGCAGTTCAAGTCTTTGAATGTCTTTTGCCGTAATGGCAGGGGTGTTGCTAGGTCTGGACAAGATCCGGGGCTACGCTACTGTCGGAACTGTCAGGACTGGGGGCTAGCTATAGCCTTTTGGTTGTAGCTCCTGAGATTCTATCCGGGGCTACAACCAAAAGACCAGGGGCTATAGCCCCCTTAGCCACCCCTTAGCAACGCCTCTGCGTAATGGTGCATAGATCAGGAATAAGGTAGAGTAGTTCCAGCAGGCAGGTTCGATTTAGAAAAGGACTAAGATCAGTAGGATTGGACTCAATACATTTAATGTGCAACAAATCAATGAACCCTGATGAATCAGGAATATACGCCGTCCTGCTGTGGGATCTAATTTGCAAGGCTTCCACTCGTGCGATCCAAGTGTCATGATTAAAAGCTGGGTGAACTTTTGGAGCCATGGTAGATACAGGCAATGGTTGCGCAAGTAAAGCATGCCCCTAACGGATCCATGGGCTCCCCTTATCTCGTCCTGTTTACCATGGTTAAACTCTTGAGCCAGGTTGGCAGAACTTATGATGTGTTCTTTGATGGATACCTTGGGGGAAACTGAAACAAATAAAGGATGAGACAGAGGCACAGCACTTGGGTCCTCTGCTGTTGCCCTAGTTTTGAGTCGGCAGACTGGGTAGGCAACTTATTTTTCTGCTGCAGGGCTTTTTTGGCGCAACCATTTTTTTTTTTTTTTTATGTACGGTATTTCATTTAGGTGCTGAAATATGTGACTTGTTGACCGTACAGTAATACTAACAGTTTGGCCTATCATTCACCACCGCTGATGCTTACAGGCAATGGTTCACGGCTGAGCGATAGCTTTAATTTTTTTTCTTGTTTTATATATATATATATATATATATATATATATATATATATATATATATATATATATATATATATATATATACACACATATTCATATTCCCTGGTTTCTCTCGGATTGCCCCCACCCCAATACGATCCTGTAAAAAACATGACATAGAACATGTATTCTCTTATCACGATATCGAATTATGTTGGTAAAATATGTCACCTGTGCACATTCACACAGGACTGCGAGTTTGGTCTTGTGGTTACGCTCTTCACCCCCCAGTTTACAGGCTATGGTTCGTGGCTGAGAAATAGCTTCTATTTAATTTTTTTAACCTTTCTTTTATTTTAACATTAAAATAAAAATAATGGTATGTTTTGCTAATTAGAAAAATAATAAAGGTATAGCTCAACCACCTACCATAGTCTGGAGGACTGCGGGCACAGATCTTAACTACAAGGACAAACTGCTTGTGTGAGCTCAACGTGCACAAGTCACCTATTTTACCACCATCATTCAATATGTTGATTAAAACATATATATTGTATATATATAATAGCTGGATTTACATGTTACAATATACCGTTTGTGAAGGAAACGTGCGTGCGGAGAATTGAGTGTTCCAAGTGATCCATTTAACATCACACCCAGAGCTTCCCCAGCTGCAGTGACATTGCATTGGGAGCTGACTCTAGCTGCAGTTGCATCCCACTCGAGCTACCCTAGCTAGCACCACCATAATGGGTGATACCCCTAAAGGCAGTGCCATTATACTGAAACTGGCCCTAGCCACACCGACATCACACTGGGAGTTTCCCAGGATGCACTGACATCACACTGTGGGCTGTGCCTAGCCGGAGTGACATCTGACTCATATCCATTTGTGCTGCATGGACATCACACTGAGAGGTGCCCCTAGCTGGATGAACATCACACCGAGAGGTGGCCCTAGCTGCATGGATATCACACTGAGAGGGCCCCTAGCTGCATGGACATCACACCGAGACGTGCCCCTAGCTGCATGGACATCACACTGAGATGTGCCCTAAGCTGCATGGACATCACACCGAGAGGCGCCCGTAGCTGCATGGACATCACATGCAGAGGTGCCCCTAGCTGCATCGACATCACGAGAGATGCCTTTAGCCCCCTGCCAGCTAAAAGCTCTCTCCTCCTACCCCTGCCAGCTACCACCTCTCCTCCCAGCTACCACCTCTCTCCTCCACCCCCTGCCCACTACCACCTCTAACCCCCTGCCCACTACCACCTCTCTCCTCCCACCACCTGCCCACTACCACCTCTCTCCCCATCCCAGGGCTTACAGCCTCCAGGCACTCGCATTCTTATATGCGTGTCGAATTTGTAAATTCGATGGAGGTATTGGCCTTGCCTTAAGTTCTCTACCCCACAGTCTTGCAGGCCATGGTTTGTGGATAAACGGAATCTTTCTTTATTTTCTCCGTAAAATAAAAATAATGGGATATTTTGCAAATACAATAAAATAAAAAGCTTTAGCTCAGCCACAAACCATGGCCTGCAACATTGTGAGGCATGGAAGTTAACCTCAAGACCAAACTGCCCTTGCGCCTGGGGCAGCAAAATTACATATTTAACCATCATTATGCAACAGTCTGGTAAAAAAAACAAATATAAGAGAGAAATATAAGCAGAAAGAGTGGTACAGCCTCTTTTGGCGTCACTGTTTACATCAACACACGGCCACAATTCTTTTCAAATGCAACACGATAACCTTTCCTGCCAACGCGCTGCATTTGAAAAGAATTATTCTTTGCAATTTGGCGTGAGGGAATTTAGACGTCCCTCGTGCAAAATCGGCGGCGCCAGAAAGGCTCCCGCGCCAAAATGGGCGCGCCGAACTGGCCGCTGCGGCCAAGTGGCCGCACCGAACCGGCTCACGGCGAAACGGCCGCACCAAAAGGGCGTGTACTGTAATTTTCAAAGAGGGAGCACTAAGAGGACCTATGCATTTGTCGAAAGATCCCTCTAGCAAGACCTGTCTAAGCGCCCCGTCCCCCATATACTTGGTAACAATATACTGGCCAGAGGAAGAAGTGGGGACATTAAATACGGCCTGGTTCCCCGCCACCTTAGTGGAAGTGACTTTTATAGGAGCCACTTGTTTACCCTGACAAGGCCTTCTTGTAGGTTGGTAGCGTTTATGCCGTGTTTCTTTTTTTACGGACACAGGAAGCACTTTTAAGCCATGATATCTCAGTATGTAGTGCTTCAATAGCAAAATCCTCTGTGGCCGCTACAGCGTTAACAGAGCCTTGCTGAAAGGCCACAGCTGCAGAAGGTATGGGCTCCTGTAGTTTGGTAGAGCCCCCCACGCTGTTTATCCCCATATGTTATCTCGATTTAGGGGTCGTGGTTTGCCACCAGTTAAGGAGGAGCTTTGCCATGTGAGGGCAGAACTCAGCTCTAAGGCCGTGCTCGTGGGAAGACCCGAGTCAATACTACAAGTGAATATAATGTCCACCGTTTTAGACAAAATGCCCTTCATCTCGCGTTATCCTACTGCCATGGTGGAGCATAAGAGAAACAGAGCATCTATTGTAGATTCTACAGAACTCAGAATATCTGACGGGCGGGCATTGTAAGGACCACGCTGCGAGTTACTGTTAATACCGAGGCTTCCTCTTCGGTTTCACTTTCGCTAAATGTCGTCTCGAGTGGGGAGGACCATTTCTCAAGATCTGGACTGGCGGAAAGATTGGTGCCTATGATGTCATCATAACTTGTACCTGCCGGGGCCAAAGCATTCCATTGGACGTCCAGGCAAAGGTTTAATAATGATTCATTAGTGTCTATTGTAAGTGTGGCATAGGGGGTGATTCTGCCCAGTCAATCTGGAGCACAGTTTTCCGTTATGATTTCACAATGAGGTAGCTCTCGGGAATCCACCCCCACCACTCTGGCGGCAGTTACATTTTAGAAGAAAGTATTTTGGGTTGCAAAACATCCACCACATCATGCTTTTCCCTTTTATCTTTTTTACCTCACTGGGATTTGTTCAAGTCACCTCAGTTGTGCAAGGGACTACGGGTACATTTCCCCATTTGGTGGTACCCGCTGCGTGAGCCGTACCGGTGATGCTTGTTATTTTATATGTGTTGGTGATACAGCTCAAATGAATGTTAAAAGGCAAATGTTGCACGAATGCAATGGACAGAGAATACAGGCCCTAGCAAGCAAGCTCTGCATCCCTGTGAATTTTCTTCAGGACACCCTCAGACTGTATTTACTCACTACCAGGCTGTTAGTGTAAAAACGTAGGCCCCCATCTCCCACGCAGCGTGCCTGCGGCGTGTACGCACTCAATAAAGCACTGGCCAGCTGTGAGCCAAATGCAATCTTTCTTAAGAGCACAGTGAACGTAAGGGTAATATCTTTCTTTGACAAATTGTCCCAACGTTTTCATTAACCGGCCACTGCCATAATAGACTCAGTTTGAAAGGGTCCATCATCCGCAGTACCTGGGTATAATGAGCCGCAAGGCATACTGTAGTCAGTTGTTGGTGTGTTAGGGTGTCAGGATTGTAATTACTGCCTTATAAGTACCAAGCGCTGTGTTCAAGCACCGCAACCTCCTCCAAGTACGTGGGAGGTATGTAGCACTTGGCACCACTTCACTCTGAGTACCAGGGATACAACTTAACATCTGGTTTGTGGTCCCAAGAAGCCACAGCACACCTGGCAGGCTTCCTGTGAGCTCCAATGTCAGAAGCCCTGCAGTGGCTGTGAGGAATAGCACCAAGCTCGGCACACAGGTCCGGCAGAGGAAAGAAGTAGGAGGAAAGGACCCTAGAACGTCCTCACGCCTTCTTGTGTCCTCTCGTGTAAATCACTGTATCGCTCACTCTCTGAGTCGCTGACTCATCAAACTGCACCTCTAAGTAATGGCCGCTTCCGACGAGCTACTGTCTGCCAGCAATTCAGAGGAACTGCTTTCTGACTTCACAAATGCAAGGAACCTTTATTACTTCATTACATTTCTCAAATCTTTTAAAGTATTGTCGGTCTATTAATTTTGGTGTGGGATTTTGCAGGGGGAGTCCATCCCGTTCGTGATTGCTGCCATTCACTGCAATTAAGCAATTATGGAATGCCTTAATTGAAATTGTTTTTTATTGAATATGTTTGTCTATTCGATGTTGTGAATTATTATGTAATTATCTAGTTTTGGGGGATTTTCTGTGTTTATTTTAGATTTGCTCCCATTTTATGATTGCATGACTTTTTTTTAATTGATTTTGAAAGATTTTGATAAACCAAAACACACACACACACAAAAAGTAATATTCTTGACTTTGCAGACAGATTGCCATATAATATAGCCAATTCCAGGGAATGAATTACTGGTTAATGATAAGACAGGCTTACCTTCAAGTGTGAGGTGCTCTGGGGTGTGCTGAAATCGCTCAGTCTAGCAGCTGAATTCTAGGTGTGTTCTATGTCGCTGTGCAGATTGAAGGGAAACTCTGGCAAATCCAGTTACTTAAGTGAGTGATTTACTCAACAAAGTTGTGTGACCAGGCCGGGCGAAATTGCCTGCTGGGACATTTTGTTTGCCAACACGAACACACGACCTCGGTAGAGTAGATGCTCGTCCAAAGAAGGTGCTGTGGCTGGGCCTGCACCCTTAGAGGGCACGTGCCTTTAATGTACAAAAGCACAGAAGATGCAGTATCTACTCCTTGCTAATAGTTCCTATACTTTTATTATGAAAAGAAACCATTCCAGAACGATTTCTTTGTAAAATAAAAGTATAGGAATGGTGAAAAGCAAAAATAAAAGCATAGGTGTGAGGGATTCGACCATCCGCACAGGAGGAGTGCACATACCTGGGCTTTTTTTGTTTATTTAAAAAGAAGGAATGATGGGAAAACAACGTCTGTAAATATGTGGGGCCATTCCCGGGCAAATATTCCACACTCACCGCACAGCAGAAAAATAGTAATGTACTCTGGGAGGACACATCTTACCAGCGCCGCCCTCCCCTGTCATGTGTAGCTGACACCTGACAGCCGTGGGTAAATCAAAACCATTTGGCCATTAGCACCCTGTTAAGAATTTCAAGGCCCTATGGATTTGCATCTCCAATGTCAAACACTGCTGGTGGCAGTGAATACTGAGGAATGTTAATAAGCAGGCCTCAGGGAAGGCCTAGGTGCAGGAAGTGACAATGGATACCAGACACCAACACCTCTTTGTAATGCAATGTGTCAAACGGGTACTAACACCCCTCCTTGGTATGAAAGGGCAGTGAATGTCCTGTCTGGAACCACTCCTGAGCAGGGAAGTATGTGAATTGTAGGAGACGAAAGTCTGCCTGCAAACCCCTTGCTTCAAAGAAGATCCATGTTGTGATCAAGCGCTGCATAGGCTCAGTTAATTAGGGAGACACTTTGCTGTAGATCAGACAGGAAGATGGGTGGGACTTGTCATCCTTCCCCTGTCTGTTGCCAAGCGCTCTTGTTCTGACCTGAAGCATCACTGAAAATTGTTGGTGGAGACCCAGGATTGGCTCACTTAATTTAGATTTGGCCTACACCAATCCCTGGGCCCCATTTGGCTTTAAAAGAGGGCTGAGCCCCTCACTGAGGAGATCATCTGAAGACTTTGCAAGGAGTAAGAAGAAGGACTCATTTGGACCCAAGCTGAAGGTACAGTCTACCTTACATCTTCCGCCAGTGAAGGAAGACCAGGAGCTCCAAGAGGGAAGCAAGATACCTCCCCTAAACATCTTCTAAAGAACAGAGGGAGATACCGGAATCAGAGGACCCGTCCAGCAGCTCCAGAACTGATACTCAGCCAGCACACAGCGTTCCCTGCTAGGATCTGACAGCAAGCTTCCTAGGTGGGAAGTGCCAGAGAGTCTCTGGACCAAGGACAAGGCCTGCTAAACCCCTCCAGAGCTTTGGCCCGTCTGCCTTGAAAGGACATGAGCCCTGCAAAGAAACTAGGAAGAGTGCCACCTAAGCACCATCCAGCATCCATCTTTTAAGCACATTTTCGAGACAGTCGAGTCATTGAACCTCATCAGGCTGCACCGCTGACCTGTGTCACGCCACAGTCGCAAGAGCCATCCGCATTGCCTCGACCACCATTCCAGATCCACCATCCAGCACTGAGACAACAATTCTTGGCCCTGAGCTGCTTCGCCAGACAGCCTGCAGACATCCGTCCTTGCTGAACTGCTGTTGCTTGATACCCATAGCTCTTTCCCACCACTCTGTCTCGTAGGCTGCGAAGATCCTGGAACCACCTCAACGCTGTCGAGCACCAAGAACTTCTTCAGCACCAGGTACATTGTGGTTCCACACCCCTGGTGCCTCTACGAAAGCCCCTAGAGACAGTTAAGACCATTTGCCTCTTTGGTGCGGGGACCAAAATAACCTTGAACAGTAAGACTGATTGCTTTACCAACTACCCTCCTGTCAGTATCCAAAGTGCATCCCTTTCCTTTGTGAAACTGTCTGTCGTCTGTTTTCCTTTACAGTGTGGTTTGTATTTGTAGTGTGCTAGAACTGTCTGTTGTAGTAATAATAAAGTCAATATTTTTATACACCTTGACAGTACAGTCCCTTTTATCATTGGGTAATAATTGAATTTTTGCTGTGTTGCAACTAACCAACGATCCACAACCTTGCAGAGATAAGCCTGCTGTTATGTCCACGTTACCAAACATTGGACAAGGAGGTCTTATAATTTACTTGTATTCCAATCTGTTTGGTTCCCTTCTGGTGTACTAGATGTATGGGGTTGATTGATGGTTTAGAAACTGATGTTCATCCCTGGACCACTGGTGCCACAGAAGTCGATTCGTCACGATAGGAGCACTGCTCCCAACTGCTCCTGCACACTTTGACTACTGACTCGGCCCTTAAGATAGCGTTACGGCCTATGCTAACGCCAGTGAGGGGTGCTCTAGCTCTCGTGTGGTCGGGGGACTTTGCCCCAAATCACTGTTGTTAATGGGGTCACTACATGCCACGATATTGTGGGAGTACAGGGCTGATCACTTGCTTGTATCTACTCCCCTACGAAGGAACTCCCTGCACGGTGGTAGTTTTGGACTTGGCTTACCGTTGGCTTTATTGGCCATGGTCATAAGGTTCATGATGATCCTGAGGGATATAAGCAAGCATTGCCTCAAGGATTACATTGAGACGCTTACAATCTACATTGCTGTCTCCAATCGAGTAAAGCAAAGCCAAAGGTGATCCCTCATGCACCGAACTTAAGTCTCAGCCAGCTGGAAAAGTGCCAGTCATTATGTTTGTTATTGAACCTGCTACGATATTGAAATAGTGTTCCTCTGCTCTGTCCTCGAGGCAATCCTGGTGACTTGTGAACATGGGCTGGCACATCTCTGGGAGGTCATTTTGGGTATTCTGCTGCCAACCCAGGAATACTGTACTCCCCCGTTACACTCAGATGTTCAGTGTCATCAACAATAATAGCATCAAAGGCTGGGATCAGATGGAACACTGACTCAGTTTTCCTAGGTTTTAGCCACACCCCAGCGAGTATCAACATCTGTATGTCAATGTGTTTTGAGTCAATTTTCTTCGTACAGCCAATCAATGGCTTTCTCCAGTGCCTCCAGAATTGATGTGTCAGACATTTGAACAGCCACAAACACCTTGGTCTGGTAATTTTGCCACAACGATCCTGTGGGTTACTGTAGGTACGATTGTAAGACGCTTTTCTGGGTCTTTAGAGGTGCCATTGCCGTGAGCATGCTCTAAACACCTGCCAGGATGTGGAGGTGAGTGATGGTTATCAGTTAACACCAACAGATGGACATTTTAGCGAGACCCACTAGGGATTAATATGTGAGGTTTCTCCTCCCCTGGCATGAGGGCACTATTGGTATCTTGTTCGAATATGCTCAGCTTGCTCCTCTTAGTGTGCCTATTTATCTAAGTCATGCCAAGCTTCTGACTACAGATACCCCATTTAATCGTAGGTTGACCTTGGTCCCTTGGTACCAAGGCTGAGTGCAGTTTCCTAGCGCTATTAGCCTTGGATCTAGCTTTAGGTTTCAGCTTCAACCTAGCTTTGGGCTTTGCTACCTGGCCCATGCTGCTGTTGCTGCCATCAGTATGTCAATATCAAATGGGCAAAAAAGAAAAGGAGAATTAACGTTGGTAGCAGTGGGCATAACTATTATACTTGTATGTGGTAGGTGTGTATTCAATCTGCTCTTACGCAGCTTCCTGGGTCTAACGCAGGGATACTCAGTTTGTCAGGAATCAAGATCACAAACCTCTTGTGCTTGAAAAGGTTGTGCCTCTTGTGCCTGCGTCAGTGCAGCGTGGGTCCGCTCAAAGCTCTATCATGGGCTTGATGTGGGAGTTTCGCTTCCCCAAAGATTGATGTTTCCCGGATCTCCAGTCGGCCGGGCTGGGCTCGGAAGCTTTCTATGCTTCTGTGCATCTCTACACCTAACACTTACGGGCTAGAGGAAAGAACCGTCACACTTCAAGGGTCAAGCCGCACAGGATTGCAACAGGGCAAGAGCTGCTGCTGCTGAGGCTGTGCCACACACCTTGCGAACCCGTCAAAGGCAGCGTTAGGCACATGTGCATTTTGTGGGTGGAGGGGAACAGCAAGGCAGCGTTAGGCACCTTTGCGTTTTGTAGGTGGATGAGAATGCCAAGGCAGTTTTAGATACACGTGCATTTTGTGGGCAGGGAAGAACACCAAGTCAATGTTAGGCACACTTGCATTTTGTAGGCAGAGGAGAATGCCAAAGCACAGTTACCCACCTATGCATTTTATAGGTAAAAGAAATGCCAAAACGTGGGAAACCCCATGTGTGTTGTGTGGGCATGGAGAATGTCAAAGCAGTGTTAGGCACATGTGAATTTTGTAGGCAGAGGAGAGTGCTAAGGAAGTAGGCAGTGAACTGGGCCTTTTAATGGCTCTCCAAAGTTTCTTTAGCTGGCTCTAGGCATTTAATTAATTGCTTGGTAGATCCCTCATTTCAAGTGTCGAGCCTCCAAATTGTACAGTGGATTCAAACCCTTCCTTCTTCAAATCGGAGGCAGTGCTTGTCCATCCGGCATACATGGCTACTTCAAAACACAAGGGAAGGTTTGAGCTCCCGGCGCACCCTACTTCCCCATGTTGGTCTTTTGCAGTCTTCTGACTAGTTGCTGCAAATATTCAACACACCTATGTCTGTTCTGTTTCATGCAGGTTAACTCCCTTTCCATTGAATGGCTGTCACTGTATTCTCTGTTTTGCATTCTTTGCTGTCTACTACTTCCTTTACTTGTCCATGGTAAACTTGCTGCGGTATTAAGTCTTGCTTTTCCTGTTTGCATTCAGCTTATACTCTGTTCTTGACTATAGCCGGATTTCACTCAAGCTCTGCTCCCAACGGGTATAATGGTTGGAAAATCGATGATGCAAAGCCAGACAGTTGTTATAGAGATCCTGTGAGACCAATTCTTCTCACAGCATAAATATTCAGTAATTTTCTGATGTTGCCGATCTGATTTGATTGGTTTGCCTACACTTTCCATCTCTCATTTCTATACGATGACTACATTATTCCTGCTATTTTATTTTATGCATTTCCTTTAAAATGTGTAAGCACACATTCTACCCATGGGTGTTGGAGTGCTTCACAATAATGCAGGAAAAAACCCATACAAATGCACTTGAGTAGTACACCATTTCATATTAAAAGTAAAAAGTCACTAGATGATGAATTCGCGTGAGCAACTATGCAAAATGCAAACTCAGAAACGGCACATTCATAACACAATACAAAGATGCGTTTTTAGTTTCTTTTGGAAAACCTGTCTTCTTTTCATTAGACTTAGGACCTCATTACGAGTTTGGAAGCATTATTAGTGCTAATATTTCCACACCAAATGACCGCTACCATTGGTGGTAACAGTGTCATCACCCCTAAATATGAGTTTCTGCTACCCCACATTCTGAAGTCCAATTGGACTACATTGGAAAATGTAGTTATAACTGATGTTTGTAATGCCACAATTTCTTGAGAACGTATATCATGAACAAAACAGTATCAATATTATTATTATTATTATTATTATTATTATTATTATTATTATTATTATTATTATTATTATTATTATTATTATTATTATTATTTCTTTTTTTTTTACAGTTATTTATTGATTGGACCTAGCTTTGGGCAGCAACAAAGTGCATTACAAGTCATAGGGAGAAGTACACAGTGAGGGAAGCAGATCGCAAGGGATCAATACAAGGGAGTGGGCAGGAAAAAAAGGGTGAGGGGTAAGGCATGCAATTTGGCAGCAGGGTAGCTAAAAGCAACCAGGGAGGAAGCAAGGAGAGCAGATCAACCAGTCCAAGGTTGGGTGGGAAGTGGAGGGTGTGTGGATCTAGGTATTACAGAGGATCTATTCCTTGAAGAGGAGGGTCTTGGGTGCCATCCTGAAATGAAGAAGGGGGGGGGGCTGGGAGGAGGATCCAGTGTCTGGCGTGTAAATAGAGAGTGCCCGTCTTCTGGTCTTTCCTTCGTGCAACAGCGGAGTGAACGTCTGCACATGTCATTGCTACTGGTGGTTTGGAGGCGTCTGCAGATATTGCAGATATTGAGCTACTCAGCAAGGTAGCTTTGGCACTTGAGGTCAACAGCCGTGTAGATGATACCTTTGAATTTGAAGAGGATAAGTGCTTGCAGTGGGATCCAGTGAAGATTGATGAGGGTGATGTGCTTGAATCTGCAGAATCTTTTGATGGGTCATGCTGCTGCATGTAGGAATCATCTAAAAGGTGCAAAGGTGGTCACCAGAAGGCCTTGATTTTCTTGTAAGTTGGAACTAAGCCGGTTGTGTCTTCCGTGCTCTGTGCTCCTTGAAGACAAAATGACTGTTGATGTAGAACTCAAGGGACTGTTCACATGTTGTCAGCTGTGCTTTGATGCCCTTGGAATTCCTAGCAGAGATGTGGGTTTGGGTGTCAGGGTATTCAGTGTTGTTGTTGGGCAGGAGTAGGAGTTCGGTCTTTGGTGGAAGATATCTTGAGGTAGACCAGCATGTCATCCACATAGTGGTGAATAATGTGTAGAGTGAAGAGGGATTTGTGCAGTTCTATGTAAAATAAGAAAATCAAGGGGGAGAGGATGGATCCTTGTCAGATTCCAAATGTGAAGGGTAGAGTTGGTGATCTGAAGGAATTCATTTTGATGAATTGACCACAGATCACAAAGTAGGATTTTAACCAGCTGAGGAAGGTCAGAATGATCCCCATACAGCGATTTCGAGTGTGAGTGTCTACTGTGTCAAATACAGCTGAAAGATGAAGGAGAACCATTGGGCAAGGATGGCCATCATAGAGGATGTTAAGGGCATCGTCAATAGCCCTGAAGGTAGCTGTTGCTGTGCTGCCTCTGTGTCCTAAGCCAGATTGGTATTTTTTTTGGGATAGAAGGAGTTTGTTGGTGTAAATGTGTTGGAGAAGTTGTGTGGCTACTGCTTTCTCAAGGATCCTATCTAGAAAGGGAAGATGATTGATGAAGTGGTAGTTTCTGGGGTCATTGGGGTCCAGTGTTGGTTTCTTGAGAATCAGGAGGATTTGTCCAGTTGAAGGGATGGTGCCTTTATTGAGGGAGCTGTTGATGATTGCCAGGTACGGGATTAGTGCTTCAATTGTAAGTGTATTACACACACAGGCAGGAGGTTGTTATCTGCAAATGATGTGGCTTTGTGTGATGCTATAGTGGCAGTCAGGTCTTCCATGATGAGTGTCTTAAAAGTTGTCCAGATAGTGGTTGTTTTTCGGGATGTGTGGTGTGATGTCAGTTTTGGGGTTGGTGACTGTGTGTTGGCGCAACATGCTTCTCTTGTTGATGAAGAAAGAGTTGATGGTGGAGGATCTTTCTTTGGCGGTTCTTTTTATGGTTACCAGTCATTTGGTCAAAAACCAAATGGTCGAATGACCATTTGATCGAAGTAAAATGGTATAAAAAAAAAGGTCGATTTTTTTTTTTTATTTTTTTATTTTTTTTTATGGGGGGGTACCCCCAAACTCCCCTTTTTCCTTATTAAAAATATTTTGTAAGCAACCAAAACTAAAAATATATATAAATAAATAAATAAATAAATAAATTCAACCTTTTTTTTCAACCATTTTGACTCGATCAAATGGTCATTCGACCATTTATTTTCGACCAAATGACTGGACACCCTTTTTATTAAGGTTAAGTTCTTGATTGTACCAGAATGCAGAAGGTTTAGGCTAGAGGATGCATTGTTTCATCGGGCATAGTGGTTGATGTTGGAAGCTTGGGTGGTGTTAAGTTTCTCAAGAAGGAAGTTGCCATCCTGGTTCATTCGAGGTAGATCGGCTCCAATGAGGTGGGGCTGAATGAGGCCTTCCATGAAAGATTCCACTGAGAAGTTTTTGAATGAGCTGAAGGCTCATTTGCAGTGTTTTGTTTCCAATGTATGTGCTTGACTGGGCTTATGTCAGAAGGGATTACCAGATGGTCAGACCACTGGAACAGGATTGCAGTGCAGTAATGCAGTTGGGTAGGCAGTGATAGTTAGGTTGAGGATACTATCTATCCTGTGCATTGGTTCTTTCATGTGTTGTGTGAGGTTCAAAGTTTTGAGAAGGCAGTGGAGATCTTCCTTCATGGACTTGGTTTCTAGGGATGTTGAAGTCACCAAGGAAGATGTTGATGGTGTGTCTGAAAGACATAGTGGTGACCACGTCTGCAGTGTTAGTTGTAGGAGGTATAGTTTGGGTGGTTTGTAGATGAGGTGACAAGTGACTGTGGTGTCAATTGGTGAGTGTGAGAAGTGGCAGGAGAGGTTTTCGACAGACCCGATGGTGGTGACATCCAGTTGGGTGTATGGCTATGATACCTTGTGAATTATGGTGAAGCCTTCACCCACCTTCTTTGGACAGTTTCTTTGTTCGGGATTAAGATGTCTGAGGATTTCATCCAGGTCTTGGTAATGAATATGGCATCCAAGTCATGTATTGTGATGAGTTCTGGTATGGCTGCAGCGAGGCTGATTGCTGAGCGGAGTTGGTGAGTATCAGTTAATGTGTAGTGGTTCCTGATGGAGAGCTGGTGAGGTCTATGGTGACACAGGTGAGATTGCTGGTATGCAGTGACCAGGATGTTGCTGGTGAGCAGCTGGTTGGGAATAAGTGGTGATGGTGAGTATGGGTTGTTGGGAGGGAGGGGTGTAAATGACACACGACGCGAGCTGCAAGAAACAAACATTTTTAGCATATGGGATTTACCCCAGTACTATCTCAACATCTCTACAAACATGCATATGAATAACGCTGAAGGGTTATAGATATGCCCTGATTTGAAAAAGGCATAGTCAATGCCGAAACACGTGTAATCGGAAAGGACCAATAAACAAAACTAATTGAATCACCAACACATGTGATTGTGGAACTTTGTTTACTCATAATTGTGGCGCAGCAAGAAGGTGTGTGGAAAATACACGTTTACTTACAAACAAATGGAGTGGGGGATCCCTTAGTCTCGGTCTTTCACACACCAATACGACACCGACAAATCTAAATTAAAATACTGGTCGCGGGGGTTTCACAGTGATATCACAAAAAGCTCCTCAAACCAAAGTTTTGCTAATTTAACAACGTTCGTTCTTTAAAGTGCACATTCGGGGTCCAACCTTCCATTTTATCTTCATCAGCAAACCTAACAAGAATACAAAATGTACACAAGTCAAATATGCAAAATAACTCTTTGTTATGAGGTACCAATCATCGGGGCTGCATCCAGGTGGTCCGGAAGTTGTTACTTTATCAGTTTGGATCTCCTTACCCAAGCTCTATAGATGTACTTTGCTATGTAATAAATAAAGTGTATGTCTTCTGACTTTTTACAAAGGGTTAGAGCTTTGTTTACTGTTCTTTTTCTATCAAATCTAAAGAGCGGGTATAGATACACCGTTCTCAACATTTTATATTCCGGGCAAAAGATCATGAAATGAACAATGTATTCGTCACCCCTCCCACAGTCCTGACAAATCATTGTTTTGGAACCGTACATTTGTTTGTAAATGTTGCCCCCTGCAGTGTATTTTATCAATATTATATATAAAGTGCTCTTGCACGGGGTTGGGGGAGACTTATATGGTCGAAGTAAACTTAAAAAACATGTACATTTTTATTGGCCACATACAAGACTCATGTGGTCAGACAATCACATGCTTCTTCCATTCTCTTTCTCGAACGGGTATCAATTGCATCCTTTATGATTTACTTCATTTGTCTATTATTGTCTGTCGGTCTTTCCCAAATATAAACAAGGTCCAGCTCTTTTAACTCTTGTTTTAAGCACTGCAATCATGGAAGCCCTCTGCCCCCTTCCAAAGAAATGACATACAAATGATAGCTGGTCCGACAGCACAGCGAGCTAAGCACTCGTCCCTGTTATCTGTGCACAGCCTGCTGCGGCAGGTTCCAATCCCAGCAGGGTCAACTCAGCCTTTCATTTGTCCGAGATTGATAAATTAAGTACCACTCTGTGGGGTAATAATGTCTTCTGTTATTTCAGCGCTCTGAGACCTATGGGTGTGCAGTGCTATATAAGAAATACATTATTATTATAGAAAAGAAACAGTTAGCAACATATTGATTTATCTTACAGGATGCACCCGGGCTGAAAACCCCAGGGCAGCTCATTTCCAGCATCCTTCCTTATCGCAGTAAGAAGGAGCTGATTGATCAGAAAGGAGACTTAAACAATGACATTACAGGGACAAGGATTGAACTTAGAACTTTAACAACAAAGGGAAACTAATTGACAGGAATGAGAGACTTGGTATTTATTATCAAATGTGGCTTCAAGGACACCATACTCGACTGGTTGTCCTCCTATCACTCTGACAACTCCTTCTCTATCTCATGGGACTCCATCACCTCCTCCCAGACCCATTTTTCCTTGGGTGTCCCTCAAGAATCGGTCCTGAGCCCACTCCTTTTCACCCTATTACACCTCCTCCCGCTGCAAATTAATTTCCTCCTATTGACTTTAACTATTACGGCTTTGCTAATGATGCTCAGATATTCTTCTCCTTCCCCTCCTTCGCCCCTTTAATCTATGAATGCATAAACAACTTCCTAACCACCACCCTCAACTGAATGTCTCTATAATGCCTCATGATAATCTCTTTAAAGATGGAAGTCATCTTTCTCCCTGCCTGTAATGCCAACCACACTCACCCATCCCCATCTCTTTCTCCCTGACCTTCTTACCCCTGCACCTGTGGTTCTAATTGCTTGGGAGAACTTTCTTTTAAAGTATTAAGCCTCCCATTTGGATGACAGGATGTAAACCCTTCCTTCTTCCAATCAGATACAAGGCATGTTCCATCGGGTATCCCACCACCCATTCCCTGGAACCTTGAAGTTCTTTTTTACAGCAACCTGAAACTTTACTAGTTCATCACAAGCACTGCCACCACAGCATAACTCAATCTCCTACATATTAGAAAAAATCCATCTGCACCTCATACACCACTCAATTAAAACCCTTTCTCTGCTTGTGTGCTAAAAAAACTGAACTACCATGAAAGCCAACAGTTAGTGTACAGCGCTATTACTTTCCTCCGTGAACAAAGTCCTCACCTTTTTGACATGAACCCTTTTCAACCTACCCAGATACGCCACTAGCTCTACCTGCCATCACCACAATGGATGGTTCTCCTGTAACATTGTAATCTCTTACATTCCTGATACTCAGTTATAACTTCATCTCAGGTCTTGCCTTCCCCCATTATCTTACTAAATGCATCTCACTGTACTCTCCCTCTCAAACTCTCCACCCCTCGTCTTTTCACAACCTGTTATTCCTGCACACAACTCTGCCTCCTCTAGCTTTTGCTCCTTTTTCCTGCTTGCCCCACTCCACTGGAATGCTCTCCCGTGGGCATCATAATCCATTTCTTCAGTTGAACTCCTCAAAACTAGGTTCAAACTCCACCTTTTAATAAAACACTCCTATCCAAACTAACCACCTAACCCGCAACTGCATTGTGCCCTCAGGTACCAAAATAAGTCAACACTGGGCTCAGGCTCTCAATATTAAAAAATATATAATGTCCTCCAGTATCTGTCCCGAGGCAATGTTCTCATTAATTCCCCTTCACCACCCGGTATATGCCATTCAGTGCAACAATGCTCTTATTTCAGGGCACTATTACCTTGGACTGCCTCTACTCTCTGCTACTGGATGTTTTGTAAGTAATGTCTGTTGAAAATGACAATCTATCCTTCAATACATACAAATACTAACTAAGCGGTTGTTCACTCCTTTGTTGTCGCATTTATATAGTTGCTACGGTTAAGATTTATTAATTTGCATAATGTCTTTCCATCACCTTTCCCCGACCACCTTTGTTTATATATATATATATTTTGTTAAGGACACTGCCCTGGCGTTCTGTTCTGTTTGCTGTGTGTTCTTTGCCTACTATTTTTAACCATCTATTCAACTCGTTTTTCTGTTGCTTGGATTCGAGTTTGCTACTTTGTTTACTGGGACCTGCAGACCTCATGCTTGGAGTGTGGTTTCTTCCTTCCTCCATGTCTTAACGATATATATATATATATATATGTGTATATATATATATATATATATATATATATATATATATATATATATATATATATATATATATATATATATATATATATATATATAGCCTGGGGGTATATGGCTGTTAGTTAACATTCCTATACTGCTTCTTGTGAAATATATTCACACCCTTCGTGAATAGACATGGAATTGTAGCACTAGCAGTCTTTCATTTGGAAAGGTAGGGTTGCTCACAAGATCTATCAACACTCAACCAGTCTTAATGGATCACGATGCAGCGGATAAAACAGATTATTTCAGCAGCACCACTAGATCTTGTGGGCTTTCTAGTTAAAGGCCTGAGAGTAGCAACGTCCTTTATCAGGGTCCAATAAACTATTTCTGCCTGGCGTAGCCTGCAAGAGAAGGTATTATAGCAATTGACATGTTGGCTGAATATCCAACGTGCTTGGGGCCTATCTTTTTACCCAAAAGAAACTGCACGTGAGTAAAATGAGAACAGTTTCTGTTGGAAAAAGAAAGCAACTACTGCAAAAATAGCTGCCTGGAAATAGGAAAGGGAACTTGCAGAGTCCCTTTTCCAAGTTTATGCACTGCCATCATAGCAGTGAGGGAGAGCCGCATGCAGGGAAAAAGGTAGACAGGGAGGTGGTGCTAGCAGCAAGCATAAACAGTGGGATTTCCTGGTGAATATAAATGTTCCCTTCTTGCATTCTCCTTGGATTGTCATTATTATAAATAATTGGCAACCTAGGAAGAGTTAGGGGCGGCAATGTATGAGTTTGAGGATATGGTTGAGCTCACTATATATATTGAGTCTGAGCCTTCTACAGATTATGTGGATCAAAATGTCCTCCATTGAGGAGTAGTGCCAGCATATGGAGGGAAGGGGCCGGAAACTTGGCACAGTATAATCTGTTTGCTATTTTGAAGTATTGTGCCCAGGTGTATAGCATATGTTGGCAAAGCTGACGTGAAAGGGTTCCAGCACTTTTTTGTCCTTGATTGGGAGGTTGGTGTCAGTTGAGTAACACAAAATGTACTGCTCCCACAAGCCATGCTGAGGGCCCCCCTTCAAGTGCTTCAACAAAGCATGGGCTGCACCACAGTCTGCCCGGGTAGCCTGGACCACCATGCATGTGCAATACATATGATGGTCATGCTGCTGCAGGGGCACACAGCGGACTGCACTATGTGATCGGTTGTAAGTATGAATTTTAATTGTACCTTAAATCTTTCAACTAACTTAGGAACAAAGGTTTGGTGCCCGGTCCTTGGCACCCAAACATACCAATCACTTTTGTGCATGGCTAGTAATATTGTGTACAGTAATGATACCATAAGAAAACATGTTCATGCGGTCTCTGCCAATATATGCTAGCATCTCCATGTAATAAAGCTCCAGTTTGTGTATAGGCGCTATATAAATAAGCTGTTATATCTTAACATACTCCTGTTGGCTTTGCCCCTAATGTCAGTAAAATCGTATGCCACTGAGAAAAACATGTTATTGCTGGCGGCACAAATGCCTGGCTCTTCCCCTTCTCAATGTAAGAACACTCATCTTGTTGACTTTGCCCCTAATGGCAGTAAATATGTAATTCCAAAATAAGGAAACATCATTTCCTTGCTGGCTGCACAAAAGACTGTCACCATGTAAAAACTCTCATGTTGACTTTTGATTAATGCTGGCAAAAAAGCCATGCCACAGTAAGAAAATATCATCTCCTTGCTGGCTCATAAGTCCCTCCTCTCCTACCATGTAAGAATATACATCATGTTGGCTTTGCCTTTAACAACAGTGAACCATGCAATTCCTCAATAATGAAAAATGTCCGTATTGGCTGCACAAATACCCCCCATCCACCATTTAAGAACACACATCATTTGCCCTTAACGCCAGTAAGAATGCAAACCTACCATAAGGAAACATTTCCTTTTGGGCTGCACGAATGCCAATGCCTCCCTCAAACATAAGAACACACATCATGTTGGCCTTGCCCTTAACACAAGTAAAAAGTGCCATGCCACAGTAAGAAAATGTAAAAGTTGCATATCCCATTATACTGTAAGCCCCCCACCCTAATCCCTCTTCCACGTAATAATAATCATCAAGTTGGCTTTACCCAAAAATGTCAATAAAACACGCCACGTTACTGTAAGAAAACATCCATGCTTCAATGCCCCCAGGGCACCAGCCTTGCATACTTCCATTCATACCCATTAACTTGCCAGTTACTCACCCATACAGCCTATCTCTCAATCATTGACATCCACACCCAAACCCTTCACATTCTGTTCTCATTCACACGAACATCCAAAACATTAACACACTCACACACCCATACATACAAAGCATTCACAGTGCACATTCAGTCATGCGTGCACTTCAACAGGCACACCATTGCATACACATACATATAAACATACATTCAACACCCACACGCACGCACACACATGCATACATACAAACATTATTTTTTCTTTCTTGTTTATTGACCATGTCCAGACTCAAGCTCCTCTCCAGGCCTCCATGCAGACAGGAATTAGGAAGCAGGGAGAGCTGACGTTAGGAGTGAATGCATTGCGTCTCGATCTCGCTGCTGCCAATGATTTTGGGCAGGCCATGCCCTACCCTGTCTACGCCTCTGCATGCTGACTTTAAACATCTGTGATTTTTTAATAAAGTCAGAGTGCTAAGGGGGCTCGCCACGGAAAATGGGGTGTCAGGGGCCCCCTACACCAGTGGTTGGTGTAAGTGGACCAAGTTAGTGGGCCACATTGGCGCACGTGAACCAAATCAATGCATGCTTCGGGGCTTCGATAATGTCTTTGTCATTCTTCCTCTTGATTTCATGGTCTGGGACCCTTATGCTGAAGTCCACTATGCAGCCATATTCAAATGAGGGAGAGAAATGTGGTGCATAGGAAAATGAAGAAGGAGACATGAGAGGGGGAGAGCGATGGAGCGAGAGAGAAAAAGAGAGAGTGAGACTAAAAGGGAGTGCAATGAAGCAAAGGCCATATCCACAATGAGGTGAAAAGAACGTGAGTGTTCATCAACAAGAGGAGTAGTGGGCATATCAAGAGATGAGAGGGAGAAAACGGAAACAAAAGGTTGGACAAATGACAAGGAAGAATACCGGCTGAACAGGTGATACCCAAAAAGCATGCAAGGCCAGAGAAGACGAAACAGGGAATAAACCGGGCCATGGAAGAGATGAAAACCAAATACTAGAGTGAGGGGTGAGAGGAGGTGAGTGGAATGTAACAGGGCAATGGGGAGATGGAGCTTAGGGGGAGAGGTACAGATGAATGGAAAGCAAACATGGGATAGGCAGATGTTGGTTTAAGAGGTGCAATGGAAACTGTGGGGTAAAGCAGAGATGAAATCTGGAATCGAGGGAAGTGTGGACATAATAAGAGATAGTGAGAGCCAGGGCCATCTTAACCGTTTCTGGGGTCCAGGACACAGACAGCCTTGCCCCCATCCCTGTAAACCACGTCACCCCACACAACCCATGCCCCCTCTCAAAATGCAAAATGAAGGGATTGCATACCTCAAATCCAATTCAACAGAAACTCATTAAATATATGATCTCAGTGACCTGTTTCCCCAAGTGAAAGTTTCACTCTGTTTCTTGAATTATATAATAATTTAGAAAGAAAATAAACGAATTTTTTTAAACAAGTATTTATTTAATAAAATGTTGACCTTACAGTTCAACCTGACAATTTGTTCTGTATGAATGTGCCCAAAGTACATGGTCATGAAAATACATGTTTGTTTAAAATGCAGGGAGGCCAAGGATTACTCCTATTTAACATGTATAATAGGCCAAATAGAGATCCTTCTCCCTTTATACTGTCAACACGTGGGAGCAAAGTAATGTCAAACCACCTTGTGTGTTAATAGCAGGAGATTTTAACCTTCACAATGAGCTATTGAGGACCCTTGAAGGAATCTGGGAAGAACAAGATATTGCCTGGGACATTCCAGAAGTAATATTGAATTACCAAAAATAGAAAGTCAGATGTATCTGTATCTCACATTACCTACAGCGTCAATTTACGTGCCTGTAATGGGTGCTTATGTCAGGATCAACTGTCAAAATGCACATATTATGTCAATAATTGTTCTTCCAGGATCAATTATGTAGCAATCTCAGCTCAAGACTGAAATTTGGTAAAATATGTTGAGATTGTTGACCGGCAAGACAGCGATCATAAGCCTTTATTGATAATTCTTCAACTCCAGAGGGATAGTGCATTGGTAACAGATACAACTAGGAAAGCACTGGTAATCCATACAGTCGGGCATGTCCGCTGTTCTAGTAAATTGGCCAAAGATGAAGATTCTGATAGCATTCCAAAAATAGACCAAGTTGCCCTGAAAAAAATTGAAGTAATTTGCAGGGAAGAATGCCAAGGTAGAACATTGCTATCAGAATATGACTCCTTAGTCATATTCACATAACAAAACATATTTATTGTGCATTGGGTCAAAATAATGTCCATTACTATACTTTTCCTGTTACATCTGCAGCCTATCTGTCACCTGCTTTTGTTTTCTCTTGGTGACACAGGCTCCAGTGAGGTTACCCTGGCCAATTAACAAGTGCAAATCAAATATGCCAAGGCTTAGAGCCTGCCCAGTATCTGACTGTGATAGCATTTTCACAGACTTTGTGCAGAACTATACATTATACAAACATTTAGAATATAAAGACATGATTCAGCTCTTACAGCATGCTGTGCAAAAACTCTACTCAATTGCATACAGAATTGTTGCCCTCTCAGGCTATACCTCCTTGCTTTCTGAAAGCATACACTTATTTACAGACCCCGTGGTTGAAGGAGCCCCCTCAATGTGTGCTCTGCAGAATCAAGGGCTCAGGGGGTGCAGGAAAACCTTTAAACTAAAGTGAGGATTTGCCAATGCCCTCCTCAGTCTCCCTTCCCAATATGATGGCCACATTTATTCCTCAGACAAACATTTTTTTAATCTATGAGTCATGTTATTTTGGGCACTTTAAACTAACCTGTTGTTTAAGTAATCAGGGGTTTCAATGCTCAGCTAAACAGTACTAATTGGATCTCAAAGGATGAAAGGATGAGTCATCATTAATGGGGTTCAGAAACTGTGTCCTTCAGGTTACAGAGCTCAGCGCCCCATTTCCTTTTCCTTTAACTTTGTGTATATATCGGTATGATAAGGGCCGGATTGCCCTCTTAATGATCTTAGATCTCTCTGCGGCCTTTGACCTGGTGGACCACTCAATTCTGTCCATCAGGTTAAGAGAGAACACACTCTTCTCTGAAGAGGCAATCCAATGGATTTCCTCTTTCTTGAAAGATAGGCAAATTAGAGTGGCCAGTGAGTCAGCAGAAGCTGATCCTATGCTGCTATTGTTTGGGGTTCCACAGGAAGTTCGCGTAACACCATGTTTTTATAACATCTTTATGATACCCTTCTTTCAGATGTTGGAAGAGGAGGGGATCATATTTGTGAATCATGGAGATGACACGCAATGCGTTTTACCCATTTCTGGCATTTACCAAAAAGATGAATCATTCATCAATAAAATATACTTGAAAATCCAAAATTGGATGGTTTCTAATGGCCTGGCCCTGAATAGTGCCAAAACTGAGCTTCTTCTCGTCGGTTCTCCCAGTAAGCTGGATAAACTGGGGGCCGACTATAAGAATCTGAATTTGGATAATTGTGTCATCGAGATTTTGAACAAGGTTAAGACTCTGGGTGTGTATTTCGAAAAACATATGATTATGAAGGCCAAGGTTAATAGTCTTATCTCGTCAACTTCATACTTTATAAAACTCTTCCGTCATCTACGACCACTCATCTCCGAAAAAAACTCAGAAACTCTGGCAAGGGCAATTATTGGCTCTAAATTGGATTATGGGTGTAGTTTATTAGTGGGCATCACGAGACAGAGATCCAACGCCTTCAGGTGATTCAGAATGGGGTGGTGATAGTAGTGAAGGGTCTAAGCAAAAGAGATCATGTCTCCGAAGCCAGAAGGAGCATCCATTGGCTTCCGATTGGGGCAAGAATTCTGTTTAGGCTCCTTCTTATTACACACAAATGCATTATGGGGCAAATGCCTTCTTATTTGAAGGAAGTCATTGTCCTGAAAGACAATGGGCCTCATTACGACCCAGGCGGTAAGTTACTGCCTGGGTCGTACCTTTACCACCATGGCGTAAACTACGTTTACGCCATGGTGGTTGGCGGACTTACCGCCCCATTCCGAGGTCGGCGGGGCGGTAAGTCCCCAATCCCCATTTACCCTTCCCCATTCCCATTTTTGCCCCATAGGGCATAATGGGAGTGGGGAAGGCGTTAATTACGCCACCGTAAATTACGGTGGCGTAATTAACATCAAGGTCCCTTAGCGCCATGGATTTTAACACCTGCTAAAAGCAGGTGTTAAAACCTCCATGGCGCTAAGGGACCTCGGAATCAGGCGGTAAGGGTCGGCGCTGTTTACGCCGCCGTAAACCCCTTACCGCCTGAGTCGTAATGAGGCCCAATGCCAGGACACTAAGATCAGACAATACTAATATTCTTATTGTCCCCTGTAGTAATTCTAACAAGGATAGACAGGGGTATTTTGAAACAGCAGCTTCAACTGCCTGGAATGCCCTGTCACCCACGTTAAGAATGATAACCTCGACAGAACTGTTTAAGAAGTAGTTGAAGACCTTGCTCTTCGTTTAGAGAGGTTTTTGTAGCCACTCCTGTCCATGACCAGTATCTCTGGGTTGTGTTATGTTTTGTGTTTTTGTTTCCCATTGTTAGTCCGTGTCCATCAGCCCTTGGCTACCAGATGCGCGTTAAAAATATATTAACATAACATATATCTTTTGTACTCTGAGCAGGTCCTTACAAATCCAATGCAATGTAAAAGGTGAACTGTTACTCCTGTATCCTGCAGGATGAAAGCTGGTATTTGAGTTAGCTGGCAGCAGGGCCCCCTCAAACATGTGCTACTGCACAAATTACAATCTGGCCTTGGGGCTTTGGGGGTAAAATGAGAGAAACCTAGAAGTGATGGGATATTAGCACATGGCAGTACAGCAGGTGTCAACTACAGTTTCACATCACATTCCACAAAATTGCACTTTTAGACATGGGGAGATGCAGAGACTGGTTCAGAATAACACTGTGCTGATCAGGTAATGAAGCAAGGATTAAAATGGAGGTGTCTGCGTGCTAAGTTTACTAATGTGGATACAAGGCCACACATCCCAATTCGCCATCACTAGGACTTGGACAAAGATGCCAGAAGTACTATGCAATTAATAACCTACAGTACATCAAATGAGGAACCCCCACCCCACAAGGTGGCTCTGCCCTCTGAGGCTGGGCCGTTTGCCACTTTCATTGGCACCCCCCTTGTGACATCCCTGCATGGATGATGAATGCAAGTACCTTCCCCAGTTGGATAACCATTCGTCTCCCTCACCTCAAGCATCGACGAGGAGCGACTGTGCCAGGCAGGCTGTAGGTAGCAAAGTGAAAGTGCTGATTGTGGGGGTCAGACAAACAGTAATGGTGGTGCCAACCTGCTACTCCACACACAGAGGAGGGGCAGATGCAGAATAGCCACCTCAGGCAAGCTTCTGCAGTCTGCCACCCGCACAGGAGGCTGGGAAGCATTCGATCTAAGTCAGACAGGAGTCAGGATAGAAGCCAAGGCCTGCTGCCTCTCAAAGGGAGGACCCTCATGCTGCTTGGCTCTGAGGCTCACGTGTTGCGCTAACATGCATTTGCACCCATTGCCACCCCCACCAGTCAGGGAAGGCAGAGATAACAGTGACAGATGATTGGCCCACTGCAAGGAGGGACGGAGCCATCAGACATCACAAGCACCTCCATGTCAATCATCATAACTATTTTTTAATTTTGGCTATTAGGCAGCACTTTAGCACCACCTTTAAGCCGAAAATATTGAATTAGAGTACAGGTAGGGAGAAATGGCAAATGAGTAGGGTCACCAGGATTGAAAGTGTTGTTTGGTTATTTGCCCACCCATTGACTGCCCATGGCCATGCACATCCCTATGGCCATTCCCACCTAGTTCCTGCCCCTCCCCACTCAAAACACCTTCTCATGAAAACTCTTTCAGCTGCCTTTAATGAAACCTTAGCATCAAATTTCGCTCTTAAAGTTTCTGCCAGTGTTTTTTCAAAGCAGTCTTCTGGGTGTTAATGACTTTATTGGAGTTGTAAACATGCTACTTGTGTAATAAAAATATCAACCAGGTCTGCATTCAACCACTCGATTTAAAATCACTATGTGTGTCCTTCACTAAAGTTCTATTAAAAACAACCATTGGCAAAGCCAATATCTTTGGCTTGTCTATAGGTGTTAGGCATTTGCCAGGTGCTGCTATTAGATGCCCAGGTACTCGCACCATTTTGAACCTTGTACGATCAACGGCCTGTTAATACCACTAAGCAGTGCCTGGGCAAGTGCCTACCCCATGCTTACACATTAGCCCAAACTGCTGGCATTGCCAATGCTTGTTTTTGTGTGTCAAATGTGCTTGCGGGCATGCACACACAAAGCATATGTTCTTTTCTGTACCTAAATGATGATTTAAATGAGAGAAAGAAAGAAGGGATGAAAAATGTTTTCTGGCCTCATTACTTGGCCACACACCATGAAGTGACACCCACCCTCCCTGGGCGGGGGCGTTTGGTAAGGGGCGGACACGTTTGGCCACCCATAAAAGCGGCTCTGGTGAGAAGGAAGCTGGGAGGAATAGAGAACTAGAGATGACGGAATAAGCATTCTGGAGGTCACGGGAAGCTGGGAAAGAGGGAACTGTGAAAATAAGAGGTGGCAATCAAAGGTAATATAGCTGGAATAGAGATGACAGAATAAGCCATAAGCCATGTTGAGGTCCCAGGGAAGCTGGGAACGAGTTGAGTGCAAAAAAAGGAGGTAACAGTGAGAGGAAGCTGGCAGAAATAGAGATGACATAATTAGCCAAGTGGAGGTCACAGGGAAGCTGACAACAAGGACAGTTAGAAAATAAGAGGTGACAGTGAGAGGGAAGCCAGCAGGAATAAATATGACAGAATAAGCATGTGGGGGGGCACAGGGAAGCTGGGAATGTGTGAAGTGAGAAAATAAGAGGTGGCAGTCACAGGTAATATAGCCGGAACAGAGTGAAAGAATAGGCCATAAGCCATGTTGAGGTCCCAGGGAAGCTGGGAACGAGTTCAGTGCAATAAAAGGGGGTAACAGTGAGAGGAAGCTGGTAGAAATAGAGATGACATAATTAGCCAGGTGGAGGTCACAGGGAAGCTGACAACAAGGAAAGTTAGAAAATAAGAGGTGACAGTGAGAGGGAAGCCAGCAGGATTAAATATGACAGAATAAGCACGTGGGGGCACAGGGAAGCTGGGAATGAGGGACGTGAGAAAATAAAAGGTGACAGAGAGAGGGAAGCTGCCAGGCACAAAGATGACATAATTAGTCAAGTGGAGGTACCAGGGAAGCTGGGAACGTGTGGAGTGAGAAAATAAGAGGTGACAGTGAGAGGGAATCTGGCAAGAATAAAGATGACAGAATAAGCTAGGTGCAGGCCAGAGGGAAGTTGGCAACGAGGGAAATGAGAAGATAAGCTGGCAGGCATGAATAGAGATGACACAATAAGCCACGTGGAGGTGACAGGGACACTGGAAACGAGGGAAGTGAGAAAAGAGGAAGTGACAGTCAGAGGGAATCTGGCAAGAATAAATATGACAGAATATGCCAGGTGGATGTCAGAGGGAAGTTGGGTACGAGGAACGTGTGAAAATAAGGAGTGACATTGAGAGGGAATCGGTGGGGACGAGTGAAAGAGGGAAAGGAAGAGATGCAGATGGAAATATCAGGGGAGAGAGAAGAGTGTGGGACAGGAAAGAGGAAGAGCGATGAGGTCAGAAGTGGGATGGGAGCCTTTGAATGTTCCAGGCGGTAATCAGGGTGGGGGAGAATACTGTTTCCTTCATCTGCTTTAAGAATTGAAGGTGGGTTGGAAGCGAAGATCAGCTGTGCAGGCAAACAATGACTCCCAAGTACTGTTCTCCGAGGCCTCCCACACACTGAGGCCCTAAGCACATGAAGGCACTCTAAAACGTTCACCTTGCCTTCAACTCTTTCCAAGTAACCCTCAACCCTGCATTAACCCCCGCCTCTCTGCGCGTTTTCACCACACTATCTGACATTTCTTTTCTCTCAGTTTCCACATCTGATTAAAACCAAGTATGTCGGTGGGGACCATTGATTCAAGAAAACTCCTTGCATCTTATATGAAGGTGAAGAGCCAGCCTCCTCGTTCGCAGCTTCTTAAAGGAACATGTGCAAGTGGCAAAGTTTGATATTGGAAACTGAGGATGACCTTGTCCGTGCATTTTCGCAAACGCCTTGATTCTCTAGTCTAGAGCATGAACTAACAATCTGTTCAATTGGTTTAAAACGGGGTGATTAACCCATCAGAGTGACGGTGTGTGTGTGTTTTCAAAGGAGCTCCTTTCGCTTAAATACTGATCAAGCTGCCGTAATTAACATGAAAAAGGGCAATGCATTTGTAGCTGTTTTCCGACTTTCAGACATTGTGAATCGATTGCTAGAGTAGTTATATTCTATTGTTGAGGAGGCTAGAGTGGAGCACTCGGTCTCTCATTTAATCCATGTGGTTAAATTTGTTCCAAATAAATAGCTATACATATATATTACACGGGCCACGGTAGTGGCCGTGTAGTTATGGTTAAGTTGATAAACCCATCGGAAGAGCACTTTTTGGGTGAGTTATAACTTCGCTCCCCTTGGATGAATCTTCACAAAACTTTGCAAAAAAAGTATATGGCCCACTCAGATTTCTTTGCAAAGTTTGGTGAGGTTTGGTCAAGGGGAGACAAAGTTATAGGAGGGGTCCCCAAAGTATTTTTTTTCCCATAGACGTAATGGGAAAAACTTCTGTTGCGGCTAGAGCCCAAACTACTGGATGGATGTTCACCAAATTTGTGGCAGGAGCGGCAGCTTGGTCCCATAAGCGTGCTTTTGTTAATTTGGTGTAAATTGGTTCAGTCGTTTTTTTTTTTTAAATGAACAAAATGTAAGGTAAAAGAATGTGTGATATATATGTCCGCTCCGCGGACACACTTCCTTGTTCCCTCCGCGGACAGGACACCGATTGGATAATCAGCTTGCATCATATCCGCGGACATGCAACATGTTGTCTGATTGGCTGGGATGAGGCGTGAGGTGCATCAAATTGTTTTGATGTGCCCGCCATATTGGATGCACGGAAATGTGCTGGAAGTGAGCATAAATCCAATTTTGGGGAGTGTGTTGTGTGTATGAGTGCTTGGAGAGGGTGGGGGAGTAAGAGATGGGTCAAATGCTGTATTTGTTTAGGTGGGAGAAGGCCGTGATGTGTTTGCTATGTGTGCGGTCACCGTGGTTGTCCGCGGACATACCATACTAACACTTGGACATACTAACACTGGGCACACTATTGGCTATTTTACTTTAGTATGATGTTGGTTTTGGGTCGTTAGAAGAGCTTTGGGTGAAGAGGTTATGTATTGAAGAGTTTGTACATTGGTTGTAATTATTTTTTAGAATGTTAATTGAAGTGGATAATTTTGAGGTGGATGTATTATGTTTTTGGGTTGTGGTCATTTGGTAGGTGTATGTTTCTATGGGTGTGTTATGCTGCGGTGGTTGTGGCCAGGGCCTATACTCTAGGCCCTGGCCACAACCACCGCAGCATAACTCTACAATGGTACCAAACATTTTGATTGTGGTATGTGGGCTGCTTAGGGGATATTTTTTCAAAAATGTGAGTATTGATTTCTGTGGTGTTTGGAGATGGGAGAGTCTGAAATAAAGTAAGGGTTGCAAGGATGGACCTCGTGCTTGTGTTGCAGACTGAAGGGAAGGGGGGAGATATTGCATGACTTGCTTTACAGCACTCTACATAGTTGTATATGATGTGATCGATATGACTGCACTTGTGCATAGTTGAATGCTGTTGGAAAATTTAGAACGGAATGGGATACCAGCTGGAATGAGAGAGCTGTCTAGATTGGAAGAACAGTTGTAGAAGCAGTGGTGTTGTTTCAGCTGGGAGCCTTTGAAATGATACTGTCTGCATAAATAAAGATGCATGTACTCATCCTGGCTGCGTATAATTTTATAACACACGAGAAAGCCTTTTTCCATAATTATACTGTTATTTCTCCCATCTTTTAACATGAAATGACACTTTGTTAGATAGCTGTGTGTGTTGTGTCTGATTACTAATATAGTCATTTGTAAAGGAAGTTGAAATGATAGAATGTATGTGAAATATGCAGAATGTATAGAAAGGACATTTTATGTACATCTTATGCACTATATGTCTTAAATGCTATCATGGTTGTAATGTGATTAAATACATGGCAGTGGTTACAGAAATGATAGAATGAATGAAGAAAATAACAGTTTGCACATTGCAGTTAATAATATGGGTAAATAAAAATGTGGAGAGAAGACAACTTTGCAAGTGACACTTGATCATAGCAGTTGGGAGAAATGACAGTACCCTTGTTTACAGGTTACACAGGGTAAGTGGCAGTTACTCATTTGCATTTATAGAGAGGATGGACATGTACCATACATGCCAATCCTCCCGATTTCGGCAGGAGACTCCCGTTATTTTTTTCACTTTCTCCTTCTGAAAATACATCTTTGCCCAATGCATTCTTATGACACAAATGTTGTGTCCCGATTTTTCGGAGGAAATGTCCCTTCAAGGTTGGTCAAAATGTTGGCATGTGTGATGTACTGTGCAAAAAATATTCATACCTGTACTTTGTGTTCATGCATGTGGATGTGCATGAATCTGCAAGTAGAAATGTTGGAGAGTTTACTAGTAGCTGCTGTAGGTGCTTTGCAGTTACCGCGCAATTGTACTCAGAGTGTTCAACAGTACATTTAAAGAGCTGAATTGTGATGATGGAGTTAGATGTAGAGGTCGTACATGTGATTGGTGGATGGCTGTGTGACTGCTTAACAGTAGCCAATGAGGGAATGGTGCAGAGAGTGAAGTGGAAAGGGTAGACGTCTGCCCCAATGTTACTTGTGCGCTACACAGACAGCGCGTCTGTTCGCAGACAGGACATGCACATCCAGGGCTTCCAAACATGAAATGGAAGTGTATTTTGAAGATTAGCCAATCAGGTGTTGAGGTTCTGCTTCGTATTGAGAGTGGATGTGTGTAGTGAAGACGGCGGAGGTGGAGAAAGTCAGGGTGGTGGTGCTTGGAGATATGTTTGTGAATGGTTTGGAGCAGTATGCAAAATGTAGGAATGTCGGAAAGAATTTTGATGTAAAAGGAGTGGAGGTGGTGTGGAGCACTGTGCCTGGTTTCAATTTGCAGGCAATGGTAGAAGTTTGCCAAGATATGGCTAGGGTTAACAGTCCACATGTGGTTGTCCTGCACTGCGGTGCTTTGCATTTGGGCTATGTCAGTACACCTACTTTGTTAAAAGATCTAGAAAACTTGGTTCAGGCAGTAATGAAACTACTTCCAAATGCCAAGGTCATCTTTTCTGGTTTGATACCTAGGGCAATATGGGACAATAGTTCTGTTTTTTGTCCTCAGCAAAATATTGGTAGGTGTTTAATCAACCAAGGCATGTTTGCTTTTTTGCTTAGAGCTGGCATGTTCTTTTGCAACAATGACAACATTGACTCTGGTAACGTTGATTACTTTAAAAAAGATGGCATGTATTTATCTTTTATGGGAAATGCCATGCTGTTTTGGAACACAAGGGTTGGTTTGGATAAGCTAATGTGAAGATTTGTGGAGGGAAATAAAAAACAAAAAAAAAATACAAAATAAAAGGTGTTTCTGAAGCATCTGCAAAAAAACCCCCAGAAAAAGGCTCTTTTTAGAGCCAACCTCAAAGGCGAAATGGAGCACACTATTTAAATTGTAATTCCCCACGCTCTAAAAATTCCTAAAAGTATGCAAATCGCCAGGGACATAGTGTGGGACATGTGCTAGGGTGAACTTATCCAGGAAAATACCTTGGATTTCTGAGAAAAACACGTTTTAGATGTCCGGGGCGTGGGCAGTGTTCATTACGCTTAGCGCAGGTACGGTCACATGATGACGTCGAGGACACATTGGCGAATGGGACGGCTGTCTGTAGGACACCAAATGCGTGGGGTCGGGTCTAAGCATGAGTGCAGGTTTTCTATGGATAGTGTTCCAGTTCCCGAACTAATTAAAAGTGCGACACATGTGCAGCAGACACTTGCAGACAGGCACAATGTTCATATGGGCAAGGGTGTGTTACGCATGCACGCAGGTGTTCTACGGACAGTGTTCAGGTCCCCAAACAAAATAAATGTGCTTCAGAACTTACTTAGTTTACCATAAATGGAAAATTTAAGGGGTTTTTCGGTTTTACTTGGAACCATAACGTCCCTTTAACAAAGTTTTTTTCACAAAATTTCATAGGTTTTTAGTAGCGCAACTTAACCATAACATCCCTTTAGCAACGTTTTTTTGACTGAATATAGATATAGATAATATAAAAGTTATAAATGTTAACTAAGACTCCCTTAGCTTACATACATATAACATAGAAAATACTGAACCCTCTTCCCCGCTGGTAATTTTGATGTCCACGGACCGTGCGCATGTCCGTGGATGGGCGCGGTCACCATCAACACTATCCAAAAACTTAGGGGGTATCTTACATTATTGTATCATATAATAAAAACACCAAACATGTTCAAAAAGCACCACATAAATACAATACATTTAATAATAAATAGGAAGTGGAAACTGTATATGTAAGACACCAACCATCCACTGAAATAGTGTTTCCAATATAATGGAATATACCAAAACAAAATAAATATGCCTCCAACAGAATTACCTCACAGAAACTGTGCAGCAAAAAGCAAGAGCATACCTACACAGCAGTAACACCAACAGTTTGTAAGAAACTAGTAAGTACAGAATATTTATTTCATATATTTATACATTTCAGTATTACGTATACTAAGGGCCTCATTACACGGAAGGCGGTAACCATTAGCACTATGGTTGCCACTGGCACCATACCGGTACCACCATGGAGAAAAGAGGAATTACCACCCCATTCCAAGGTTGGCGGGGCAGTAATTCCCCCTTTCTCCATGCCCTTCACCATTCCCATTTTTGCCCCATACCACAACCACTGCAGCATAACACACCTATACTACCAAACGTTTTAACTGTGGTATGCGGGCTGCTTATAGGGGATATTAATTACAATCAATCCTCTGCTAACAACCCAAAACCAACATCATACTAAAGTAAAATAGCTAGTAGTGAATTTATTATGTCGTCGGACAGCCGTGAAGACCGCGGGCATGGCAAACACATCAGGGGCACGTGCCACCTAAACAAATACAGTATTTGACCCATCTCTTACTCCCCAACCCTCCCCAAGCACACCAACACACTCCCCAAAATTTCATTTTGCATCTGTTCGCTGCTACGCTGTCGGCAGATCCAAGGTGGCGGGTGCATCGAAACAATGTGATGCACCTCACGCCTCACTCCAGCCAATCGGCTGACACATTGCATGTCTGCGAACATGATGCAACCCGATTAGCCAATCGGTGTCCTGTCCATGCGAACAGGGAAGTGTGTCTGCGGAGCCGACATAGATATCACTAATATTTTTGCCTTACGTTCTGGTCATTAAAAAAATAACAACTGGATGGATTTTCACTAAATTAACAAATGCACGCTTTCGGGACTAAGCCGCTGCTCCTGTCACAAATTTGGCGGAAGTCAGTCCAGCGGTTTGAGCTGTAGGCGTGCGCAAAGATTTTTACCATTATATCAATGGGAAAAAATAAATTTTGGGACCCCCCCTATAACTTTGCCCCCCTGGAACAAACTGTTAGGCGGAAACCTGTGCAGTTCCCTCTGGGACCACTGCAAAAGATTTAGGACTACAGGTGTTTGGCAGTAAACCCACTTGGAAGCAGTCTGCACCACACAGATTCACTTGGTAGCTGTGGCTGAGCAGTCAAACTTCCCTCAAGAAGAGTTAGGCAGTATGTGGAGTATACAAAATAGGGCAATCTACACAGTAAGACAAGCAAACACACAACAAGGCTTCGGTGTAAAGATATATAGTTATTTATTTATAAGAACATATCTATAGAAAACATTCTGGCACTAATACGGCAAACGATTTCAATCACAATTACTATACGAAGGAAATATCAGTCCCCCTTACAATAGTTCGATAAGTCTAGGTTCAACGGCATCACTTATTTGCAGACAGAGGTGTATGCTTTAACCTAGATGGCACTCTAGTATTCGTTAGGACGGGAGAGAAAAGGCGGGTTAAGAAATCAACTCGATATCAATATTTTTTTAGAACAAATGCAAGGCAAGAAGACAGGAACCACTGTAGATTCCAAAGTTCAGAGGCCAGGCCCACTTCGAGAGAGGCAAGGCGATATGTCCCAAAAAGTATCTTAGTGGAAATGCGCTTCGAGTCTTTAGTGCAAATTGTTATGGAAAGATTGGACCAGTTCAGAACAACAAGTTAAAGAAAGCTTGGAGGTGACCCAATGGAAAGGCGAGGATATTACGACACCTCACTCTATCCAGCAGAAAGGGAAGCCAGGCGGACATGGTACCTTGTTTGTGGAGAGACAGCTCCGGCGGGGGCAGTTGTTCCTGGTGGTGGATGCACGTCGGGTCTTTGCCAAGAGTAGAGATGATCTCGTCGTCGAAGAAAAGTGAAGTCCGGTGCACCACCAGGGAAGAGGCCAGCCGCGGAGTGCTCCGTCACAAGGCACCACATTTTGGTTGCGGTACAGGGATAGTGGCTATCCGGTTGCCGAGGTGCTCTGCATGGGAAATTCGACCACTGTGTCCTGGGCGAAGAAAAAGCAAAGGTGACTGGTTGTTCCCACCAGTCAGGGGAAGAGACTCTCCGGCAGGGATATCTCCTCTGTCGACGGGAAGAGGTGAGTCGGTTCCGCAGGGCTCCACCGGAGGTGTCGTCATTGCAGGTCGGCTCAGCTTTACCCTCGTCGGATTCTTAGGTCCTGTGGCGACTTCTGAAGATCCAGTCCCAAAAGCCCTGCTTTTATGCAGAAAACCCCCATTCATTCAGCCTAGCTGTCAATCAACACATGCTAAGTGGTGAGCGGGGATACTCACCTCTTGGGCCAATCACTCTAGAGTGCGACCGGAGTTGGCAAGGCAACTCAGTCCAGGGTGCCTAAACCCCCTCCCAAACCCCTGTGGTAACCCAGACAGAATGGCACCACTTTGGAGGGTCTCTGTACAGAAGCCTGCCAAAAGTTGAACAAAGGGCTCAACCTTTGGTTTAGGAGTCACAGAGACGAACACAGACGCCATTTTAAAAACCGAGTTCTGGCAGAAAATACCATCCGATAGACTTATTTAAGATAAGTAAACCGGTGGTATGTTAGAGATTAACGAGAAAAGGTATCAATCTCCAACAATGGGAAGAATCCCATAGGGTTACATTCGGGGTCGAATATAACAAGTAGTTTCCACTGCCACCAGCCAACCAAAACTCGACGAGGGGGGACGGGACAGTGCCCCCTCGAATAACAGACCCAGGAGTAATCGAATTACCCCTACTAGTACGTCCACAATAGGATGGTTTGTACTAGTTCTGTTAGTAAATTTAGGTCTAGTAAAGCCAATGGTGACTTTACATGCCCGGGGAGACGGTAGTCAGTCCCCGGGTATGGAGTCTATGATGGAGGTCCGCTAGGACGCCCCAGTGCTACGGCACAGAGGGTGCAGTGTAACACACATAGCAAAACATATGAGAGCCTATGCAGTAAAAGACCCCATAGCCCATAGAACACATTGACATTCAAAGGAATTACACACATTCATGTCCAAGAGTGGGAGAAAAAGAGTCTCACTATTGGCAGGATGGAAAAAATAAACTCCAGAAATCCAGCAAAGCTGCTGGGGGACTCACTAGGTTAGGAAATTCAGCCTAAACAGAGAATTCTCCCTAACACTCGCCTCCCCAGACTAAGGGACAGTGAGGATTTAATCCACTCCTGGATGAATCTCATACCTCTAGTCGATGACATACATCCTAGAGAGACCATCAGCATTTTGGTGGTGACACCTTGACCTATGTTCAATGGGTTCCCAGGTTTTCCTTCGTAAGCTATATGACCTACAAACCTTCCTAGGAACATCAGTCTTTTTAAATTTATAGGGGATCTGTTTGACCAGTCCCTCAGAAGTTGATACAACTACTGAACCTATGATTGGCTTTTTCAAGGAGTCCTTATAAAGAAACTCCTTAGATCTAGAGGGGCCTCCAGAGGTCTTCCCTACCTCTCGGTTGAGAGAAGGTGGGGTTTTAGGCCTCTTGGTTGGAGTGGATGGAGATAAGCAAGGTACATGCTTCTCCTTCCGCTGAGATCTTACCTTACCTACTTTAGGAGTTTCCCCCTTAAGTCTAGGACTTGAGTTGGAGTCTTCTGTGGAAGGTCCAACAGTCTGAAGGTTTTTGGCCTTAGACTTTTCTTTTGTGGTTTTCCACCAGCACTGAGAATGACCAGTTCTCTTAGGCCTAGTTAGGGTTCCAGTAGGTCTATCCACCTCTTCCTCAGAAGCAAGGGGAGTCACAGACTCTAGGGGCCTCATTACACGGAAGGCGGTAATCCAGGGTGCTATTAGCACCCTGGACCATGCCGGTAAATTACCGGCACCGCCTTGGTGGAAAGGGGAATTACCGCCCTATTCCAAGGTTGGCGGGGTGGTAATTCCCCCTTCCACCATTGCCCTTCCCCATTCCCATTTTTGCCCCATATGGCATAATGGGAATGGGGAAGGAGCTAATTACGGCACCGCAATTTTGCGGTGCCGTAATTAGCACCAAGGTCCCTTAGCGGGTTGGTTTTTAACGCCTGCAAAAAGCAGGCGTTAAAGCACCAACCCGCTAAGGGACCTCGTAGTAAGGCGGTAATTGTTAACGGTCACCGTTACCATTAACGGTGGCCGTTAACCATTACCGCCTTCCGTGTAATGAGGCTCTATAACTGGGGGAACAATGATGGAGCTTGGTGGGGGCTCCCATTTCCTTAACATGTTAGCCTGAAATTTGCCTGGGTCAGAGGTCAACTTACCAACACCAGGGCTTGTAGTGGGGTTCTCAGTAGAGGTTCCCACAGGCTTAGAGTGATTCCTTAAGGTGGCCTCTCTAGCCAATTTGGTTTGGTTCTGGGTCTCCATACTGGGAGGCCTGGGGGTACTGGATACTACTCCTAGAGTTTTTAGATCATTCCCCAACAGGACTCTCCCAGGCACCCCAGTCTGAACACTGACAGGAATCAACACTTTCATGTCATTACACTGAATGAGGGCTGGTAGAATTGGAACCATTTGGACAGGGCCTCCAGACATCTTAGTGGGACCTTTGGGTGCCTTAGCAACATCCTCAGGCCTGAAAAAGCTTTCGTCCACTACAGTTCTGCTGGCCCCAGAGTCTCGCCTGGCATGAGTATCCTGGCCATTGACAAGAACACTGTCCACATAATAACATTTAGAGTTTTCTGGTATAGAGTCATATACACTCCTATTCTGATTACTAACCAGGTCCATTGACTCTACTGATACACTTGCTTGCAGAGCCCAAGGTTCTTCAGCAAAGACCTCAAAGTGAGCACTAGTCATTTGGACTTCCTCCTCAGGAGTGAAGGCCAAGGAGACTGTGCTGATCCCAGTAGGTTTACCCTTACATTTTGGATCTCCTTTGATATGGTCAGTTGCCCCACAGAGATAGCATGTTCCAAATGCTCTCTGGAATGGTGGCTTATTCTGACCTCCTCCTGGTTTGTGGCCAGAAGGTACACTATTCTGCTATGGTTTTCCCTGGGGCTTACCCTGGTTATTTTGTTGTGTGGGGCCCTCTTTGGGTTGGGAGGTATTGGAATTCTCTTTTGAGTCTTTGTTAGGCTGTTTTCCCTCATCCTTTTTCTGAGTTGCCCCAGAATCCTTATGAGTAGCCCTGTTGGCAACCCACAAGTCAGCAGCCTTAGCTAGCTTCCGGGAATCCAATTCCTTCGAATCAGCCAAGTGCTGTCTGAGCTCGGGAGAACAGGCATCATAAATCGACTCCAACATAAAAACATTCTTCATACCCTCATACGTGTTCACTTTGTAACCCTTAATCCATCCCTCTAAGTTTTTCAACCCTTCACTCACCCAGGTAGCCCAAGGGGTACCATCATGCTTTTTGAGGGTTCTAAACCTCTTAAGATATTGGGAAGGGGTCTTCCCGAATCTAGCTATCAAAGCTAGTTTCACACTTTCGTAATCCGTCTTATCCGCCTCCCCCAACTCCATTACCACATCAGTCGCAACAGGGGGGAGCCTAGAGAACAACCAGGGAAGTAGATCATTCCCGGTCATGTCCTGGAGCCCATGATTGTACTCAAACAGTTTTAACCAATCCAACACATCCAATCTCGGTTCATACATACCCACTAATTCCTTCGGCATCCGGGGTCTTTTGGGACTGGAGCTCCTAGAGGAACCAGAGGAGAGAGAAGCATTTTCCACAGAAAACTTTTTCATCTCTAACTCGTGATTAAGTTCTATTTCCCTGAGCCTTAACTCAGCTTGCTTCTGCTCAACCTGGGCATTTATCCGTCTGAACTCGAGCTCTTGGTTTCTTTCAGATTGAGCCAAGAACCGCTTGTATTCTAATTCGAGCTTCATTTTTTCAAGTTCAAAATAAGCAGGGTTACATGTGGGACCTGGTATGGGCCCCGTAGGTACAGCTGGTAAGGCAGGTAGAGGAGCAGGGGAGACAGTTTTGTTAGCCTCTCCTTCCTCTTCAGCCTCTTCATCACTATCGTCAGAATTACGATTTAGATCAACACCATTACCGTTATCTACATCTGCTGGAGAAGTTGGTTCCTCTGAACCAGTACCCAGACTTTGATTTTCCAGCAATCTCGCTATCAGTTCTAACTTCTTGCCTCTTACAGAAAGATTCTCTTGCCTACAGAGAGCTCGTAAATTCTCAGTATTTTCACCTGACAAGGATTCTTGACTGTAAACTTCCATAGAAGACATGTTTTTGAAAGTTGCTTTTTAGTGCTAAGCTTTGTGGTTAGTTATCCTAAAGTGTCGAAAAGCACTCTAAACTGTATACTCAATACAAATCCCACCGCTGTACACCAGTGTTAGGCGGAAACCTGTGCATTTCCCTCTGGGACCACTGCAAAAGATTTAGGACTACAGGTGTTTGGCAGTAAACCCACTTGGTAGCAGTTTGTACCACACAGATTCACTTGGTAGCTGTGGCTGAGCAGTCAGACTTCCCTCAAGAAGAGTTAGGCAGTATGTGGAGTATACAAAATAGGGCAATCTACACAGTAAGACAAGCAAACACGCAACAAGGCTTCGGTGTAAAGATATATAGTTATTTATTTATAAGAACACATATAGATGTTTTCTTTTCCCGCCTTTTCTCTCCCGTCGTTAGGACGGGAGAGAAAAGGCGGGTTAAGAAATCAACTCGATACCAATATTTTTTCAGAACAAATGCAAGGCAAGAAGACAGGAACCACTGTAGATTCCAAAGTTCAGAGGCCAGGCCCACTCGGAGAGAGGCAAGGCGATATGTCCCAAAAAGTATCTTAGTGGAAATGCGCTTCAAGTCTTTATCGCAAATTGTTATGGAAAGATTGGACCAGTTCAGAACAACAAGTTAAAGAAAGCTTGGAGGCGGCCCAATGAAAAGGCGAGGATTAAGACACCTCACTCTATCTGGCAGAAAGGGAAGCCAGGCGGACACGGTACCTTGTTTGTGGAGAGACAGCACCGGCGGGGGCAGTTGTTCCTGGTGGTGGATGCACGTCGGGTCTTTGCCAAGAGTAGAGATGATCTCGTCGTCGAAGAAAAGTGAAGTCCGGTGCACCACCAGGGAAGAGGCCAGCCGCGGAGTGCTCCGTCACAAGGCACCACCTTTTGGTCGCGGTACAGGGGTAGTGGCTATCCGGTTGCCGAGGTGCTCTGCACGGGCAATTCGACCACTGCGTCCTGGGCGAAGAAAAATCAAAGGGGACTGGTTGTTCCCAGTCAATCAACACAGGCTAAGTGGTGAGCGGGGATGCTCACCACTTGGGCCAATCACTCTAGAGTGCGACCGGAGTTGGCAAGGCAACTCGGTCCAGGGTGCCTAAACCCCCTCCCACACCCCTGTGGTAACCCAGACAGAATGGCACCACTTTGGAGGGTCTCTGTACAGAAGCCTGCCAAAAGTGGAACAAAGGGCTCAACCTTTGGTTTAGGAGTCACAGAGACGAACACAGACGCCATTTTAAAAAACGAGTTCTGGCAGAAAATACCGTCCGATAGACTTATTTAAGATAAGTTAACCGGTGGTATGTTAGAGATTAACGAGAAAAGGTATCAATCTCCAACAATGGGAAGAATCCCATAGGGTTACATTTGGGGTCGAATATAACAAGTAGTTTCCACTGCCACCAGCCAACCAAAACTCGACGAGGGGGGACGGGACAGTGCCCCCTCGAATAACAGACCCAGGAGTAATCGAATTACCCCTACTAGTACGTCCACAATAGGATGGTTTGTACTAGTTCTGTTAGTAAATTTAGGTCTAGTAAAGCCAATGGTGACTTTACATGCCCGGGGAGACGGTAGTCAGTGCCCGGGTATGGAGTCTATGATGGAGGTCCGCTAGGATTCCCCAGTGCTACGGCACGGAGGGTGCAGTGTAACACACATAGCAAAACATATGAGACCCTATGCAGTAAAAGACCCCATAGCCCATAGAACACATTGACATTCAAAGGAATTACACACATTCATGTCCAAGAGTGGGAGAAAAAGAGTCTCACTCTTGGCAGGATGGAAAAAAACAAACTCCAGAAATCCAGCAAAGCTGCTGGGGGACTCACTAGGTTAGGAAATTCAGCCTAAACAGAGAATTCTCCCTAACACTCGCCCCCCCCAGACTAAGGGACAGGAGGATTTAATCCACTCCTGGATGAATCTCATACCTCTAGTCGATGACATACATCCTAGAGAGACCATCAGCATTTTGGTGGTGACACCTTGACCTATGTTCAATGGGTTCCCAGGTTTTCCTTCGTAAGCTATATGACCTACAAACCTTCCTAGGAACATCAGTCTTTTTAAATTTATAGGGGATCTGGTTGACCAGTCCCTCAGAAGTTGATACAACTACTGAACCTATGATTGGCTTTTCAAGGAGTCCTTATAAAGAAACTCCTTAGATCTAGAGGGGCCTCCAGAGGTCTTCCCTACCTCTCGGTTGAGAGAAGGTGGGGTTTTAGGCCTCTTGGTTGGAGTGGATGGAGATAAGCAAGGTACATGCTTCTCCTTCCGCTGAGATCTTACCTTACCTACTTTAGGAGTTTCCCCCTTAAGTCTAGGACTTGAGTTGGAGTCTTCTGTGGAAGGTCCAACAGTCTAAAGGTTTTTGGCCTTAGACCTTTCTTTTCTGGTTTTCCACCAGCACTGAGAATGACCAGTTCTCTTAGGCCTAGTTAGGGTTCCAGTAGGTCTATCCACCTCTTCCTCAGAAGCAAGGGGAGTCACAGACTCTAGGGGCCTCATTACACGGAAGGCGGAAATCCAGGGTGCTATTAGCACCCTGGACCATGCCGGTAAATTACCGGCACTGCCTTGGTGGAAAGAGGAATTACCGCCCTATTCCAAGGTTGGCGGGGCGGTAATTCCCCCTTCCACCATTGCCCTTCCCCATTCCCATTTTTGCCCCATAGGGCATAATGGGAATGGGGAAGGAGCTAATTACGGCACCGCAATTTTGCGGTGCCGTAATTAGCACCAAGGTCCCTTAGCGGGTTGGTTTTTAACGCCTGCAAAAAGCAGGCGTTAAAGCACCAACCCGCTAAGGGACCTCGTAGTAAGGCGGTAATTGTTAACGGTCACCGTTACCATTAACGGTGGCCGTTAACCATTACCGTCTTCCGTGTAATGAGGCCCTATAACTGGGGGAACAATGATGGAGCTTGGTGGGGGCTCCCATTTCCTTAACATGTTAGCCTGAAATTTGCCTGGGTCAGAGGTCAACTTACCAACACCAGGGCTTGTAGTGGGGTTCTCAGTAGAGGTTCCCACAGGCTTAGAGTGGTTCCTTAAGGTGGCCTCTCTAGCCAATTTGGTTTGGTTCTGGGTCTCCATACTGGGAGGCCTGGGGGTACTGGATACTACTCCTAGAGTTTTTAGATCATTCCCCAACAGGACTCTCCCAGGCACCCCAGTCTGAACACTGACAGGAATCAACACTGTCATGTCATTACACTGAATGAGGGCTGGTAGAATTGGAACCATTTGGACAGGGCCTCCAGACATCTTAGTGGGACCTTTGGGTGCCTTAGCAACATCCTCAGGCCTGAAAAAGCTTTCGTCCACTACAGTTCTGCTGGCCCCAGAGTCTCGCCTGGCATGAGTATCCTGGCCATTGACAAGAACACTGTCTACATAATAATATTTAGAGTTTTCTGGTATAGAGTCATATACACTCCTATTCTGATTACTAACCAGGTCCATTGACTCTACTGATACACTTGCTTGCAGAGCCCAAGGTTCTTCAGCAAAGACCTCAAAGTGAGCACTAGTCATTTGGACTTCCTCCTCAGGATTGAAGGCCAAGGAGACTGTGCTGATCCCAGTAGGTTTACCCTTACATTTTGGATCTCCTTTGATATGGTCAGTTGCCCCACAGAGATAGCATGTTCCAAATGCTCTCTGGAATGGTGGCTTATTCTGACCTCCTCCTGGTTTGTGGCCAGAAGGTACACTATTCTGCTATGGTTTTCCCTGGGGCTTACCCTGGTTATTTTGTTGTGTGGGGCCCTCTTTGGGTTGGGAGGTATTGGAATTCTCTTTTGAGTCTTTGTTAGGCTGTTTTCCCTCAGCCTTTTTCTGAGTTGCCCCAGAATCCTTATGAGTAGCCCTGTTGGCAACCCACAAGTCAGCAGCCTTAGCTAGCTTCCGGGAATCCAATTCCTTCGAATCAGCCAAGTGCTGTCTGAGCTCGGGAGAACAGGCATCATAAATCGACTCCAACATAAAAACATTCTTCATACCCTCATACGTGTTCACTTTGTAACCCTTAATCCATCCCTCTAAGTTTTTCAACCCTTCACTCACCCAGGTAGCCCAAGGGGTACCATCATGCTTTTTGAGGGTTCTAAACCTCTTAAGATATTGGGAAGGGGTCTTCCCGAATCTAGCTATCAAAGCTAGTTTCACACTTTCGTAATCCGTCTTATCCGCCTCCCCCAACTCCATTACCACATCAGTCGCAACAGGGGGGAGCCTAGAGAACAACCAGGGAAGTAGATCATTCCCGGTGATGTCCTGGAGCCCATGATTGTACTCAAACAGTTTTAACCAATCCAACACATCCAATCTCGGTTCATACATACCCACTAATTCCTTCGGCATCCGGGGTCTTTTGGGACTGGAGCTCCTAGAGGAACCAGAGGAGAGAGAAGCATTTTCCACAGAAAACTTTTTCATCTCTAACTCGTGATTAAGTTCTATTTCCCTGAGCCTTAACTCAGCTTGCTTCTGCTCAGCCTGGGCATTTATCCGTCTGAACTCGAGCTCTTGGTTTCTTTCAGATTGAGCCAAGAACCGCTTGTATTCTAATTCGAGCTTCATTTTTTCAAGTTCAAAATAAGCAGGGTTACATGTGGGACCTGGTATGGGCCCCGTAGGTACAGCTGGTAAGGCAGGTAGAGGAGCAGGGGAGACAGTTTTGTTAGCCTCTCCTTCCTCTTCAGCCTCTTCATCACTATCGTCAGAATTACGATTTAGATCAACACCATTACCGTTATCTACATCTGCTGGAGAAGTTGGTTCCTCTGAACCAGTACCCAGACTTTGATTTTCCAGCAATCTCGCTATCAGTTCTAACTTCTTGCCTCTTACAGAAAGATTCTCTTGCCTACAGAGAGCTCGTAAATTCTCAGTATTTTCACCTGACAAGGATTCTTGACTGTAAACTTCCATATTAGACATGTTTTTGAAAGTTGCTTTTTAGTGCTAAGCTTTGTGGTTAGTTATCCTAAAGTGTCGAAAAGCACTCTAAACTGTATACTCGATACAAATCCCACCGCTGTACACCAGTGTTAGGCGGAAACCTGTGCATTTCCCTCTGGGACCACTGCAAAAGATTTAGGACTACAGGTGTTTGGCAGTAAACCCACTTGATAGCAGTTTGTACCACACAGATTCACTTGGTAGCTGTGGCTGAGCAGTCAGACTTCCCTCAAGAAGAGTTAGGCAGTATGTGGAGTATACAAAATAGGGCAATCTACACAGTAAGACAAGCAAACACGCAACAAGGCTTCGGTGTAAAGATATATAGTTATTTATTCATAAGAACACATATAGATGTTTTCTTTTCCCGCCTTTTCTCTCCCGTCGTTAGGACGGGAGAGAAAAGGCGGGTTAAGAAATCAACTCGATACCAATATTTTGTCAGAACAAATGCAAGGCAAGAAGACAGGAACCACTGTAGATTCCAAAGTTCAGAGTCCAGGCCCACTCGGAGAGAGGCAAGGCGATATGTCCCAAAAAGTATCTTAGTGGAAATGCGCTTCAAGTCTTTATCGCAAATTGTTATGGAAAGATTGGACCAGTTCAGAACAACAAGTTAAAGAAAGCTTGGAGGCGACCCAATGGAAAGGCGAGGATTAAGACACCTCACTCTATCTGGCAGAAAGGGAAGCCAGGCGGACACGGTACCTTGTTTGTGGAGAGACAGCTCCGGCGGGGGCAGTTGTTCCTGGTGGTGGATGCACGTCGGGTCTTTGCCAAGAGTAGAGATGATCTCGTCGTCGAAGAAAAGTGAAGTCCGGTGCACCACCAGGGAAGAGGCCAGCCACGGAGTGCTCCGTCACAAGGCACCACCTTTTGGTCGCGGTACAGGGGTAGTGGCTATCCGGTTGCCGAGGTGCTCTGCACGGGCAATTCGACCACTGCGTCCTGGGCGAAGAAAAAGCAAAGGGGACTGGTTGTTCCCAGTCAATCAACACAGGCTAAGTGGTGAGCGGGGATGCTCACCACTTGGGTCAATCACTCTAGAGTGCGACCGGAGTTGGCAAGGCAACTCGGTCCAGGGTGCCTAAACCCCCTCCCACTCCCCTGTGGTAACCAAGACAGAATGGCACCTCTTTGGAGGGTCTCTGTACAGAAGCCTGCCAAAAGTGGAACAAAGGGCTCAACCTTTGGTTTAGGAGTCACAGAGACAAGTAAACCGGTGGTATGTTAGAGATTAACGAGAAAAGGTATCAATCTCCAACAATGGGAAGAATCCCATAGGGTTACATTCGGGGTCGAATATAACAAGTAGTTTCCACTGCCACCAGCCAACCAAAACTCGACGAGGGGGGACGGGACAGTGCCCCCTCGAATAACAGACCCAGGATTAATCGAATTACCCCTACTAGTACGTCCACAATAGGATGGTTTGTACTAGTTCTGTTAGTAAATTTAGGTCTAGTAAAGCCAATGGTGACTTTACATGCCCGGTGAGACGGTAGTCAGTGCCCGGGTATGGAGTCTATGATGGAGGTCCGCTAGGATTCCCCAGTGCTACGGCACGGAGGGTGCAGTGTAACACACATAGCAAAACATATGAGAGCCTATGCAGTAAAAGACCCCATAGCCCATAGAACACATTGACATTCAAAGGAATTACACACATTCATGTCCAAGAGTGGGAGCAAAAGAGTCTCACTCTTGGCAGGATGAAAAAAAACAAACTCCAGAAATCCAGCAAAGCTGCTGGGGGACTCACTAGGTTAGGAAATTCAGCCTAAACAGAGAATTCTCCCTAACACTCGCCCCCCCCAGACTAAGGGACAGGAGGATTTAATCCACTCCTGGATGAATCTCATACCTCTAGTCGATGACATACATCCTAGAGAGACCATCAGCATTTTGGTGGTGACACCTTGACCTATGTTCAATGGGTTCCCATGTTTTCCTTCGTAAGCTATATGACCTACAAACCTTCCTAGGAACATCAGTCTTTTTAAATTTATAGGGGATCTGGTTGACCAGTCCCTCAGAAGTTGATACAACTACTGAACCTATGATTGGCTTTTTCAAGGAGTCCTTATAAAGAAACTCCTTAGATCTAGAGGGGCCTCCAGAGGTCTTCCCTACCTCTCGGTTGAGAGAAGGTGGGGTTTTAGGCCTTTTGGTTGGAGTGGATGGAGATAAGCAAGGTACATGCTTCTCCTTCTGCTGAGATCTTACCTTACCTACTTTAGGAGTTTCCCCCTTAAGTCTAGGACTTGAGTTGGAGTCTTCTGTGGAAGGTCCAACAGTCTGAAGGTTTTTGGCCTTAGACCTTTCTTTTCTGGTTTTCCACCAGCACTGAGAATGACCAGTTCTCTTAGGCCTAGTTAGGGTTCCAGTAGGTCTATCCACCTCTTCCTCAGAAGCAAGGGGAGTCACAGACTCTAGGGGCCTCATTACACGGAAGACGGTAATCCAGGGTGCTATTAGCACCCTGGACCATGCCGGTAAATTACCGGCACCGCCTTGGTGGAAAGGGGAATTACAGCCCTATTCCAAGGTTGGCGGGGCGGTAATTCCCCCTTCCACCATTGCCCTTCCCCATTCCCATTTTTGCCCCATAGGGCATAATGGGAATGGGGAAGGAGCTAATTACGGCACCGCAATTTTGCGGTGCCGTAATTAGCACCAAGGTCCCTTAGCGGGTTGGTTTTTAATGCCTGCAGGCGTTAAAGCACCAACCCGCTAAGGGACCTCGTAGTAAGGCAGTTATTGTTAACGGTCACTGTTACCATTAACCATGGCCGTTAACCATTACCGCCTTCCGTGTAATGAGGCCCTATAACTGGGGGAACAATGATGGAGCTTGGTGGGGCTTGATGGAGCTTGGGGGCTCCCATTTCCTTAACATGTTAGCCTGAAATTTGTCTGGGTCAGAGGTCAACTTACCAACACCAGGGCTTGTAGTGGGGTTCTCAGTAGAGGTTCCCACAGGCTTAGAGTGGTTCCTTAAGGTGGCCTCTCTAGCCAATTTGGTTTGGTTCTGGGTCTCCATACTGGGAGGCCTGGGGGTACTGGATACTACTCCTAGAGTTTTTAGATCATTCCCCAACAGGACTCTCCCAGGCACCCCAGTCTGAACACTGACAGGAATCAACACTGTCATGTCATTACACTGAATGAGGGCTGGTAGAATTGGAACTATTTGGACAGGGCCTCCAGACATCTTAGTGGGACCTTTTGGTGCCTTAGCAACATCCTCAGGCCTGAAAAAGCTTTTGTCCACTACAGTTCTGCTGGTCCCAGAGTCTCGCCTGGCAGGAGTATCCTGGCCATTGACAAGAACACTGTCCACATAATAACATTTAGAGTTTTCTGGTATAGAGTCATATACACTCCTATTCTGATTACTAACCAGGTCCATTGACTCTACTGATACACTTGCTTGCAGAGCCCAAGGTTCTTCAGCAAAGACCTCAAAGTGAGCACGAGTCATTTAGACTTCCTCCTCAGGAGTAAAGGCCAAGGAGACTGTGCTGATCCCAGTAGGTTTACCCTTACATTTTGGATCTCCTTTGATATGGTCAGTTGCCCCACAGAGATAGCATGTTCCAAATGCTCTCTGGAATGGTGGCTTATTCTGACCTCCTCCTGGTTTGTGGCCAGAAGGTACACTATTCTGCTATGGTTTTCCCTGGGGCTTACCCTGGTTATTTTGTTGTGTGGGGCCCTCTTTGGGTTGGGAGGTATTGGAATTCTCTTTTGAGTCTTTGTTAGGCTGTTTTCCCTCATCCTTTTTCTGAGTTGCCCCAGAATCCTTATGAGTAGCCCTGTTGGCAACCTACAAGTCAGCAGCCTTAGCTAGCTTCCGGGAATCCAATTCCTTCGAATCAGCCAAGTGCTGTCTGAGCTCGGGAGATCAGGCATCATAAATCGACTCCAACATAAAATTATTCTTCATACCCTCATACGTGTTCACTTTGTAACCCTTAATCCATCCCTCTAGGTTTTTCAACCCTTCACTCACCCAGGTAGCCCCAGAGGTACCATCATGCTTTTTGAGGGTTCTAAACCTCTTAAGATATTGGGAAGGGGTCTTCTCGAATCTAGCTATCAAAGCTAGTTGCACACTTTCGTAATCCGTCTTATCCGCCTCCCCCAACTCCATTACCACATCAGTCGCAACAGGGGGGAGCCTAGAGAACAACCAGGGAAGTAGATCATTCCCGGTGATGTCCTGGAGCCCATGATTGTACTCAAACAGTTTTAACCAATCCAACACATCCAATCTCGGTTCATACATACCCACTAATTCCTTCGGCATCCAGGGTCTTTTGGGACTGGAGCTCCTAGAGGAACCAGAGGAGAGAGAAGCATTTTCCACAGAAAACTTTTTCATCTCTAACTCGTGATTAAGTTCTATTTCCCTGAGCCTTAACTCAGCTTGCTTCTGCTCAGCCTGGGCATTTATCCGTCTGAACTCGAGCTCTTGGTTTCTTTCAGATTGAACCAAGAACCGCTTGTATTCTAATTCGAGCTTCATTTTTTCAAGTTCAAAATAAGCAGGGTCACATGTGGGACCTGGTATGGGCCCCGTAGGTACAGCTGGTAAGGCAGGTAGAGGAGCAGGGGAGACAGTTTCGTTAGCCTCTCCTTCCTCTTCAGCCTCTTCATCACTATCGTCAGAATTACGATTTAGATCAACACCATTACCGTTATCTACATCTGCTGGAGAAGTTGGTTCCTCTGAACCAGTACCCAGACTTTGATTTTCCAGCAATCTCGCTATCAGTTCTAACTTCTTGCCTCTTACAGAAAGATTCTCTTGCCTACAGAGAGCTCGTAAATTCTCAGTATTTTCACCTGACAAGGATTCTTGACTGTAAACTTCCATAGTAGACATGTTTTTGAAAGTTGCTTTTTAGTGCTAAGCTTTGTGGTTAGTTTTGCTAAAGTGTCGAAAAGCACTCTAAACTGTATACTCGATGCAAATCCCACCGCTGTACACCAGTGTTAGGCGGAAACCTGTGCAGTTCCCTCTGGGACCACTGCAAAAGATTTAGGACTACAGGTGTTTGGCAGTAAACCCACTTGGTAGCAGTTTGTACCACACAGATTCACTTGGTAGCTGTGGCTGAGCAGTCAGACTTCCCTCAAGAAGAGTTAGGCAGTATGTGGAGTATACAAAATAGGGCAATCTACACAGTAAGACAAGCAAACACGCAACAAGGCTTCGGTGTAAAGATATATAGTTATTTATTTATAAGAACACATATAGATGTTTTCTTTTCCCGCCTTTTCTCTCCCGTCGTTAGGACGGGAGAGAAAAGGCGGGTTGAGAAATCAACTCGATACCAATATTTTTTCAGAACAAATGCAAGGCAAGAAGACAGGAACCACTGTAGATTCCAAAGTTCAGAGGCCAGGCCCACTCGGAGAGAGGCAAGGCGATATGTCCCAAAAAGTATCTTAGTGGAAATGCGCTTCGAGTCTTTATCGCAAATTGTTATGGAAAGATTGGACCAGTTCAGAACAACAAGTTAAAGAAAGCTTGGAGGCGACCCAATGGGAGGCGAGGATTAAGACACCTCACTCTATCTGGCAGAAAGGGAAGCCAGGCGGACAGGGTACCTTGTTTGTGGAGAGACAGCTCCGGCGGGGGCAGTTGTTCCTGGTGGTGGATGCACGTCGGGTCTTTGCCAAGAGTAGAGATGATCTCGTCGTCGAAGAAAAGTGAAGTCCGGTGCACCACCAGGGAAGAGGCCAGCCGCGGAGTGCTCCGTCACAAGGCACCACCTTTTGGTCGCGGTACAGGGGTAGTGGCTATCCGGTTGCCGAGGTGCTCTGCACGGGCAATTCGACCACTGCGTCCTGGGTGAAGAAAAAGCAAAGGGGACTGGTTGTTCCCAGTCAATCAACACAGGCTAAGTGGTGAGCGGGGATGCTCACCACTTGGGTCAATCACTCTAGAGTGCGACCGGAGTTGGCTGCAATCATGCAACAATTTGAAATTATGCGATTCAACGTCTTTGCAGTTCCGTCATCAGCTCATTAAAAAGCCACTATGGTTGTTACACAAGGTCGAATAACTATCTGGATGAATTTAGTATATATTAGTTCCATCTACAACCGTATGCAAATGGATCAGTGCAAATAAGGCCAACACGTATTACAGTGGATGTGGCTAGCCTAAGAATTTGGTCCTTTTTCTACCTCTAACCCCTTTTTTGCTGCTTTTAAATGTGTCATGTTGTGTAAAGAAGGCTCGTTATTGTGAACAAGCAGCAAGTAGCCGTAAAATGTGTTAATGCCTTGGCAAATTAAATTGCCACACTTTGGGAGGATTATTACATGATCATCTTGTGGGTGCCTTGATTTTTCCCTGATGTGGAGCAAATGAAGGAAGTAACAGTTATACAATAAACTAATCTGGACTGTGATTTCAACCCTGTGGCGAGTGATGTTCACTGTTTGTTGGACCGGAGGAATCTACAAAGGACTAATATATTACACAGCCCATGGTAGTGGCTGTGTAGTTATGGTTAAATTGCTAATCCCATAGGAAGAGCACTTTTTGGGCAGCTTATAACTTTGCTCCCTCTGGTCGGATCCTCACAAAACTTTGCAAAAAAAAAAGTATATGGTCCACTTGAATCATCCTGCAAATTTCAGTGAGGTTTGTGTTAGGGAGAATTCTCTGTTTAGGCTGAATTTCCTAACCTAGTGAGTCCCCCAGCAGCTTTGCTGGATTTCTGGAGTTTGTTTTTTTCCATCCTGCCAAGAGTGAGACTCTTTTTCTCCCACTCTTGGACATGAATGTGTGTAATTCCTTTGAATGTCAATGTGTTCTATGGGCTATGGGGTCTTTTACTGCATAGGGTCTCATATGTTTTGCTATGTGTGTTACACTGCACCCTCCGTGCCGTAGCACTGGGGCGTCCTAGCGGACCTCCATCATAGACTCCATACCCGGGGACTGACTACTGTCTCCCCAGGCATGTAAAGTCACTATTGGCTTTACTAGACCTAAATTTCCTAACAGAACTAGTACAAACCATCCTATTGTGGACGTACTAGTAGGGGTAATCCGATTACTCCTGGGTCTGTTATTCGAGGGGGCACTGTCCCATCCCCCCTCGTCGAGTTTTGGCTGGTGGCAGTGGAAACTACTTGTTATGTTCGACCCTGAATATAACCCTATGGAATTCTTCCCATTGTTGGAGATTGATACTTTTCCTCGTTAATCTCTAACATACCACCAGTGTACTTATCTTAAATAAGTCTATCGGATGGTATTTTCTGCCAGAACTCGTTTTTTAAAATGGCGTCTGTGTTCGTCTCTGTGACTCCTAAACCAAAGGTTGAGCCCTTTGTTCCACTTTTGGCGGGCTTCTGTACAGAGACCCTCCAAAGTGGTGCCATTCTGTCTCGGTTACCACAGGGGTGAGAGAGGGGGTTTAGGCACCCTGGACTGAGTTGCCTTGCCAACTCCAGTCGCACTCTGGTGTGATTGGCCCAAGTGGTGAGCCACCCCGCTCACCACTTAGCGTGTTTTGATTGACAGCTAGGCTGAATGAATGGGGGTTTTCTGCATAAAAGCAGGGCTTTTGGGACTGGATCTTCAGAAGTCGCCACAGGACCTAAGAATCCGACGAGGGTAAAGCTGAGCCGACCTGCAACGACAACACCTCCGATGGAGCTCTGCGGAACCGACTCACCACTTCCCGACGACAGAGGAGATCTCCCTGCCGGAGAGTCTCTTCCCCTGACTGGTGGGAACAACCAGTCCCCTTTGCTTTTTCTTCGCTCCAGGACGCAGTGGTCGAATTGCCCGTGCAGAGCATCTCCGCAACCGGATAGCCACTACCCCTGAACAGCAACCAAAAGGTGGTGCCTTGTGACGGAGCACTCCGCGGCTGGTCTCTTCCCTGGTGGTGCACCGGACTTCACTTTTCTTCGACGACGAGATCATCTCTACTCTTGGCAAAGACCCGACGTGCATCCACCACCAGGAACAACTGCCCCCGCCGGAGCTGTCTCTCCACAAACAAGGTACCGTGTCCGCCTGGCTTCCCTTTCTGCCGGATCGAGTGAGGTGTCTTAATCCTCGCCTTTCCATTGGGTCGCCTCCAAGCTTTCTTTAACGTGTTGTTCTGAACTGGTCCAATCTTTCCATAAAAATTTTGCGATAAAGACTCGAAGCGCATTTCCACTGAGACACTTTTTGGGACATATAGCCTTGTCTCTCTCTGAATGGGCCTGGCCTCTGAACTTTGTGATCTGCAGTAGACCCTGCCTTACTTGCCTTGCATTTGTCCGAAAAGTATTGGTACCGAGTTGACTTCATAACCTACCTTATTTTTCTCTCCTGTCCTAACGAATACTAGAGCACCATCTAGGTTAAAGCATACACCTCTGTCTGAAAATAAGTGATGCCGGTAAACCTAGACTTGTCAAACTATTGTTAGGGGGATTGATCTTTTTCTTCGTATAGTAATTGTGATTGAAGTTGTTTGCCGTATTAGTGCCAGAGTGTTTTCCATAGATGTGTTGTTATAAATAAATACCTTTATATCTTTACACCGAAGCCTTGTTCCGTGTTTGCTTGTTCTACTGTGTAGATTGCCCTATATTGTATACTCCACATACTGCCTAACTCTTCTTGAGGGAAGTCTGACTGCTCAGCCACAGCTACCAAGTGAATCTGTGTGATACAGACTGCTACCAAGTGGGTTTACTGCCAAACACCTGTAGTCCTAAATCTTCTGCAGTGGTCCCAGAGGGAACTGCACATGTTTCTGCCTAACAACCTGCACTGTACACTATTATCAGTGATCACTTCACAGGGGTAACCTTCCCTTTTAAACTCAAATTCTATACATTCTTATGGCCTCTTTTGTGGTAATGTTTTGGTAATCTTCACTTCCACCCACTTTGACAAAACATCTGTTAGGACAATGCAATACTTCTGCATGCTCCTGCTTCAAACTGGACCAACAATATCCAGGCCATCCTTTTCCCACATTGATTAGGGAACTAGCACCGAAGTCATGGGACTCTCCCTTTTCACGAGACTTTTCTCACTCAATGTGCATGGGTGTCCAGTCATTTTTTCCAATACAAAAGTTTCGAAAGGCAAACTTTCCAATCTTTTTTTTCGAAATACAGAAGTTGTGAATGACAATTTATTTGAAAAAAAAATCGAAAGTCTGCCTTTCGAGACTTGTGTTAGGGTTGGGGCTTGGGTTAGGGTTGGGGGTGGGAGGGTGGCATGGGAGTTCAGGAGACTGGGGGGATCCCCCCCCCAATATACACTAAAACCTTAAAATGTGAGATGGAGCTGTCCAGTGCTGAAATTACAGGGTGGACAGCTCCATGTAATGTTTCAAAGGTTAAAAAAGACATTTTAATGCCAATATACACAAATAACTTTGAAATGTTACATGGAGCTGTCCAGTCGTGTAACTTCAGCAATGGACATCTCCATGTAACGTTTCAACGTTACAAACAAAACAGCATTGAAATGCTACTTTTAACATGTAAAAGTGCATTTCAATTAATACCAATCCATGACTATTGTTGACGGATTGGTTTTGAAAGTAATGCACTTTTGCATGTTAAAATAGTAGTCAGAGACTTTTGTTTTCAAAACTTTTGTTTCAAATCTTTTGATTTTCGAATCTTTTGATTCGAACTTTGACCATAAACTATGTGCATGATATATAATTTCACACCACTCGTTCCACTTCCAAATCACAACCTGGTCACCAACATTCTGCTCAAACCACCTGTTTGGTTTTTGTAATTCCTTGATGCCCTTCGTGGGCAATGTCAACAATTCTTTTTCTCACATCTGAGGGTGTTATTATCCTGTCCCCTCTCATAACATAACCTTAAATCACACACATCTCATCTCTCACCAGCCACAATCCTTCCAAATGTAACTTTTGATACACTCCTTAGTGACCATCCCTCCTGTAGGTGACTTCAATCCAATAATCCAACTAAGTCAATGCCTAGTCTGAGATGCCCAATGGAAGCCCTTATTTATATATTTTAATGTCACGTTCTTAAATCTGGATGATGAACCCGTATATAACGCCCCACTCTTTGAATCCCCTTGACCTCACTGAGCCAAGAATTAGGTTTGTTTTGCAAATTAAAAGATTTATTGGAAAAATTAAACAATATTTCTATATCACACTTTTATGAACAAAATAATATCTGATAGCACACTTATGAATATAATAGTGGTCAACAATGGGTAATATTACAATAGCACACTCTCCTTAATCAATGAGGAGTTGGTATAAAAAGGATAAGTTAGCAGAGAATACTTTGTATGGTTTCAAGGAAATGCAAGGGGTGAAAAAATGCAACACAGAAATGAACTTGACATGATTTCAACAAGAGATTAAGGTGTCGATTGATGGAATTAATGTGCGCCGAAAATTCCCGCGCAGGGGTGCCAAAACGTGCGATTCGCAGTGCAAGCGCGAAAATCGCAGTGCAAGTGCGAAAATCGCAGGGAAACCAGCGCACATCGATTCATGGAAGGCCATGCGCGAGAAAAATATTGGATGTGCACTGAAAAAGTGTGCGGCGCACGCAGGCGCACAGGATATCTAACGGCATGCGCCACAGCGAAATCGCACATAGCGCGGCGCACACAACAAAAGTGGGCGGAACACGGGGCGTAACACTCGGAATGGGGAACAACTCGTCAAAATGTGGGTGTCACGGGGGAAGTACAGGAGGCAAGTGCGCGGAACGCCCACACGCTCGCCGACAACACGTATTCATGGAATCCAATAGGACAAACCAGCTCACGGTCAAACCAGCACACAGGCCCAAACACGTCAGCCACAAGAAAGCAGGCGGTAGTGTCCCTGCCCCTGAAATAAATGTGCGCCAAAATGTGCACCAACAAAAAGCACCTTTATACAGCCATGATGAATGTCACATACTGTGGCCCTCTAGGACAAATGACGTGCAAAGGGGTACGCGACAAACACGGACACCCGCTGTGTGAAAAATAGCGTGTGCGTGCATTCTGTGCTGCACGGAAAGTCCCACACGCGAATTGCCTGGGTCCGTGTATTCCGGGATGCGCGGGAAGTCCCACACGCGAAATGGCTGGGTCCGTGTATTCCAGGGTGTGCGGGAAGTCCCACATGCGATTGGCCTGGGTACGTGTATTCAGGGGTGCATGAGAAGTTCCACAAGCTAATTCTGCAGGGTAAGTGGATTCCGGGGTGAGTGTGAAGTTCCACACGCTAATTCTGCAGGGTACTTGTATTCCGGGGTGCGTGGGAAGTTCCACACGCTAATTCTGCAGGGTACGTGGATTCTGGGGTGCGCGGGAAGTTCCACACGCTAATCCTGCAGGGTACATGTGTTCCCGGGTGCGCGGGAAGTTCCACATGCAATTTCAGCAGGGTAGGTGTATTTCGGAGGTGCCGGGTAGTACTACACGTGAATTGACCATGTGGGTCCTCCCAGGTGTTCCCTCTACACCCTCCACGGCCCCTGCAGGCAGCCCACACCACAGGGGACTACCCTGCACCCCTGCACATGTCCCGCAGGCAGCCCATCCACCATGGCCATGCCCCCTAGCCAACCCACATGTCGCCTTGCACTACTGATCACCAACGCATGTCTCTCTGCAACCTCACCCCCCAGCAGCCAGGGGCACCCTCCACCAGGCCCCCACTCATGTTCCCCTGCACCCCCACCCACCAGCATCCAGTGGCACCCTCCACCAGGCCCCCACACATGTCTCCCACCACCCCCACCCCACAGCATTCAGGGGCACCCTCCACCAGGCCCCCACTCATGTCTCCCAGCACCCCCACCCCCCGGCAGTGCAGGGCACACTCCACCAGGCCCCCACTCATGTCCAACTCATGTCTCCCAGCACCCCCACCCCCACCAGTGCAGGGCACCCTCCACCAGGCCCCCACTCATGTCTCCCAGCACCCCCACCCCCCAGCAGTCATGGGCAGCCTCTGCCAGGCCCCCACACATGTCTCCCACAACCCCCACCCCCCAGCAGTCAGGGGCACCCTCCACCAGGCCCCCACACATGTCTCCCACCACCCCCACCCCCCAGCAGTCAGGGGCACCCTCCACCAGGCCCCACACATGTCTCCCTGCACCCCCCACCCCCAACATCCAGGGGCACCCTCCACCAGGCCCCCACACATGTCTCCCACCACCCCCAACCCCAGCAGTCAGGGGCACCCTCCACCAGGCCCCCACACATGTCTCCCACCACCCCCACCCCCCAGCAGTCAGGGGCACCCTCCACCAGGCCCCCAATCATGTCTCCCATCACCCCCACCCCCCAGCAGTGCAGGGCACCCTCCACCAGGCCCCCACACATGTCCAACTCATGTCTCCCAACACCCCCACCCCCCAGCAGTGCAGGGCACCCTCCACCAGGCCCCCACTCATGTCTCCCAGCACCCCCAACCCCCAGCATCCAGGGGCAGCCTACACCAGGCCCCCACTCATGTCTAACTCATGTCCGCCTGCACCCCCACCCCCCAGAAGTCAGGGTCACCCTCCACCAGGCCCCCACACATGTCTCCCACCACCCCCACCCCCCAGCAGTCAGGGGCACCCTCCACCAGGCCCCACACGTCTCCCACCACCCCCACCCCCCAGCAGTCAGGGGCACCCTCCACCAGGCCCCCACACATGTCTCCCACCACCCCCACCCCCCAGCAGTCAGGGGCACCATCCACCAGGCCCCCACACATGTCTTCCACCACCCCAACCCCCCAGCAGTCAGGGGCAACCTCCACCAGGGCCCCACACATGTCTCCCACCACCCCACCCCCCAGCAGTCAGGGGCACCCTCCACCAGGCCCCCACTCATGTCTCCCAGCACCCCCACCCCCCCAGCAGTTCAGGGCACACTCCACCAGGCCCCCACTCATGTCCAACCCATGTCTCCCAGCACCCCCATCATTCCAGCAGTGCAGGGCACCCTCCACCAGGCCCCCGCTCATGTGTCCCAGCACCCCCATCCCCCAGCATCCAGGGGCAGCCTCCACCAGGCCCCCACTCATGTCCAACTCATGTCCCCCTGCACTCCTACCCCCCAGCAGTCAGGGGCACCCTCCACCAGGCCCCCACACATGTCTCCCACCACCCCCACCCACCAGCAGTCAGGGACACCCTCCACGAGGCCCCCACACATGTCTCCCACCACCCCCACCCCCACAGCAGTCAGGGGCACCCTTCACCAGGCCCCCACACATGTCTCCCACTACCCCCACCCCCCAGCAGTCAGGGGCACCCTCCACCAGGCCCCTACACATTTCTCCCACCACCCCACACCCCAGCAGTCAGAGGCACACTCCACCAGGCCCCCACACATGTCTCCCACCACCCCCACCCCTCAGCAGTCAGGGGCACCCTCCACCACGCCCCCACACATGTCTCCCACCACCTCCACCCCCCAGCATCCAGGGGCACCCTCCACCAGGCCCCACTCATGTCCAACTCATGTCCCCCTGCACCCCACCCCCCAGCAGTCAGGGGCACCCTCCACCAGGCCCCCACTCATGTCTCCCAGCACCCCCACCCCCCAGCATCCAGGAGCACGCTCCACCAGGCCCCCACACATGTCACCTACCACCCCCACCCCCCAGCAGTCTGGGGCACCCTCCACCAGGCCCCCACTCATGTCTCCTAGCACACCCACCCCCCAGCAGTGCAGGGCAGCCTCCACCAGGCCTCCACTCATGTCCAACTCATGTCCCCCTGCACCCCCACCCCCCAGCAGTCAGGTGCACCCTCCACCAGGCCCCCACACATATCTCCCACCACCCCCACCCCCCAGCAGTCAGGGGCACCCTCCACCAGGCCCCCACACATGTCTCCCACCACCCCCACCCCCCAGCAGTCAGGGGCACCCTCCACCAGGCCCCCACACATGTCTCCCACCACCTTCACCCGCCAGCAGTCAGGGGCACCCTCCACCAGGCCCCCACACATGTCTCCTACCACCCCCACCCCCCAGCAGTCAGGGGCACCCTCCACCAGGCCCCCACACATGTCTCCCACCACCCCCACCCCCCAGCATCCAGGGGCACCCTCCACCAGGCCCTCACTCATGTCCAACTCATGTCCCCCTGCACCTCCACCCCCCAGCACTCAGGGGCACCCTCCACCAGGCCCCAGCACATGTCTCCCACCACCCCCACCCCCCCAGCAGTCAGGGGCACCATCCACCAGGCCCCCACACATGTCTCCCACCACCCCCAACCCTCAGCAGTCAGGGGCATCCTCCACCAGGCCCCCACACATGTCTCCCTGCTCCCCCACCCCCCAGCATCCAGGGGCACCCTCCACCAGGCCCCCACACATGTCTCCCACCACTCCCACCCCCCAGCAGTCAGGGGCACCCTCCACCAGGCCCCTACACATGTCTCCCACCACCCCACCCCCAACAGTCAGGGGCACCTTCCACCAGGCCCCCACACATGTCTCCCACCAACCCCACCCCCCAGCAGTCAGGGGCACCCTCCACCAGACCCAAACACATGTCTCCCACCACCCCCACCCCCCAGCAGTCAGGGGCACCCTCCACCAGGCCCCACACGTCTCCCACCACCCCCACCCCCCAGCAGTCAGGGGCACCCTCCACCAGGCCCCCACACATGTCTCCCACCACCCCCACCCCCCAGCAGTCAGGGGCACCATCCACCAGGCCCCCACACATGTCTTCCACCACCCCAACCCCCCAGCAGTCAGGGGCAACCTCCACCAGGGCCCCACACATGTCTCCCACCACCCCACCCCCCAGCAGTCAGGGGCACCCTCCACCAGGCCCCCACTCATGTCTCCCAGCACCCCCACCCCCCCAGCAGTTCAGGGCACACTCCACCAGGCCCCCACTCATGTCCAACCCATGTCTCCCAGCACCCCCATCATTCCAGCAGTGCAGGGCACCCTCCACCAGGCCCCCGCTCATGTGTCCCAGCACCCCCACCCCCCAGCATCCAGGGGCAGCCTCCACCAGGCCCCCACTCATGTCCAACTCATGTCCCCCTGCACTCCTACCCCCCAGCAGTCAGGGGCACCCTCCACCAGGCCCCCACACATGTCTCCCACCACCCCCACCCACCAGCAGTCAGGGACACCCTCCACGAGGCCCCCACGCATGTCTCCCACCACCCCCACCCCCACAGCAGTCAGGGGCACCCTTCACCAGGCCCCCACACATGTCTCCCACTACCCCCACCCCCCAGCAGTCAGGGGCACCCTCCACCAGGCCCCTACACATTTCTCCCACCACCCCACACCCCAGCAGTCAGAGGCACACTCCACCAGGCCCCCACACATGTCTCCCACCACCCCCACCCCTCAGCAGTCAGGGGCACCCTCCACCACGCCCCCACACATGTCTCCCACCACCTCCACCCCCCAGCATCCAGGGGCACCCTCCACCAGGCCCCACTCATGTCCAACTCATGTCCCCCTGCACCCCACCCCCCAGCAGTCAGGGGCACCCTCCACCAGGCCCCCACTCATGTCTCCCAGCACCCCCACCCCCCAGCATCCAGGAGCACGCTCCACCAGGCCCCCACACATGTCACCTACCACCCCCACCCCCCAGCAGTCTGGGGCACCCTCCACCAGGCCCCCACTCATGTCTCCTAGCACACCCACCCCCCAGCAGTGCAGGGCAGCCTCCACCAGGCCTCCACTCATGTCCAACTCATGTCCCCCTGCACCCCCACCCCCCAGCAGTCAGGTGCACCCTCCACCAGGCCCCCACACATATCTCCCACCACCCCCACCCCCCAGCAGTCAGGGGCACCCTCCACCAGGCCCCCACACATGTCTCCCACCACCCCCACCCCCCAGCAGTCAGGGGCACCCTCCACCAGGCCCCCACACATGTCTCCCACCACCTTCACCCGCCAGCAGTCAGGGGCACCCTCCACCAGGCCCCCACACATGTCTCCTACCACCCCCACCCCCCAGCAGTCAGGGGCACCCTCCACCAGGCCCCCACACATGTCTCCCACCACCCCCACCCCCCAGCATCCAGGGGCACCCTCCACCAGGCCCTCACTCATGTCCAACTCATGTCCCCCTGCACCTCCACCCCCCAGCACTCAGGGGCACCCTCCACCAGGCCCCAGCACATGTCTCCCACCACCCCCACCCCCCCAGCAGTCAGGGGCACCATCCACCAGGCCCCCCCACATGTCTCCCACCACCCCCAACCCTCAGCAGTCAGGGGCATCCTCCACCAGGCCCCCACACATGTCTCCCTGCTCCCCCACCCCCCAGCATCCAGGGGCACCCTCCACCAGGCCCCCACACATGTCTCCCACCACTCCCACCCCCCAGCAGTCAGGGGCACCCTCCACCAGGCCCCTACACATGTCTCCCACCACCCCACCCCCAACAGTCAGGGGCACCTTCCACCAGGCCCCCACACATGTCTCCCACCAACCCCACCCCCCAGCAGTCAGGGGCACCCTCCACCAGACCCAAACACATGTCTCCCACCTCCCACCCCCCAGCAACCAGGGGCAGCCTCCACCAGGCCCCCACTCATGTCCAACTCATGTCTCCCATCACCCCCACCCCCCAGCAGTCAGGGGCACCCTCCACCAGGCCCCCACACATGTCTCCCACCACCCCCACCCCCCAGCAGTCAGGGGCACCCTCCACCAGGCCCCCACACATGTCTCCCACCACCCCCACCCCCCAGCAGTCAGGGGCACCCTCCACCAGGCCCCCAAACATGTTTCCCACCACCCCCACCCACCAGCAGTCAGGGGCACCCTCCACCAGGCCCCCACACATGTCTCCCACCACCCCCACCCCCAGCAGTCAGGGGCACCTTCCACCAGGCCCCCACACATGTCTCCCACCACCCCACCCCCCAGCAGTCAGGGGCACCCTCCACCAGGCCCCCACACATGTCTCCCACCACCCCCACCCCCCAGCATCCAGGGGCACCCTCCACCAGGCCCCAAATCATGTCCAACTCATGTCCCCCTGCACCCCCACACCCCAGCAGTCAGGGGCACCCTCCACCAGGCCCCCACACATGTCTTCCACCACCCCCACCCCCCAGTTGTCAGGGGCACCCTCCACCAGGCCCCCACACATGTCCCCCACCACCCCCACCGCCAAGCAGTCAGGGGCACCCTCCACCAGGCGCCCACACATGTCCCCCTGCACCCCCACCCCCCAGCATCCAGGGGCACCCTCCACCAGGCCCCCACACATGTCTCCCACCACCCCCACCCCCCAGCAGTCAGGGGCACCCTCCACCAGGCCCCCACACATGTCTCCCACCACCCCCACCCCCCAGCAGTCAGGGGCACCCTCCACCAGGCCCCCACACATGTCTCCCACCACCCCCACCCCCGAGCAGTCAGGGGCACCCTCCACCAGGCCCCCACTCATGTCTCCCATCACCTCCACCCCCCAGCATCCAGGGGCACCCTCCACCAGGCCCCCACTCATGTCCAACTCATGTCTCCCAGCACCCCCACCGCCCAGCAGTGCAGGGCACCCTCCACCAGGCCCCCACTCATGTCTCCCACCACCCCCACCCCCCTGCAGTCAGGGACACCCTCCACCAGGCCCCCACACATGTCTCCCAGCACCCCTACCCCACAGCAGTGCAGGGCACCCTCCACCAGGCCCCCACTCATGTCTCCCAGCATCCCCACCCCCAGCATCCAGGGGTAGCCTCCACCAGGCCCCCACTCATGTCCAACTCATGTCTCCCATCACCCCCACCCACCAGCAGTCAGGGGCACCCTCCACCAGGCCCCCACACATGTCTCCCACCACCCCCACCCCCCAGCAGTCAGGGGCACCCTCCACCAGGCCCCCACACATGTCTCCCACCACCCCCACCCCCCAGCAGTCAGGGGCACCCTCCACCAGGCCCCCACACATGTCTCCCACCACCCCCACCCCCCAGCAGTCAGGGGCACCCTCCACCAGGCCCCCACACATGTCTCCCACCACCCCCACCCACCAGCATCCAGGGGCACCCTCCACCAGGCCCTCACTCATGTCCAACTCATGTCCCCCTGCACCACCCCCCCCCCCAGCAGTCAGGGGCACCATCCACCAGGCCCCCACACATGTCTCCCACCACCCCCAACCCTCAGCAGTCAGGGGCATCCTCCACCAGGCCCCCACACATGTCTCCCTGCTCTCCCACCCCCCAGCATCCAGGGGCACCCTCCACCAGGCCCCCACACATGTCTCCCACCACTCCCACCCCTCCAGCAGTCAGGGGCACCCTCCACCAGGCCCCTACACATGTCTCCCACCACCCCACCCCCCAACAGTCAGGGGCACCTTCCACCAGGCCCCCACACATGTCTCCCACCAACCCCACCCCCCAGCAGTCAGGGGCACCCTCCACCAGGCCCAAACACATGTCTCCCACCTCCCACCCCCCAGCAACCAGGGGCAGCCTCCACCAGGCCCCCACTCATGTCCAACTCATGTCTCCCATCACCCCCACCCCCCAGCAGTCAGGGGCACCCTCCACCAGGCCCCCACACATGTCTCCCACCACCCCCACCCCCCAGCAGTCAGGGGCACCCTCCACCAGGCCCCCACACATGTCTCCCACCACCCCCACCCCCCAGCAGTCAGGGGCACCCTCCACCAGGCCCCCAAACATGTTTCCCACCACCCACACCCATCAGCAGTCAGGGGCACCCTCCACCAGGCCCCCACACATGTCTCCCACCACCCCCACCCCCAGCAGTCAGGGGCACCTTCCACCAGGCCCCCACACATGTCTCCCACCACCCCACCCCCCAGCAGTCAGGGGCACCCTCCAACAGGCCCCCACACATGTCTCCCACCACCCCCACCCCCCAGCATCCAGGGGCACCCTCCACCAGGCCCCAAATCATGTCCAACTCATGTCCCCCTGCACCCCCACACCCCAGCAGTCAGGGGCACCCTCCACCAGGCCCCCACACATGTCTTCCACCACCCCCACCCCCCAGTTGTCAGGGGCACCCTCCACCAGGCCCCCACACATGTCCCCCACCACCCCCACCGCCAAGCAGTCAGGGGCACCCTCCACCAGGCCCCCACACATGTCTCCCTGCACCCCCACCCCCCAGCATCCAGGGGCACCCTCCACCAGGCCCCCACACATGTCTCCCACCACCCCCACCCCCCAGCAGTCAGGGGCACCCTCCACCAGGCCCCCACACATGTCTCCCACCACCCCCACCCCCGAGCAGTCAGGGGCACCCTCCACCAGGCCCCCACTCATGTCTCCCATCACCTCCACCCCCCAGCATCCAGGGGCACCCTCCACCAGGCCCCCACTCATGTCCAACTCATGTCTCCCAGCACCCCCACCGCCCAGCAGTGCAGGGCACCCTCCACCAGGCCCCCACTCATGTCTCCCACCACCCCCACCCCCTGCAGTCAGGGACACCCTCCACCAGGCCCCCACACATGTCTCCCAGCACCCCCACCCCCCAACATCCAGGGGTAGCCTCCACCAGGCCCCCACTCATGTCCAACTCATGTCTCCCATCACCCCCACCCACCAGCAGTCAGGGGCACCCTCCACCAGGCCCCCACACATGTCTCCCACCACCCCCACCCCCCAGCAGTCAGGGGCACCCTCCACCAGGCCCCCACACATGTCTCCCACCACCCCCACCCCCCAGCAGTCAGGGGCACCCTCCACCAGGCCCCCACACATGTCTCCCACCACCCCCACCCCCCAGCAGTCAGGGGCACCCTCCACCAGGCCCCCACTCATGTCTCCCATCACCCCCACCCCCCAGCAGTGCAGGGCACCCTCCACCAGGCCCCCACTCATGTCCAACTCATGTCTCCCACCACCCCCACCACCCAGCAGTCAGGGGCACCCTCCACCAGACCCCACACATGTCTCCCACCACCCCCACCCCCCAGCAGTCAGGGGCACCCTCCACCAGGCCCCCACACATGTCTCCCACCACCCCCACCCCACAGCAGTCAGGGGCACCCTCCACCAGGCCCCCACACATGTCTCCCACCACCCCCACCCCTCAGCAGTCAGGGGCACCCTCCACCAGGCCCCAACACATGTCTCCCACCACTCCCACCCCCCAGCAGTCAGGGCACCCTCCACCAGGCCCCCACACATGTCTCCCACCACCCCACCCCCCAGCAGTCAGGGGCACCCTCCACCAGGCCCCCACACATGTCTCCCACCACCCCCACCCCCCAGCGGTCAGGGGCACCCTCCACCAGGCCCCCACTCATGTCCAACTCATGTCTCCCACCACCCCCACCCGCAGCAGTGCAGGGCAACCTCCACCAGGCCCCCACTCATGTCTCCCAGCACCCCCACCCCCCAGCAGTGCAGGGCACCCTCCACCAGGCCCCCACTCATGTCCATCTCATGTCTCCCAGCACCCCCATAACCCAGCAGTGCAGGGCACCCTCCACCAGGCCCCCACTCATGTCTCCCATCACCCCCACCCCCCAGCATCCAGGGGCACCCTCCACCAGGCCCCCACTCATGTCCAACTCATGTCTCCCATCACCCCCAACCCCCAGCATCTAGGAGCACCCTCCACCAGGCCCCCAATCATGTCCAACTCATGTCTCCCAGCACCCCCACCCCCCAGCAGTGCAGGGCACCCTCCACCAGGCCCCCACTCATGTCTCCCACCACCCCCACCCCCTGCAGTCAGGGACACCCTCCACCAGGCCCCCACACATGTCTCCCAGCACCCCCACCCCCCAACATCCAGGGGTAGCCTCCACCAGGCCCCCACTCATGTCCAACTCATGTCTCCCATCACCCCCACCCACCAGCAGTCAGGGGCACCCTCCACCAGGCCCCCACACATGTCTCCCACCACCCCCACCCCCCAGCAGTCAGGGGCACCCTCCACCAGGCCCCCACACATGTCTCCCACCACCCCCACCCCCCAGCAGTCAGGGGCACCCTCCACCAGGCCCCCACACATGTCTCCCACCACCCCCACCCCCCAGCAGTCAGGGGCACCCTCCACCAGGCCCCCACTCATGTCTCCCATCACCCCCACCCCCCAGCAGTGCAGGGCACCCTCCACCAGGCCCCCACTCATGTCCAACTCATGTCTCCCACCACCCCCACCACCCAGCAGTCAGGGGCACCCTCCACCAGACCCCACACATGTCTCCCACCACCCCCACCCCCCAGCAGTCAGGGGCACCCTCCACCAGGCCCCCACACATGTCTCCCACCACCCCCACCCCACAGCAGTCAGGGGCACCCTCCACCAGGCCCCCACACATGTCTCCCACCACCCCCACCCCTCAGCAGTCAGGGGCACCCTCCACCAGGCCCCAACACATGTCTCCCACCACTCCCACCCCCCAGCAGTCAGGGCACCCTCCACCAGGCCCCCACACATGTCTCCCACCACCCCACCCCCCAGCAGTCAGGGGCACCCTCCACCAGGCCCCCACACATGTCTCCCACCACCCCCACCCCCCAGCGGTCAGGGGCACCCTCCACCAGGCCCCCACTCATGTCCAACTCATGTCTCCCACCACCCCCACCCGCAGCAGTGCAGGGCAACCTCCACCAGGCCCCCACTCATGTCTCCCAGCACCCCCACCCCCCAGCAGTGCAGGGCACCCTCCACCAGGCCCCCACTCATGTCCATCTCATGTCTCCCAGCACCCCCATAACCCAGCAGTGCAGGGCACCCTCCACCAGGCCCCCACTCATGTCTCCCATCACCCCCACCCCCCAGCATCCAGGGGCACCCTCCACCAGGCCCCCACTCATGTCCAACTCATGTCTCCCATCACCCCCAACCCCCAGCATCTAGGAGCACCCTCCACCAGGCCCCCACTCATGTCCAACTCATGTCTCCCAGCACCCCCACCCCCCAGCAGTGCAGGGCACCCTCCACCAGGCCCCCACTCATGTCTCCCAGCACCCCCTCCTCCCAGCATCCAGGGGCAGCCCCCAGCAGGCCCACACTCATGTCCAACTCATGTCTCCCATCACACCCACCCCCCAGCATCCAGGGGCACCCTCCACCAGGCCCCCACTCATGTCCAACTCATGTCTCCCACCACCCCCACCCCCCAGCAGTCAGGGGCACCCTCCACCAGGCCCCCACACATGTCTCCCACCACCCTCACCCGCCAGCAGTCAGGGGCACCCTCCACCAGGCCCCCACACATGTCTCCTACCACCCCCACCCCCCAGCAGTCAGGGGCATCCTCCACCAGGCCCCCACACATGTCTCCCTGCACCCCCACCCCCTAGCATCCAGGGGCACCCTCCACCAGGCCCCCACACATGTCTCCCACCACTCCCACCCCCCCAGCAGTCAGGGGCACCCTCCACCAGGCCCCTACACATGTCTCCCACCACCCCACCCCCCAACAGTCAGGGGCACCCTCCACCAGGCCCCCATACATGTCTCCCACCAACCCCACCCCCGAGCAGTCAGGGGCACCCTCCACCAGGCCCAAACACATGTCTCCCACCTCCCACCCCCCAGCAACCAGGGGCAGCCTCCACCAGGCCCCCACTCATGTCCAACTCATGTCTCCCATCACCCCCACCCCCCAGCAGTCAGGGGCACCCTCCACCAGGCCCCCACACATGTCTCCCACCACCCCCACCCCCCAGCAGTCAGGGGCACCCTCCACCAGACCCCCACACATGTCTCCCACCACCCCCACCCCCCAGCAGTCAGGGGCACCCTCCACCAGGCCCCGAAACATGTTTCCCACCACCCCCACCCACCAGCAGTCAGGGGCACCCTCCACCAGGCCCCCACACATGTCTCCCACTTCTCCCACCCCCAGCAGTCAGGGGCACCTTCCACCAGGCCCCCACACATGTCTCCCACCACTCCACCCCCCAGCAGTCAGGGGCACCCTCCACCAGGCCCCCACACATGTCTCCCACCACCCCACCCCCCAGCATCCAGGGGCACCCTCCACCAGGCCCCCCTCATGTCCAACTCATGTCCCCCTGCACCCCCACACCCCAGCAGTCAGGGGCACCCTCCACCAGGCCCCCACACATGTCTTCCACCACCCCCACCCCCCAGTTGTCAGGGGCACCCTCCACCAGGCCCCCACACATGTCTCCCACCACCCCCACCGCCAGGCAGTCAGGGGCACCCTCCACCAGGCCCCCACACATGTCTCCCTGCACCCCCACCCCCCAGCATCCAGGGGCACCCTCCACCAGGCCCCCACACATGTCTCCCATCACCCCCATCCCCCAGCAATCAGGGGCACCCTCCACCAGGCCCCCACACATGTCTCCCACCACCCCCACCCCCCAGCAGTCAGGGGCACCCTCCACCAGGCCCCCACACATGTCTCCCACCACCCCCACCCCCCAGCATCCAGGGGCACCCTCCACCAGGACCCCACTCATGTCCAACTCATGTCCCCTTCACCCCCACACCCCAGCAGTCAGGGGCACCCTCCACCAGGCCTCACACATGTCTTCCACCACCCCCACCCCCCAGTTGTCAGGGGCACCCTCCACCAGGCCCCCACACATGTCTCCCACCACCCCCACCGCCAAGCAGTCAGGGGCACCTTCCACCAGGCCCCCACACATGTCTCCCTGCACCCCCACCCCCCAGCATCCAGGGGCACCCTCCACCAGGCCCCCACATATGTCTCCCACCACCCCCACCCCCCTGCAGTCAGGGACACTCTCCACCAGGCCCCCACACATGTCTCCCAGCACCCCCACCCCCCAGCAGTGCAGGGCACCCTCCACCAGGCCCCCACTCAGATCTCCCAGCATCCCCACCCGCAGCATCCAGGGGTAGCCTCCACCAGGCCCCCACTCATGTCCAACTCATGTCTCCCATCACCCCAACCCCCCAGCAGTCAGGGGCACCCTCCACCAGGCCCCCACACATGTCTCCCACCACCCCCACCCCCCAGCAGTCAGGGGCACCCTCCACCAGGCCCCCACTCATGTCTCCCATCACCTCCACCCCCCAGCATCCAGGGGCACCCTCCACCAGGCCCCCACTCATGTCCAACTCATGTCTCCCAGCACCCCCACCGCCCAGCAGTGCAGGGCACCCTCCACCAGGCCCCCACTCATGTCTCCCACCACCCCCACCCCCCTGCAGTCAGGGACACTCTCCACCAGGCCCCCACACATGTCTCCCAGCACCCCAACCCCCCAGCAGTGCAGGGCACCCTCCACCAGGCCCCCACTCAGATCTCCCAGCATCCCCACCCCCAGCATCCAGGGGTAGCCTCCACCAGGCCCCCACTCATGTCCAACTCATGTCTCTCATCACCCCAACCCCTCAGCAGTCAGGGGCACCCTCCACCAGGCCCCCACACATATCTCCCACCACCCCCACCCCCCAGCAGTCAGGGGCACCCTCCACCAGGCCCCCACACATGTCTCCAACCACCCCCACCCCCCAGCAGTCAGGGGCACCCTCCACCAGGCCCCCACTCATGTCTCCCATCACCCCCACCCCCCAGCAGTGCAGGGCACCCTCCACCAGGCCCCCACCCATGTCCAACTCATGTCTCCCACCACCCCCACCCCCCCAGCAGTCAGGGGCACCCTCCACCAGGCCCCCACACATGTCTCCCACCACCCCCACCCACCAGCATCCAGGGGCACCCTCCACCAGGCCCTCACTCATGTCCAACTCATGTCCCCCTGCACCACCCCCCCCAGCAGTCAGGGGCACCATCCACCAGGCCCCCACACATGTCTCCTACCACCCCCAACCCTCAGCAGTCAGGGGCATCCTCCACCAGGCCCCCACACATGTCTCCCTGCTCTCCCACCCCCCAGCATCCAGGGGCACCCTCCACCAGGCCCCCACACATGTCTCCCACCACTCCCACCCCTCCAGCAGTCAGGGGCACCCTCCACCAGGCCCCTACACATGTCTCCCACCACCCCACCCCCCAACAGTCAGGGGCACCTTCCACCAGGCCCCCACACATGTCTCCCACCAACCCCACCCCCCAGCAGTCAGGGGCACCCTCCACCAGGCCCAAACACATTTCTCCCACCTCCCACCCCCCAGCAACCAGGGGCAGCCTCCACCAGGCCCCCACTCATGTCCAACTCATGTCTCCCATCACCCCCACCCCCCAGCAGTCAGGGGCACCCTCCACCAGGCCCCCACACATGTCTCCCACCACCCCCACCCCCCAGCAGTCAGGGGCACCCTCCACCAGGCCCCCACACATGTCTCCCACCACCCCCACCCCCCAGCAGTCAGGGGCACCCTCCACCAGGCCCCCAAACATGTTTCCCACCACCCACACCCATCAGCAGTCAGGGGCACCCTCCACCAGGCCCCCACACATGTCTCCCACCACCCCCACCCCCAGCAGTCAGGGGCACCTTCCACCAGGCCCCCACACATGTCTCCCACCACCCCACCCCCCAGCAGTCAGGGGCACCCTCCAACAGGCCCCCACACATGTCTCCCACCACCCCCACCCCCCAGCATCCAGGGGCACCCTCCACCAGGCCCCAAATCATGTCCAACTCATGTCCCCCTGCACCCCCACACCCCAGCAGTCAGGGGCACCCTCCACCAGGCCCCCACACATGTCTTCCACCACCCCCACCCCCCAGTTGTCAGGGGCACCCTCCACCAGGCCCCCACACATGTCCCCCACCACCCCCACCGCCAAGCAGTCAGGGGCACCCTCCACCAGGCCCCCACACATGTCTCCCTGCACCCCCACCCCCCAGCATCCAGGGGCACCCTCCACCAGGCCCCCACACATGTCTCCCACCACCCCCACCCCCCAGCAGTCAGGGGCACCCTCCACCAGGCCCCCACACATGTCTCCCACCACCCCCACCCCCGAGCAGTCAGGGGCACCCTCCACCAGGCCCCCACTCATGTCTCCCATCACCTCCACCCCCCAGCATCCAGGGGCACCCTCCACCAGGCCCCCACTCATGTCGTGTCCAACTCATGTCTCCCAGCACCCCCACCGCCCAGCAGTGCAGGGCACCCTCCACCAGGCCCCCACTCATGTCTCCCACCACCCCCACCCCCCTGCAGTCAGGGACACCCTCCACCAGGCCCCCACACATGTCTCCCAGCACCCCCACCCCCCAACATCCAGGGGTAGCCTCCACCAGGCCCCCACTCATGTCCAACTCATGTCTCCCATCACCCCCACCCACCAGCAGTCAGGGGCACCCTCCACCAGGCCCCCACACATGTCTCCCACCACCCCCACCCCCCAGCAGTCAGGGGCACCCTCCACCAGGCCCCCACACATGTCTCCCACCACCCCCACCCCCCAGCAGTCAGGGGCACCCTCCACCAGGCCCCCACACATGTCTCCCACCACCCCCACCCCCCAGCAGTCAGGGGCACCCTCCACCAGGCCCCCACTCATGTCTCCCATCACCCCCACCCCCCAGCAGTGCAGGGCACCCTCCACCAGGCCCCCACTCATGTCCAACTCATGTCTCCCACCACCCCCACCACCCAGCAGTCAGGGGCACCCTCCACCAGACCCCACACATGTCTCCCACCACCCCCACCCCCCAGCAGTCAGGGGCACCCTCCACCAGGCCCCCACACATGTCTCCCACCACCCCCACCCCACAGCAGTCAGGGGCACCCTCCACCAGGCCCCCACACATGTCTCCCACCACCCCCACCCCTCAGCAGTCAGGGGCACCCTCCACCAGGCCCCAACACATGTCTCCCACCACTCTCACCCCCCAGCAGTCAGGGCACCCTCCACCAGGCCCCCACACATGTCTCCCACCACCCCACCCCCCAGCAGTCAGGGGCACCCTCCACCAGGCCCCCACACATGTATCCCACCACCCCCACCCCCCAGCGGTCAGGGGCACCCTCCACCAGGCCCCCACTCATGTCCAACTCATGTCTCCCACCACCCCCACCCGCAGCAGTGCAGGGCACCCTCCACCAGGCCCCCACTCATGTCTCCCAGCACCCCCACCCCCCAGCAGTGCAGGGCACCCTCCACCAGGCCCCCACTCATGTCCATCTCATGTCTCCCAGCACCCCCACAACCCAGCAGTGCAGGGCACCCTCCACCAGGCCCCCACTCATGTCTCCCATCACCCCCACCCCCCAGCATCCAGGGGCACCCTCCACCAGGCCCCCACTCATGTTCAACTCATGTCTCCCATCACCCCCAACCCCCAGCATCTAGGAGCACCCTCCACCAGGCCCCCACTCATGTCCGACTCATGTCTCCCAGCACCCCCACCCCCCAGCAGTGCAGGGCACCGTCCACCAGGCCCCCACTCATGTCTCCCAGCACCCCCTCCTCCCAGCATCCAGGGGCAGCCCCCAGCAGGCCCACACTCATGTCCAACTCATGTCTCCCATCACACCCACCCCCCAGCATCCAGGGGCACCCTCCACCAGGCCCCCACTCATGTCCAACTCATGTCTACCACCACCCCCACCCCCCAGCAGTCAGGGGCACCCTCCACCAGGCCCCCACACATGTCTCCCACCACCCTCACCCGCCAGCAGTCAGGGGCACCCTCCACCAGGCCCCCACACATGTCTCCTACCACCCCCACCCCCCAGCAGTCAGGGGCATCCTCCACCAGGCCCCCACACATGTCTCCCTGCACCCCCACCCCCTAGCATCAAGGGGCACCCTCCACCAGGCCCCCACACATGTCTCCCACCACTCCCACCCCCCCAGCAGTCAGGGGCACCCTCCACCAGGCCCCTACACATGTCTCCCACCACCCCACCCCCCAACAGTCAGGGGCACCCTCCACCAGGCCCCCATACATGTCTCCCACCAACCCCACCCCCCAGCAGTCAGGGGCACCCTCCACCAGGCCCAAACACATGTCTCCCACCTCCCACCCCCCAGCAACCAGGGGCAGCCTCCACCAGGCCCCCACTCATGTCCAACTCATGTCTCCCATCACCCCCACCCCCCAGCAGTCAGGGGCACCCTCCACCAGGCCCCCACACATGTCTCCCACCACCCCCACCCCCCAGCAGTCAGGGGCACCCTCCACCAGACCCCCACACATGTCTCCCACCACCCCCACCCCCCAGCAGTCAGGGGCACCCTCCACCAGGCCCCGAAACATGTTTCCCACCACCCCCACCCACCAGCAGTCAGGGGCACCCTCCACCAGGCCCCCACACATGTCTCCCACCACTCCCACCCCCAGCAGTCAGGGGCACCTTCCACCAGGCCCCCACACATGTCTCCCACCACCCCACCCCCCAGCAGTCAGGGGCACCCTCCACCAGGCCCCCACACATGTCTCCCACCACCCCCACCCCCCAGCATCCAGGGGCACCCTCCACCAGGCCCCCACTCATGTCCAACTCATGTCCCCCTGCACCCCCACACCCCAGCAGTCAGGGGCACCCTCCACCAGGCCCCCACACATGTCTTCCACCACCCCCACCCCCCAGTTGTCAGGGGCACCCTCCACCAGGCCCCCACACATGTCTCCCACCACCCCCACCGCCAGGCAGTCAGGGGCACCCTCCACCAGGCCCCCACACATGTCTCCCTGCACCCCCACCCCCCAGCATCCAGGGGCACCCTCCACCAGGCCCCCACACATGTCTCCCACCACCCCCACCCCCCAGCAGTCAGGGGCACCCTCCACCAGGCCCCCACTCATGTCCAACTCATGTCCCCCTGCACCCCCACACCCCAGCAGTCAGGGGCACCCTCCACCAGGCCTCACACATGTCTTCCACCACCCCCACCCCCCAGTTGTCAGGGGCACCCTCCACCAGGCCCCCACACATGTCTCCCACCACCCCCACCGCCAAGCAGTCAGGGGCACCTTCCACCAGGCCCCCACACATGTCTCCCTGCACCCCCACCCCCCAGCATCCAGGGGCACCCTCCACCAGGCCCCCACACATGTCTCCCACCACCCCCACCCCCCAGCAGTCAGGGGCACCCTCCACCAGGCCCCCACACATGTCTCCCACCACCCCCACCCCCCTGCAGTCAGGGACACTCTCCACCAGGCCCCCACACATGTCTCCCAGCACCCCCACCCCCCAGCAGTGCAGGGCACCCTCCACCAGGCCCCCACTCAGATCTCCCAGCATCCCCACCCGCAGCATCCAGGGGTAGCCTCCACCAGGCCCCCACTCATGTCCAACTCATGTCTCCCATCACCCCAACCCCCCAGCAGTCAGGGGCACCCTCCACCAGGCCCCCACACATGTCTCCCACCACCCCCACCCCCCAGCAGTCAGGGGCACCCTCCACCAGGCCCCCACTCATGTCTCCCATCACCTCCACCCCCCAGCATCCAGGGGCACCCTCCACCAGGCCCCCACTCATGTCCAACTCATGTCTCCCAGCACCCCCACCGCCCAGCAGTGCAGGGCACCCTCCACCAGGCCCCCACTCATGTCTCCCACCACCCCCACCCCCCTGCAGTCAGGGACACTCTCCACCAGGCCCCCACACATGTCTCCCAGCACCCCCACCCCCCAGCAGTGCAGGGCACCCTCCACCAGGCCCCCACTCAGATCTCCCAGCATCCCCACCCGCAGCATCCAGGGGTAGCCTCCACCAGGCCCCCACTCATGTCCAACTCATGTCTCTCATCACCCCAACCCCTCAGCAGTCAGGGGCACCCTCCACCAGGCCCCCACACATGTCTCCCACCACCCCCACCCCCCAGCAGTCAGGGGCACCCTCCACCTTGCCCCCACACATGTCTCCCACCACCCCCACCCCCCAGCAGTCAGGGGCACCCTCCACCAGGCCCCCACTTATGTCTCCCATCACCCCCACCCCCAGCAGTGCAGGGCACCCTCCACCAGGCCCCCACCCATGTCCAACTCATGTCTCCCACCACCCCCACCCCCCCAGCAGTCAGGGGCACCCTCCACCAGGCTCCCACACATGTCTCCCACCACCCCCACCCCCCAGCAGTCAGGGGCACCCTCCACCAGGCCCCCACACATGTCTCCCACCACCCCCACCCCACAGCAGTCAGGGGCACCCTCCACCAAGCCCCCACACATGTCTCCCACCACCCCCACCCCTCAGCAGTCAGGGGCACCCTCCACTAGGCCCCAACACATGTCTCCCACCACTCCCACCCCCCAGCAGTCAGGGCACCCTCCACCAGGCCCCCACACATGTCTCCCACCACCCCCACCCCCCAGCGGTCAGGGGCAGCCTCCACCAGGCCCCCACTCATGTCCAACTCATGTCTCCCACCACCCCCACCCGCAGCAGTGCAGGGCACCCTCCACCAGGCCCCCACTCATGTCTCCCAGCACCCCCCCCCAGCAGTGCAGGGCACCCTCCACCAGGCCCCCACTCATGTCCATCTCATGTCTCCCAGCACCCCCACAACCCAGCAGTGCAGGTCACCCGCCACCAGGCCCCCACTCATGTCCAACTCATGTCTCCCATCACCCCCACAACCCAGCATCCAGGAGCACCCTCCACCAGGCCCCCACTCATGTCCAACTCATGTCTCCCATCACCCCCTACCCCCAGCATCCAGGAGCACCCTCCACCAGGCCCCCACTCATGTCTCCCAGCACCCCCCCCCCCAGCAGTGCAGGGCACCCTCCACCAGGCCCCCACTCATGTCCATCTCATGTCTCCCAGCACCCCCACAACCCAGCAGTGCAGGGCACCCTCCACCAGGCCCCCACTCATGTCCAACTCATGTCTCCCATCACCCCATACCCCCAGCATCCAGGAGCACCCTCCACCAGGCCCCCACTCATGTCCAACTCATGTCTCCCAGCACCCCCACCCCCCAGCAGTGCAGGGCACCCTCCACCAGGCCCTCACACATGTCTCCCACCACCCCCACCCCGCATCATCCAGGGGCAGCCCCCACCAGGCCCCCACACATGTCTCCCACCACCCCCACCCCACAGCAGTCAGGGGCACCCTCCACCAGGCCCCCACACATGTCCCCCAGCACCCCCACCCCCCAGCAGTCAGGGGCACCCTCCACCAGGCCCCCACACATGTCTCCCACCACTCCCACCCCCCAGCAGTCAGGGACAACCTCCACCAGGCCCCCACACATGTCTCCCATCACCCCCACCCCCCAGCATCCAGGGGCACCCTCCGCCAGGCCCCCACTCATGTCCAACTCATGTCCCCCTGCACCCCCACACCCCAGCAGTCAGGGGCACCCTCCACCAGGCCCCCACACATGTTGTCCACCACCCCCACCCCCCAGCAGTCAGGGGCACCCTCCACCAGGCCCCCACACATGTCTCCCACCACCCCCACCGCCCAGCAGTCAGGGGCACCCTCCACCAGGCCCCCACACATGTCTCCCTGCACCCCCACCCCCAGCATCCAGGGGCACCCTCCACCAGGCCCCCACACATGTCTCCCACCACCCCCACCCCATAGCAGTGAGGGGCACCCTCCACCAGGCCCCCACTCATGTCTCAAATCACCTCCACCCCCCAGCATCCAGGGGCACCCTCCACCAGGCCCCCACTCATGTCCAACTCATGTCTCCCAGTACCCCCGCACCCCACTAGTGCAGGGCACCCTCCACCAGGCCCCCACTCATGTCCAACTCACGTCTCCCAGCACCCCCACCGCCCAGCAGTGCAGGGCACCCTCCACCAGGCCCCCACTCATGTCTCCCACCACCCCACCCCCCTGCAGTCAGGGACACCCTCCACCAGGCCCCCACACGTCTCCCACCACCCCCACCGCCCAGCAGTCAGGGGCACCCTCCACCAGGCCCCCACACATGTCTCCCTGCACCCCCACCCCCAGCATCCAGGGGCACCCTCCACCAGGCCCCCACACATGTCTCCCACCACCCCCACCCCCCAGCAGTCAGGGGCACCCTCCACCAGGCCCCCACTCATGTCTCCCAGCACCCCCCCCCCAGCAGTGCAGGGCACCCTCCACCAGGCCCCCACTCATGTCCATCTCATGTCTCCCAGCACCCCAACAACCCAGCAGTGCAGGGCACCCGCCACCAGGCCCCCACTCATGTCCAACTCATGTCTCCCATCACCCCCACAACCCAGCATCCAGGAGCACCCTCCACCAGGCCCCCACTCATGTCCAACTCATGTCTCCCATCACCCCCTACCCCCAGCATCCAGGAGCACCCTCCACCAGGCCCCCACTCATGTCTCCCAGCACCCCCCCCCCAGCAGTGCAGGGCACCCTCCACCAGGCCCCCACTCATGTCCATCTCATGTCTCCCAGCACCCCCACAACCCAGCAGTGCAGGGCACCCTCCACCAGGCCCCCACTCATGTCCAACTCATGTCTCCCATCACCCCATACCCCCAGCATCCAGGAGCACCCTCCACCAGGCCCCCACTCATGTCCAACTCATGTCTCCCAGCACCCCCACCCCCCAGCAGTGCAGGGCACCCTCCACCAGGCCCCCACACATGTCTCCCACCACCCCCACCCCGCATCATCCAGGGGCAGCCCCCACCAGGCCCCCACACATGTCTCCCACCACCCCCACCCCACAGCAGTCAGGGGCACCCTCCACCAGGCCCCCACACATGTCCCCCAGCACCCCCACCCCCCAGCAGTCAGGGGCACCCTCCACCAGGCCCCCACACATGTCTCCCACCACTCCCACCCCCCAGCAGTCAGGGACAACCTCCACCAGGCCCCCACACATGTCTCCCATCACCCCCACCCCCCAGCATCCAGGGGCACCCTCCGCCAGGCCCCCACTCATGTCCAACTCATGTCCCCCTGCACCCCCACACCCCAGCAGTCAGGGGCACCCTCCACCAGGCCCCCACACATGTTGTCCACCACCCCCAGCCCCCAGCAGTCAGGGGCACCCTCCACCAGGCCCCCACACATGTCTCCCACCACCCCCACCGCCCAGCAGTCAGGGGCACCCTCCACCAGGCCCCCACACATGTCTCCCTGCACCCCCACCCCCAGCATCCAGGGGCACCCTCCACCAGGCCCACACACATGTCTCCCACCACCCCCACCCCATAGCAGTGAGGGGCACCCTCCACCAGGCCCCCACTCATGTCTCAAATCACCTCCACCCCCCAGCATCCAGGGGCACCCTCCACCAGGCCCCCACTCATGTCCAACTCATGTCTCCCAGTACCCCCGCACCCCACTAGTGCAGGGCACCCTCCACCAGGCCCCCACTCATGTCCAACTCACGTCTCCCAGCACCCCCACCGCCCAGCAGTGCAGGGCACCCTCCACCAGGCCCCCACTCATGTCTCCCACCACCCCCACCCCCCTGCAGTCAGGGACACCCTCCACCAGGCCCCCACACATGTCTCCCACCACCCCCACCGCCCAGCAGTCAGGGGCACCCTCCACCAGGCCCCCACACATGTCTCCCTGCACCCCCACCCCCAGCATCCAGGGGCACCCTCCACCAGGCCCCCACACATGTCTCCCACCACCCCCACCCCCCAGCAGTCAGGGGCACCCTCCACCAGGCCCCCACTCATGTCTCCCATCACCTCCACCCCCCAGCATCCAGGGGCACCCTCCACCCGGCCCCCACTCATGTCCAATTCATGTCTCCCAGCACCCCCGCAACCCACTAGTGCAGGGCACCCTCCACCAGGCCCCCACTCATGTCCAACTCACGTCTCCCAGCACCCCCACCGCCCAGCAGTGCAGGGCACCCTCCACCAGGCCCCCACTCATGTCTCCCACCACCCCCACCCCCCTGCAGTCAGGGATACCCTCCACCAGTCCCCCACACATGTCTCCCAGCACCCCCACGCCCCAGCAGTGCAGGGCACCCTCCACCAGGCCCCCACTCATGTCTCCCAGCACCCCCAGCATCCAGGGGTAGCCACCACCAGGCCCCCACTCATGTCCAACTCATGTCTCCCATCACCCCCACCCCCCAGCAGTCAGGGGCACCCTCCACCAGGCCCCCACACATGTCTCCCACCACCCCCACCCCCAGCAGTCAGGGGCACCCTCCACCAGGCCCCCACACATGTCTCCCACCACCCCCACCCCCCAGCGGTCAGGGGCACCCTCCACCATGCCCCCACTCATGTCTCCCATCACCCCCACCCCCCAGCAGTGCAGGGCACCCTCCACCAGGCCCCCACACATGTCTCCCACCACCCCCACCCCCCAGCAGTGCACGGCACCCTCCACCAGGCCCCCACTCATGTCCAACTCATGTCTCCCATCACCCCCACCCCCCAGCATCCAGGGGCACCCTCCACCAGGCCCCCACTCATGTTCAACTCATGTCTCCCACCACCCCCACCTGCAGCAGTGCAGGGCACCCTCCACCAGGCCCCCATTCATGTCTCCCAGCACCCCCACCCCCCAGCAGTGCAGGGCACCCTCCACCAGGCACCCACTCATGTCCAACTCATGTCTCCCAGCACCCCCACCCCCCAGCAGTGCAGGGCACCCTCCACCAGGCCCCCACTCATGTCTCTCATCACCCCCACCCCCCAGCATCCAGGGGCACCCTCCACCAGGCCCCCACTCATGTCCAACTCATGTCTCCCATCACCCCCACCCTCCAGCATCCAGGAACACCCACCACCAGGCCCCCACTCATGTCCAACTCATGTCTCCCAGCACCCCCACCCCCCAGCAGTGCAGAGCACCCTCCACCAGGCCCCCACACATGTCTCCCATCACCCCCACCCCCCAGCATCCAGGGGCACCCTCCACCAGGCCCCCACTCATGTCCAACTCATTTCTCCCAGCACCCCCACCCCCCAGCAGTGCAGGGCACCCTCCACCAGGTCCCCACACATGTCTCCCACCACCACCACCCCCCAGCAGTCAGCGGCACCCTCCACCAGGCCCCCACACATGTCTCCCACCACCCCTAACCCCCAGCATCCAGAAGGAAACCCCACACCAGGCCCCCACTCATGTCCAGCTCATGTCTCCCAGCACCCCCACCCCCAGCAGTGCAGGGCACCCTCCACCAGGCCCCCACACATGTCTCCCACCACCCCCACCCCCCAGCATCCAGGGGCACCCTCCACCAGGCCCCCACACATGTCTTCCATCACCCCCACCCCCCAGCAGTCAGGGGCACCCTCCACCAGGCCCCCACACATGTCTCCTACCACCCCCACCCCCCAGCAGTCAGGGGCACCCTCCACCAGGCCCCCACACATGTCTCCCACCACCCCCACCCCCCAGCAGTCAGGGGCACCCTCCACCAGGCCCCCACACATGTCTCCCACCACCCCCACCCCCCAGCAGTCAGGGGCACCCTCCACCATGCCCCCACTCATGTCCCCCAGCCAACACGTCATCACAATCCAGATCCCAGGCTCCTATGCCCACCCAAATCCCACCCCACGCCACCCCAGTCCCAACACCCAACCAAGCTTCACTACTATTCAAAATGGAAATACCCATTACATGATAGATAACAAATAAGCAGTATGAGCATGAGTACAAGTCCGTCAGACCCACACAATGGCAACACATGACTGTGAAAACCCACATTGTGGCAGGCATGAAACCAATGCGAGAAGTCCACACATTGAAGTAAGAAAAAAAAATGTATTACAGTGTAAATGAAGTGAATGAAATATAAACAAACAATAATGGCAACAAAAATCAAAAAGCAGCATGTCCACAAAAATAATAAATAACGAAAATGGGACTCCAAAACAACAAACAAGCTCAGACGCCAGGATGAATATACCGTTCCTAGCATCAGGGGCCGTGGGTTACGGAGGAGGAGGAGGATAGTGAGGGCCCGAATTTTCACACCCAGAACCAGCCTTTTTGGGATGCCTGATGACCAGGTGTATGGGAGGCACATGTTTCCACCTCACATAATACTGGACCTGGTGAGTGAGTGGGAGGATGACCTCACATCACCCACCCTGTGCTCCCAAGCACTCAGTCCCCTGGAGAAGGTCCTTAATGTACTGCACTTCTTGGCCACTGGATCATTTCAGTGGACAAGTGCCATAGTAGGTGGGTTGTCACAGGCCACACAGTCACGCTGCCTACACCAGGTCTTGAACATCATCACTGCACGCCCATCAGTCCGCAGGCACATATACCTTCCCAGGACACCTGCAGAGAGGCAGGCTGCCGCCCTGGATTTCTACGGTGTGGCACAATTCCCCAAAGTGCTAGGTGCCATTGACTGCACCCATGTGGCACTACGTCCAACCAGGGCATCTGAGCACATCTATAGGAACCGCAAGCACTGGCATTCCATCAATGTGCAGGTATTATGTAATGCCAAGGGAATCATCACCTCAGTATATGCCAACTATCCAGGGTCCACCCACGACAGCTTCATTTACCGAATGTCTACCCTAAGCCGGGACCTAGAAGCTGGGCGGAATGGCGATACATGGCTGCTTGGTGAGTATGAATGCCACTGCACATGCATGCATGTCAGATGCAGAGTCATGTCACTACCCCACTAATGATACCCATCACCTCCTCACCAGGGGACAGTGCCTACCCTCTCAGCACCCACATGATGACGCCAATTCGGAACCCCATCACGCCTCCCGAGGTAAGATACAACACAGCCCATATTGCAACCCGGGGCATAGTGGAGCGCACATTCGGAGTGCTCAAGTCATGCTTTTGCTCCCTTGAGCGTTCTGGCGGGCAGCTGTTATATGCGCCCCCAGTAGTGTGCAGGATCATAGTGGCAGCATGTGTCCTGCACAATGTTGCAACACGCCGGGGCCTGGCTGTGGACATGGTGGTGCCCCCACATCCTCAACCACATGCACGCCCGCTGCGCATGGGAGGGGAAAGGGCACGGGGTGAGGCAGCACGTACGCAGCTGGTGGCTAATTACTTCACATAGAAATCACACCCCTGTGGAGTGCACACAGCCCTGGCACATACCATCTGATAATCAATGATGACGCGACCTGACAATTATGATGAGTCAACTGTCAGAACCATAGCAGCCTGAGATTGTTCATGTGGAAGTGTCACAATGTGTGCATCCCTACCTACACAAACACCACCAATGCGGTGTCATCAAAAGACACACTTCCATGCAGCAGAAATGAATACCCACTTGCAAAATACTACATGAGAACAGTGCCATGTCACCCAACCCCTCCCCGGCACGGCCACACAACACACCATGGCATGTCATGCAATGTGAGAGCAACCAAATTAATCCCCACAACATGCCCCAAGTGTCACCAACTACAGTGTCCCTAATGGTAACTGGCCACACATGAAATGTTCACAGTAATGCAGGACCTACAACACACATTACCAAATACTTACCAAGATTACCAATCACCTACACAACCTCCACCCTACCTTAAACATGACAGTACAGACTTAAAAAATTGGTCGCCTCACTACCTGATAATGCCAGCACTTCGGACACTTCCAAGTATACAGTGTTAGCGCCACGCAAAAGTGTAGGTGCACTGCTTACAACATGGTCTCCAGTTCCAAAGTAGACCGCCTTGTGAAGACATGAGAAATGGACCTGCAAATTAGGAGGCTGAGATGAATGCAGAGTCACATATCAATACAGCATGTAGTGTACAATACAACAATATGCACTAGGAATATATACACAGTATTGACTACAGACTGCCCACACATCAAATGGGAGTCCAACGTCACTGTGTACGTCAATGTCACTTGGGCACACCCTTTGCAAGCCCATGGAAATGGGAAGCAGGAGGGGTGTGTGTCACACAAACCCAAGCATCTGACCCAAATTCATGACAAGCCTGCATGTGCCCAGCCACAATACAGCGTATGCCCACGGGAGCCACACAAGGCAACACACTGTCCAAAAAATCCAAAGTTAATTTTTTTTTAAAAAAAAAAACAAAAAAAAATCAAAAATGGCCATTAATGGGCCCGGGGGGGGGGGGGAGGGAGGCCACCCAGGAGGTCCGAGGACAAGGTGCGCACCAAAACCCACCTGTGTGGATCTTGCGAAAAAAAAACACCTCCATGGGCTCATGGCCTGCACGGCTACCCTATTGTGGGAGAATCGCTGCTGTCGCTCTCCTCACCCTCTGCAGCTGCCTCAGGAGGTCGTGGCACAATGGGAGGCAGCCCACGCAAAACCCTAGTCTGGTCCTCCATGGCAGCAAGCATGCGGGTGTGAAAGGTCTCATTCTGGAGGATAATTGTGCGTAGGTCCCCATGCAACAACTCACGGGATGCCCGGACCTCCGCCCTAGTTGCCTGCATCTCAGCTGAGAGCGTACGTGTGAGACGCTCCAGCTGCTGTTCTGTTCTTGTGTTTGTTGAAGCCTCAAGCTCAACAAGAGTTGTCCTGAGGTGACGGAGTTCCACCCTCAGGGCTTTCCTGTGGCCCTGGGACTCTATGGAAATGGCTTCCTGCAGAGTCGCCAGTGCCGCCCGCCTGTCCCTGTCGGATGCCAACATGTCCTCCCTGTGGGACTGGCAGATGGAGTCTGTTGCCTGCTGTAGTCGCTCCATCAGCCTTTCGGGGGGGGGGACAATGGAAGTGGCCACCCTATCCATGGCCTGAGCCATCATCTCTGATGATGCTGCCTGTTGGGTTGCCATACCGTATATGGATTGCTCCCATGCGGTATTGCCAGGTGGCGTACGGCCACCACGTCGGCGGGCACCACACCTTCTGGGGCAAGGCGAACTGCGCCTTGCTGTGCCGGCACTGCCTGAGGCTGCAGGACTGCATTCCCCCTCTGATCTGCTGGCCCAGGAACAGGATCAGATGTTGCGGAGTGTGACCCTGCATCCGTAACCACCAAAGGTGTACCTGCCAACACTGACATCCCTATTGAGGGTTCTAACCCTGGTGCAGGTGGGTCGGACAGAACAGAATCCCTCCCAGGAACACTCACCTGCGACGGCACATAGGTCTCATCATCCGAATCGACACCTGAATACAGCTCGGGGGAGGTGCAGCCAGAGACACCCCTTGAGAGCACGACCTGCAGCAGTTGTGGGTTCTCACCCACCACCACACCACGTCCCTCACTGGTGGTCGGTCGGCACTGAGACCCCCATGGGTCTGCACCATCTCCACAACCCCAGCAGTATCAAGTGCATCATCCCCTGCAAAGACATACAAGAAAAGAAATGGAAACAGGCATTAGTACTATGGCACACAATTAGGGCTGAGAAGCTACAGAAACAGTACTTGATTGACACATGTCCCACATGACTAAAACCCTCCCATGCATGCACCGTCACTGCGTGTGAAGGGGAGGCAGATGGCACACATTGATGACACCAAGATGGAAGATGAACACATTTGCTGCATGCTGCCTAGCAGTGGCATCACACATTGGCCTGTGATTGGCAGGTCAAATACACATGCCATCACACAGATGGCATGTACCCTAGCCATAAAGTGAAGAGGGAGAGGATGGCACCAATTGTTCATTCAGTTTTGGTTTAAATGTTTAATCTGGAGCTGCCAGTCCAAAATGGTCCTATAGCACAGGGACATGTCTAAACAAATCATATCCAGGAAACAAAGTCAGTCCACTGTACCATAGCCATGCCAGACATGTGACAATAGGACTGAGAAATGCCTAGTAAAAGTGGTGGTATGCAAACAATCTGCCTGAATAAACAGAGGAAAATAAGCAACAATGTTGTGGCAAGATGACACTTCAAGGGCAACTGGCGTGGTGTTGGGCTAGATGTCTAATGTTGGCAGAAGGGATACTGCTATACACAAATGCTGGTGCGCAGAATGTATTGGATGAGGCACATGGGTGACCCAAACCACTCAGGCACACACACCCTCACCTGGAACCCAAACAGAAGCCCTCACACACACACCATGCACATGGATGACACACACATGCATGTGCACTCACCGGACAATGCCTCGTAATCTGTCAGTTCTCCCACGCCTTGGATCTGTTCCTCCGTGACGTAGGTCCCAGCAACCTGCTAATGTGGAGTGAGTTCTATGTCCTCTGCTGGAGACCCACCTCCAGTCACTAGAGTAGCGGCATGACTTGAGGCCAGCTTATTCTTTGCCCTGCGCTTCAGGTCATTCCAGCGCTTGCAGCATTCAGTAGCTGTGCGCCTCACGATTCCAAGGGCACTTATGATGTCCGCGATGGTCTGCCAGTGTGGCAGACATTGTGCAAGTGTGGTCTTGGATCCTGCAACAATCACCATTTCGCGGTCATGTGCGGACACATACTCTACAAGTGCATTCAGTTCGGCCTCATTGAAGCTGGGCTTCCTTGACGGGCTGGACTGTGCAGCCATATCTGGGGCATCAGCCTCTACTGGACGAGCACTCTTTGTCTTCCACTTGGAAGGTGGTGGGGATCCTGAGTGTCCTACGCCACTCTGGACACTAGGGGCAGGAGCCCCGGTGGACTCTGTACGAGGAGTGTGGGATTGTACATTCAGCATGGGAGTTGGTGCAGGCATTAGCTCAAGTGTGATGGTGTCAGGGGGAATGTCAGCAGGATGGACTTGGACCGGCACTGTCCTGGCTGGGTGTGTGAGAGGTGGGGTGGATGGAGCCGCAGCTGCCCCTGCAGCCGCCCCTGCCTGCCTACGCGGGGCAGCAGATGACCTAGCTGCCCCTGATCCACGTGGCCTGATGACACCAACGTGCACCGGTGCATGTGGCCTAGACCTGCTGACCTGGAAGTCAGCCATGGAGTCACCCTGTGCCAGGTCTGGTTCCACAGTGGGCTGGTCCAACAAGGGCTGAGCATGGATGGTGTCAGCTACGTTATCCTTAACCAGGCGGGGGGGCATGGGTGTCCCTGACTGGTCCTCCACACATGGGGGGGCTAGGGGCACCCTGCAAGTCACGGCCAAGTCCCCTACCGGATCCACCACGGCCACCACTTTGGGCTCGGCCACCTTTGCCACCCTTACGGCTTGTTCGCCTCCCAGCCATGGCACTGATGTTATTGTGCATATGGGAGTCACTGTGAACTATTGTCCTGGGCAATTGGGGGTCAAAGGGGTTGGGTACCAGATGGTTATCGTACCCTAGTGCTCTAGCAAGGCTGTATGTCACCCCTGGGGAAAGATGACGGGTCACGCAACGCACAGGCACCCCAAAAAAGGGAATTAAGGTGCACACAACCCCTCCTAGACCACGTGTGTGGAAAAATAAACCTGCACTACACTGTGGCACCCAGAAGCACAAGAATGAACATATGCATGTCACACGCAGCCTAGAATGACCTCTGAAGGGGTATGCGACACACGGGGCAAGCACAGATATTAAATACGTGCGCGACTCACCGTCTGCCAGGAACAAAAGCGGGAAAAAAATGCGCGTGTGCGCGTTGGCAACACCCCGCCAAAAGAAGAATTGTACGCTGTCTGAGGAGACAGTACAACAGTAGAAGGGAATGCTGTTTGAGGAAACAGGCCCAGGAAAAAGAGGAAAAGAGAAAAAGCTGTCAGAGGTAACAGGGAGTACGAACTTGAAACGCCGTGAAGTAAATCGCGTGTGAACCGACAAGAAGTACAGATTTCACCCACTCGCTCTCCACAAAAAGCACGTACAAGGAAATGGCGTTTTACACGTACCTTTTATACACACGTCAAAGACGCGCATACGCGATGAGGCCATTTCCACCAATTACACGCTTTGACACTCGGACTTGTATATTTTTTTTTAACACGCGCCATTCTCTACGGCCATGCGTGTGACATCATTGATGCGCCTGGGGGCCTTTGGGCCAATGAATTAACGTACATGTGCTGATGCACTTACGCGCTAAGGGCCTTTCCTCGAATTACACGCAGATGTGCTGGATTTTCACATGCCAAATCACTCCGTATCAAGCTGGCCACGCGTAAGCACACGGAAGACCACGCTCCTGCCCAGAAGGCCGAGTTACTGCCCCCCAGAGCCCCGAGCATGCTCCCACCTGCCATCTGCTGCTGCCTGACTGCCTGCTGCCCACGTGTCCTGCCATTTGCTGCCTGCGCATCAGCCAGGGGTGCTGTTGCTGTGACCACACCTGCTGGAACTGAATACTCCCGACTGGGATACCATCGCTCCACAGCCCAGCCCCATGATCCAGTTGCCCACCCACTCCTGCCTCTGGGGTTGCCATGTCGGGCACTACAACATCTGGCACCAGTGGCAACCCCCGGCCAGAGAGGCAGCGGGGCACCAGCTTCACTGCCACCGAAGTTGGTGTCCTGGTGGGGCATGTCCTGGCGCAGTATGATGCCCTCTTTGGAAGGTTGCGCGCTGACAAGGAAGGACGGACTCGGATCTGGACGGACATCGTGACTGCCATCAACGCGGAGGGGGTGGCAGTCTGACTATTCCATCATGTGAAGAAGTGCTGGGAGGACTTCAGGTCCAGGACCCTCAAGAAGGCCTGGCGCCTCCTGAAAGCAGTGGATGCTAAGGCGCGCCGGGGCCACTTGTCGGAAGATCAGATGAGGGTCCTGGAACGCATATCCCCAGTGCTCCACGTCCAGGTCCTTGAGAGGCAGACCCGCCCGGAGTCGAGCGGTAAGTGTACATGCATACTGATTGTAAGCTGTGCGTGTGGTGGTGTGGCAGGAGTGTGCAGGTTGCACATGTGGTTTTATGTGGCCAAGTATGGGGGGGCACAGGGCCGTGATGCTGACACATGCAAGGGCTCTCATGTGTGACACATGGATGGTGCTTGTGTGTGTAGGCTTGCATGGCAAAGGATGTGGAAGAATGATTGGCAGGTGTGACATGGATGCTGATCTGAACACTGCGACAGTTGGCGGAGGTGTACACATGCATGCAAGTGTGGTGGTGTGTGTTCATGTGTAGTGCACTCCCTGTGTCACATGTGATGTCTGGCTCACCTTTGCCTGCTCATGCTGTTGTATGTGTATGGATGGTGTTGGCTGTTGCAATATGGCTGTGGTATAGCTCATGTGTGCAAGTTGAAATGACATCTGTGTTGGGGATTGTGATGGCATGTCTGAGGTTTGCCAATGCCACTCATGTACAACTGTCATGTGTTTATGAATCCATTATACAGTGCCCTGATGCCTGTGTTTTATTTCTCCCTGTCTGCAGTGTCAACTGATGAAGAGGGCGGAGAAGGTGCTGTGGAGCACAGCGGTAGGGGTCGCACCACCAGCTGGAGACGCAAGGCCCGGCTCCCCTCCCAGGTTGTGATCTCGTCGGGGAGTGAGGAGTCCGGTGCCGCGTCCGAGGCTGCAGCTGCCGAGGGGAGGTCCAGGAGGCGGAGGTTGGAGTTGGACTCCTCGGCAGCAGAAGGGGCAGGTGGGACCCCCACAGGGCCCAACGGAGGAAGATGGCACGGAGTCATCCAGGTTGGTGGGGGGTTTGGTGGAGGAGGAGGCCGTGCAAGCAACAGAGGCGGGGTCTGGAGGTGGGGATTCCACTGGTGCTAGTGGTGCAGTGCAGGACCAGGGACAGGTGGCAGCACAGGCCACTGCAAAGCTGCCTGTGTGCAATCATGTCCCTGCTCCTGTCACTGCATCATCTTGCACCAGCAGGGATGCCTACCTCCAGACCCGTTCTCAGGGAGGGGATTGGCTTACACCAACTGGCCTTCCTCTCCCTGCGGATGTGGCTATCCTGCAACAGGTTGAGCCTGTCCAGGGTGGGGTGGCGTTGCGTCAACGGGCCATGCGAGCTGACCTGGAGTCTTTCCATGATGAGACTACACGTCTTCTCACATGGCTCGTTGACCGCGTTGACCCACTGGGACAGCTCACCAGGGCCGGATTCCTCCGTTTCCTGCACTTTGTTCCGACCCCCTCCTCAACGGAACCTCCTATGCCCCAGTCGTCCACCATGCCATCTTCCCACCGATGTATCACCTGGGTGCCCTGTGGAGCTGCCTCTGACCGTGCGGCCAGGCTGGTGAACAACGGATCCCTGCCACAGTCGGGAGTCGGACGTCCAGCAGGGGTGGCCACATCAGCAACTGCAGCCCAGCTGGAGGAGGATGTGCAGGCACCATCGGACAGGGCACATGGACAGCAGCAGCAGCAGGAGGCTGTAGGTGGTAGCCACGATGGCTCGGGGCCTTCGACATCAGAGGGGCAGGCATCAGCTGGAGGGCAGGAGGACCCAGGACGGAAAGTGTCTTCCGTGTGGCAGCGGTTGGGCCACGCCATAGATGCGGAGCAGCAGCGGGCAGAAGAGGCATGGCTCACGATGGTCAGGGCAGAGAACTCCATGCGGAGGGCCCTGAGGTGGGCCGAGTGCCTCGAGGCAATCCGCAGGGAGTTGGAGGAGAACATGTCGTCGTCCCTGCGGACCCTCGGGGCCATGGAACAGGACTGCCTCTGGGACATTGAGCAGGAGTTCGATGATGCCCTGGCCCGCAACATCCAGAAGTGAGTCGTTGGACTAGCCCGCTGCCATTGTATATAGTTAATTAGTGTTAGGTTTTATTTTTATTTTTTTAATTTGGGGCACTTGGACTATGCCCCACTTTTTTGTATATAGTTATTAGTTAGGTGGGTTTTATTGTAGGTTTCATTTACATAGTTGGGATCATGGACCCTGGATTTGCTCTTTGTGCATAGTTTGACAGTGGATTTGTGGCCTTCATCTTTTATTATTTTTTCACCATGGAGCAATGGATTTTCACTTTACTTTCCCTTTGCATTTGCTTTGTTGGACGGTGACTTTGGACACAATTTCATTACGGTTATTTTGGATTACCATTTTCATTATTTATTATTTTGGTGGATATGCAGCATTTTGATTTTTGTTCCCATTATTGTTTCTTTTGATTTCATTCACTTCATTTACACTGTAATGCATTTTTGTTTCTTACTTCAATGTGTGGACTTCTCTCATTGGTTTCATGCCTGCCACAATATGTGTTTTCACAGTCATGTGTTGCCATTGTGTGGGTCTGACGGACTTGTACTCATGCGCATACTGCTTATTTGTTATCTATCATGTAATGGGTATTTCCATTTTGAATGGATGTAAAGCTTGGTTTGGTGTTTGGACTGGGGTGGCGTGGGGTGGGATTTGGGTGGACATAGGAGCCTGGGATCTGGATTGTGATGACGTGTTGGCTGGGGGACATGAGTGGGGGCCTGGTGGAGGGTGCCCTGCACTGCTGGAGGATGGGGGTGCTGGGAGACATGAGTTGGACATGAGTGGGGGCCTGGTGGAGGGTGCCCCTGGATGCTGCGGGGCGGGGGTGATGGGAGACATGTGTGGGTGCCTGGTGGATGGTGCCCCTGACTGCTGTGGGGTGGGGGTGGTGGGGGACATGAGTTGGACATGAGTGGGGGCCTGGTGGAGGGTGCCCCTGGATGCTGCGGGGTGGGGGTGGTGGGAGACATGTGTGGGGGCCTGGTGGAGGGTGCCCCTGACTGCTGGGGGGTGGGGGTGGTGGGAGACATGTGTGGGGGCCTGGTGGAGGGTGCCCCTGACTGCTGGGGGGTGAGGGTGCAGGGGGACATGAGTTGGACATGAGTGGGGGCCTGGTGGAGGGTGCCCCTGACTGCTGGGGGGTGGGGGTGGTGGGAGACATGTGTGGGGACCTGGTGGAGGGTGCCACTGACTGGTGGGGGGTGGGGGTGCAGGGGGACATGAGTTGGACATGAGTGGGGGCCTGGTGGAGGTTGCCCCTGGATGCTGGGGGTGGGGGTTGTGGGAGACATGTGTGGGGGCCTGGTGGAGGGTGCCCCTGACTGCTGGGGGGTGGTGGTGGTGGGAGACATGTGTGGGGGCCTGGTGGAGGGTGCCCCTGACTGCTGGGGGGTGGGGGTGCTGGGAGACATGTGTGGGTGCTGGTGGAGGGTGTCCCTGACTGCTGGGGGGTGGGAGTGCAGGGGGACATGAGTTGGACGTGAGTGGGGGCCTGGTGGAGGGTGCCCCTGACTGCTGGGGGATGGGGGTGGTGGGAGACATGTGTGGGGGCCTGGTGGAGGGTGCCCTTGACTGCTGGGGGGTGGGGGTGCTGGGAGACATGAGTTGGACATGAGTGGGGGCCTGGTGGAGGGTGCCGCTGGATGCTGGGGGGTGGGGGTGATGGGAGACATGAGTTGGACATGTGTGGGGGCCTGGCGGAGGCTGCCCCTGGATGCTGGGGGGTGGGGGTGCTGGGAGACATGAGTGGGGGCCTGGTGGAGGGTGCCCTGCACTGCTGGGGGATGGGGGTGCTGGGAGACATGAGTTGGACATGAGTGGGGGCCTGGTGGAGGGTGCCCCTGGATGCTGCGGGGCGGGGGTGATGGGAGACATGTGTGGGTGCCTGGTGGAGGGTGCCCCTGACTGCTGTGGGGTGGGGGTGGTGGGGGACATGAGTTGGACATGAGTGGGGGCCTGGTGGAGGGTGCCCCTGACTTCTGGGGGGTGGGGGTGGTGGGAGACATGTGTGGGGGCCTGGTGGAGGGTGCCCCTGACTACTGGGGGGTGAGGGTGCAGGGGGCCAAGAGTTGGACATGAGTGGGGGCCTGGTGGAGGGTGCCCCTGACTGCTGGGGTGTGGGGGTGGTGGGAGACATGTGTGGGGACCTGGTGGAGGGTGTCACTGACTGGTGGGGGGTGGGGTGCAGAGGGACATGAGTTGGACATGTGTGGGGGCCTGGTGGAGGTTGCCCCTGGATGCTGGGGGTGGGGGTTGTGGGAGACATGTGTCGGGGCCTGGTGGAGGGTGCCCCTGACTGCTGGGGGGTGGTGGTGGTGGGAGACATGTGTGGGGGCCTGGTGGAGGGTGCCCCTGACTGCTGGGGGGTGGGGGTGCTGGGAGACATGTGTGGGTGCTGGTGGAGGGTGTCCCTGACTGCTGGGGGGTGGGAGTGCAGGGGGACATGAGTTGGACGTGAGTGGGGGCCTGGTGGAGGGTGCCCCTGACTGCTGGGGGATGGGGGTGGTGGGAGACATGTGTGGGGGCCTGGTGGAGGGTGCCCCTGACTGCTGGGGGGTGGGAATGCTGGGAGACATGAGTTGGACATGAGTGGGGGCCTGGTGGAGGCTGCCCCTGGATGCTGGGGGGTGGGGGTGCTGGGAGACATGAATGGGGGCCTGGTGGAGGGTGCCCTGCACTGCTGGGGGGTGGGGGTGCTGGGAGACATGAGTGGGGGCCTGGTGGAGGGTACCCTGCACTGCTGGGGAGTGGGGGTGATGGGAGACATGAGTGGGGGCCTGGTGGAGGGTGCCCCTGGATGCTGAGGGGTGGGGGTGATGGGAGACATGAGTTGGACATGAGTGGGGGCCTGGTGGAGGCTGCCCCTGGATGCTGAGGGTGGGGGTGCTGGGAGACATGAGTGGGGTCCTGTTGGAGGGTGCCCTGCACTGCTGGGGGGTGGGGGTGCTGGGAGACATGAATTGGACATCTGTGTGGGCCTGTTGGAGGGTGCCCCTGGATGCTGGGGGTTGGGGGTGATGGGAGACATGTGTGGATGCCTGGTGGAGGGTGCCCCTGACTGCTGGGGGGTGGGGTGGTGGGGGACATGAGTTGGACATGAGTGGGGGCCTGGTGGAGGGTGCCCCAGGATGTTGGGGGGTGGGGGTGGTTTGAGACATTTGTGGGGGCCTGGTGGAGGGTGCCCCTGACTGCTGGGGGGTGGGGGTGGTGGGAGACATATGTGGGGGCCTGGTGGAGGGTGCCCCTGACTGCCCGGGGGTGGGGGTGCAGGGGGACATGAGGTGGACATGAGTCAGGGCCTGGTGGAGGGTGCCCCTGGATGCTGGGGGGTGGGGGTGGTACGAGACATGTGTGGGGGCCTGGTGGAGGGTGCCCCTGACTGCTGGGGGGTGGGGGTGGTGGGAGACATGTGTGGGGGCCTGGGGGAGGGTGCCCCTGACTGCTGGGGGATGGGGGTGGTGGGAGACATGTGTGGGGGCCTGGTGGAGGGTGCCCCTGACTGCTGGGGGTGGGGGTGGTGGGAGACATGTGTGGGGGCCTGGTGGAGGGTGCCCCTGACTGCTGGGGGTGGGGGTGGTGGGAGACATGTGTGGGGGCCTGGTGGAGGGTGCCCCTGACTGCTGGGGGGTGAGGGTGCAGGGGGCCATGAGTTGGACATGAGTGGGGGCCTGGTGGAGGCTGCCCCTGGATGCTGGGGGGTGGGGGTGCTGGGAGACATGAGTGGGGGCCTGGTGGAGGGTGCCCTGCACTGCTGGGGGTTGGGGGTGGTGCGAGACATGTGTGGGGGCCTGGTGGAGGGTGCCCCTGACTGCTGGGGGTGGGGTGCAGGGGGACATGAGTAGGACATGAGTGGGGGCCTGGTGGAGGCTGCCCCTGGATGCTGGGGGGTGGGGGTGCTGGGAGACATGAGTGGGGGCCTGGTGGAGGGTGCCCCTGACTGCTGTGGGATGGGGGTGGTGGGAGACATGTGTGGGGGCCTGGTGGAGGGTGCCCCTGACTGCTGGGGGTGGGGTGCAGGGGGACATGAGTAGGACATGAGTGGGGGCCTGGTGGAGGCTGCCCCTGGATGCTGGGGGGTGGGGGTGCTTGGAGACATGAGTGGGGGCCTGGTGGAGGGTGCCCTGCACTGCTGGGGGTTGGGGGTGCTGGGAGACATGAGTGGGGGCCTGGTGGAGGGTGCCCTGCACTGCTGGGGGGTGGGGGTGATGGGAGACATGTGTGGGGGCCTGGTGGAGGCTGCCCCTGGATGCTGGGGGGTGGGGGTGCAGGGGGACGTGAGTGGGGGCCTGGTGGAGGGTGCCCTGCACTGCTGGGGGGGGGGTGCTGGGAGACATGAGTTGGACATGAATGGGGGTCTGGTGGAGGGTGCCCTGCACTGCTAGGGGGTGGGGGTGCTGGGAGACATGAGTTGGACATGAGTGGGGGCCTGGTGGAGGGTGCCCTGCACTGCTGGGGGTGGGGGTGATGGGAGACATGAGTGGGGGCCTGGTGGAGGGTGCCTCTGGATGCTGTGGGGTGGGGGTGATGGGAGACATGAGTGGGAGCCTGGTTGAGGGTGCCCTGCACTGCTGGGGGGTGGGGGTGATGGGAGAAATGAGTGGGGGCCTGGTGGAGGGTGCCCTGCACTGCTGGGGGATGGGGTTGCTGGGAGACATGAGTTGGACATGAGTGGGGGCCTGGTGGAGGGTGCCCCAGGATGCTGGGGGGTGGGGGTGCTGGGGGACATGAGTGGGGGCCTGGTGGAGGGTTTCCTGCACTGCTGGGGATGGGGGTGCTGGGAGACATGAGTTGGACATGAGTGGGGGCCTGGTGGAGGGTGCCCTGCACTGCTGGGGATGGGGGTGCTAGGAGACATGAGTTGGACATGAGTGGGGGCCTGGTGGAGGGTGCCCCTGGATGCTGGGGGGTGGGGGTGATGGGAGACATGAGTTGGACATGATTGGGGGCCTGGTGGAGGCTGCCCCTGGATGCTGGGGGCTGCGGGTGCTGGGAGACATGAGTGGGGGCCTGGTGGAGGGTGCCCCTGACTACTGGGGGGTGAGGGTGCTGGGAGACATGAGTTTGACATGCGTGGGGGCCTGGTGGAGGGTGCCCCTGGATGCTGGGGGGTGGGGATGATGGGAGACATGAGTGGGGGCCTGGTGGAGGGTGCCCTGCACTGCTGGGGGGTGGTGGTGCTGGGAGACATGAGTGGGGGCCTGGTGGAGGGTGCCCTGTACTGCTGGGGGGTGGGGGTGCTGGGAGACATGAGTTGGACATGAGTGGGGGCCTGGTGGAGGGTGCCCCTGGATGCTGGGGGGTGGGGGTTCTTGGAGACATGAGTTGGACATGAGTGGGTGGGGGCCTGGTGGAGGGTGCCCTGCACTGCTGGGGGGTGGTGGTGCTGGGAGACATGAGTTGGACATGAGTGGGGGCCTGGTGGAGGGTGCCCCTGGATGCTGGGGGGTGGGGGTGCTGGGAGACATGAGTGGGGGCCTGGTGGAGGGTGCCCTGCACTGCTGGGGGGCGGGGGTGCTGGGAGACATGAGTTGGACATGAGTGGGGGCCTGCTGGAGGGTGCCCCTGACTGCTGGGGAGTGGGGGTGGTGGGAGACATGTGAGGGGGCCTGGTGGAGGGTGCCCCTGGATGCTGGGGGGTGGGGGTGCTGGGAGACATGAGTGGGGGACTGGTGGAGGGTGCCCTGCACTGCTGGGGGGTGGGGGTGCTGGGAGACATGAGTTGGACATGAGTGTGGGCCTGGTGGAGGGTGCCCCTGGATGCTGGGGGCTGGGGGTGCAGGGGTACATGCGTTGGTGGGCAGTAGTGCAAGGTGACATGTGGGTTGGCTGGGGGACATGGGCATGGTGGATGGGTTGCCTGCGGGACATGTGCAGGGTAGTCCCCTGTGGTGTGGGCCGCCTGCAGAGGCTGTGGAGGGAGTAGAGGGAACACCTGGAAGGACCCACATGTGCAATTCACGTGTGGTGCTCCCCGCGCACCCCTGGAATACACGTACCCTGATGGAATCGCGTGTGATACTTCCCGCGCACCCCTGAAATACACGTACCCTGCTGCTTTTGCGTGTGATACTTCCCGCGCACCCCTGGAATACAAGTGTCCTGATGGAATCGCGTGTGTTACTTCCCGCGCACCCCTGATGTACACGTACCTTGCTGCTTTTGCATGTGATACTTCCCACGCACTGCTTAAATGCACGTACCCTGCTGTTTTTGCATTTGAACCTTCCCGCGCACCCCTGGAATACACGTACCCTGATGGAATTGCGTGTGATACTTCCCGCGCACCCCTGAAATGCACATACCCTACAGTTTTTGCATGTGATACTTCCCGCGCACCCCTAGAATACACGTGCCCTGATGGAATCGCGTGTGTTACTTCTCACGCACCCCTGATGTACACGTACCCAGGACAATCGCATGTGAAACTTCCCGAGAACCACTGAAATACAGGTTCCCCGTTTGGCGTTTGCTGTTTGGCAGCCCTGTGAACTGGTCCAGGGTTAGCGCAGCCCTTTGCGATGATTTGGGAATTTTGATGGCTTTTCCTTGCGCAAGGGCGTTCTTGGGGGCGTAACTGGCGCTGCTGCAGGGTCGCTGCGCCACTCTGCACCACGGCTGGTTTCGGAGGCTAAAATCCATGAATACGTTGTGCGATGAAAAAGATTTTTTCGCACGCGGCTGGCGCAGTGTATCGCACGGGGACACTGTGCGCCAGCCGCGTGCGCCACTTTTGTGCGAATTTCTATGAATTACCCTCAATATGACAACGCACTCCCCCCTTATGCAATATGAAGAGATGGAAAGGAGAGCAGACAGGTTTCAAGAATACAATCACTACACAGTTCAATTCCAGTTCCCCCAGCAAGCTTAGAGAAAACAGGGATGATTTTGAAGCAGGCAAAATCCTTTTAAATGTGATTGCAATGAAGTGAAAATGTGCTAAAATGTTTTTAATTCACTAAAGGAGATTCAGGATAAGTGACAGCTACTATGGATTAGTTCAGATCAACACTAGCAATGATTCATGAGTGATTATCAAATTGAAAACAAATTTCAGCAGTGGAAAGCCAGAGCAGCTATTTTGACAGGAAATGAAATGGAGCTAAGTTGCAATTCGCAGGAGTTTTCCGCGATTAAGGAAAATAAGGAATTGTAATGTCTTTTTGGAAAGCTTAGGATCTTAGCTTTAAAATGACAGTTACATTTCGCTTCTAGGACCCGCGGTTCAAAAGATACAGACGTTTTTGTAGAGGTAGATTTTCCAAAAATAAAGTCAAGATTTCAGAATGACAGATGACGCTTTTACAGATTTGAAATCACAGGATGGACACAAAATTCTAAATGCCGTTCTGGACAGGTTGAAATGGATGGGATAAGATTACTTTAGACTAAGCGATTGCTTCTGTACAGTTCTTAGACTGGATACTCACTCCTAGTTTTGGAATAGAATGGACCTCGTCACAGATCTGGTCAGGTTTGGGCTGTGGTTCTCTCGCGAACGGCAGGTCTCCGGCCCTCTGGGTTCTGCTCACAGTACGGCCTCTGGTCTGCTATCAGCACTGCATGGCGGTCTGGTCTGGTCTCTTGAACTGGATCTGATGGCTCTGCTTTCTCTGGATCTCGGTTCTGGCACGGGGTTCTGGGCGAGTCACAAACCGCATGGCAAGGCTGTTGAATAGTTTGGTTAGGTTGCTGGATTCTGAGGCCTGCTGAGGAAAGTTCAGCTTTTGGGTTAGGGAAAGGTCTGCTTAGGGTTCTAGAGCTGGGTTCTAGAGCTTTGTTCTGGATCTATCTGGAGTGTAAGTTCTCCTGGATATTTTCTGGATCTGGTCGGGCAGAGTGCTGTGCAGGAATCGGTGAGTAGTGGAAAAATGAGTGTCCCTATCTGGATCTCAGTGGTTCTTTTTATGTGTTTCCAAAAGGGGTGTGGAGTCTGACTTTCTATGCCCAACCCACTAAGGATTTGATAGGTGAGAGGATTCCCTGTAACCTGACTGGAGAATGGAGTAGACAGTCAGAATGAGTCATCAGGTGTCATGTTTATGGCTGGAGAAAAGAACACTCCCCTTTGGTTTCTCATAGAAACTACATTTTTCATAATGAAACATGTTTCCAAGGAACACAAGTTGTTGAAAATACATGTACATATCACATATTAATTAAGACAGGTCTCTGTTTGACCCTGATCTTTCTAAGAGCTTGGGTTCAGAAATCTTACACAGAGGTGCACACCCTCTCTGAGCATATTACTGGAAGTTCTTAGGTTTCTAGCATAAACACTGCATCCACAATATTAATAATTACGGTGCTTGGTCTCAGAACATCCCACGGCGTCCAACTTAGTCTTGAACTGTGAATGCATTTTTCATATTAAGAATCCCAAAGTTGTACATTTCTGTCAGCTTGATACAATATTTTAGAAGCATTTTCCTTAAACATATATTTGGTGAAATATTAAATCCACAACCCAGTCTAGTCCGCCCCTAGAAGCTTGGTGAGTCAGATGGTCACATGTCTTGCTTCTCCCAGAGCAGTGTTGACAGTTACACCTCAAACCAGCATATTCTATTCATTTGAAAGAGTCTGTTGTCTTGTGTTCCTGCCAGCCTACCAGGGTGCCTTGGCTGGTTCCTGTTCCCACGGGTCTGTTAATCTCTTGGCCAAGGGCAGAAGGAAGCTTCTTTTGTTCAGGGGGGAGGTGTGGAATCTCTTTGTCCCCAGTGTGGCAAACTTCTTAACTCTGCAACCAATGCCTACAATGTGTCTTTTCTTACAATATAACCCACATTTTTAATACATACATTAAACAATTTCTTCCTTCAAGTCATTTCAGAATATAGTTTTAATTTGTCTCAACCTCTTAGCAAGTCTTTCTTTGGCATAGTTTGAGTTCAATTGTTCAAACTTACAAAAGTGTCTGGTTTAAAACGCCGGCTTTCTGGTAGTGGTGAGTACTGGTATTGCACCCATTTTTGACAGCTGTCTTTAAATTAATGTCTTTAACATGGGATTTTGTCCAAATAACATATGATTCTTGCTGATGTTGTACTGATGTGGATTCTTGCAGTAGAGTAATGTAGAACACCCAACAATAAGTTGTATCCTTTTGGTGGTTTTGTGAGCCATGATTTTAGAAATTTTGACGATCAAGAAAATGAATTCCCAAACAGCTCTGGGTTGCTTTTTGCAATCAGTGTTGCTATTTCCAAGTGGTTTCAGGCTACTGTGTGTGTAGCCCAATGGTGGTTTTAGGCAGTGACCTCCTGTGCTCACTAAGATAGGCAAAAGTGGATGGCAGCCTATCTTTCAGATTTTTTTCTGCACATTTCTGGATGGTTTTGAGCGAGCAGCATGCCTTCCAATGGCCATTCTGATGTTTTCAATGCACAGTACTGTTGCAGGGCTTGGATGAGTGGGTGAAAACATCCCACAAGCCCCCCTCTTGCGATGACCTTGATTTTCCATCAATGGAACTCGGAAGACTGGGATATTAGCCTCATCTTCTTCTGATTCCGCAGATGGCAAAGTTCAGCATCTTTTCTTCCATCAGGGGTGGATCGATCGGTTCTCCTCGCCAGTCCTGATAGGAGTATTGAGTGATACCCGGGGCCCCTCGGATCTTTTGCTCCTGGTCCACAGGTCGTCCTCCTTGGTCAGTCTCCATGGTTTATCTCTCCTAGGATGACAAAGCAAAGCGGCAGAAACATATTCATAGACATTTCCCCACCACTATTAATGTAGTGGGGTGGGCATATACATTTTATAAATCAGGAGACATTTGCATTCTTATCATTGTATTTTATGGACTATGTGTGGGATATTACATCCACAATATTAATAATTACGGTGCTTGGTCTCAGAACATCCCACGGCGTCCAACTTAGTCTTGAACTGTGAATGCATTTTTCATATTAAGAATCCCAAATTTGTACATTTCTGTCAGCTTGATACAATATTTTAGAAGCATTTTCCTTAAACATATATTTGGTGAAATATTAAATCCACAACCCAGTCTGGTCCGCCCCTAGAAGCTTGGTGAGTCAGATGGTCACATGTCTTGCTTCTCCCAGAGCAGTGTTGACAGTTACACCTCAAACCAGCATATTCTATTCATTTGAAAGAGTCTGTTGTCTTGTGTTCCTGCCAGCCTACCAGGGTGCCTTGGCTGGTTCCTGTTCCCACGGGTCTGTTAATCTCTTGGCCAAGGGCAGAAGGAAGCTTCTTTTGTTCAGGGGGGAGGTGTGGAATCTCTTTGTCCCCAGTGTGGCAAACTTCTTAACTCTGCAACCAATGCCTACAATGTGTCTTTTCTTACAATATAACCCACATTTTTGATACATACATTAAACAATTTCTTCCTTCAAGTCATTTCAGAATATAGTTTTAATTTGTCTCAACCTCTTAGCAAGTCTTTCTTTGGCATAGTTTGAGTTCAATTGTTCAAACTTACAAAAGTGTCTGGTTTAAAACGCCGGCTTTCTGGTAGTGGTGAGTACTGGTATTGCACCCATTTTTGACAGCTGTCTTTAAATTAATGTCTTTAACATGGGATTTTGTCCTAATAACATATGATTCTTGCTGATGTTGTACTGATGTGGATTCTTGCAGTAGAGTAATGTAGAACACCCAACAAGAAGTTGTATCCTTTTGGTGGTTTCGTCCTCCTTGGTCAGTCTCCATGGTTTATCTCTCCTAGGATGACAATGCAAAGTGGCAGAAACATATTCATAGACATTTCCCCACCACTATTAATGTAGTGGGGTGGGCATGTACATTTTATAAATCAGGAGACATTTGCATTCTTATCATTGTATTTTATGGACTATGTGTGGGATATTTTAGGGTTGGAAAAGTTATTGTTCTGGAGCAGCCCCCTCTGGGGTTCCAGAGGACTGCTCCAGTTGCTGCAGAGTGTGCCTGGGATGGCAACACTTTAGCTGATTAATATGGACCCACTTGTCTTCCCCTCCTGCCAAACTGCCTTTGGGGATGCGGATCTTGTAGGCGACTGGTGAGATCTTGACTACAATTTCAAAAGGTCCCTTCCAGGTAGGCAGAAACTTCCGCTGTTTGGCCTGGTTCCTTTGGAAATTGTACAGATAAATCCGGTCTCCTACATTGTATTCTTTCCTGGTGGTCTTCAGGTCATAGTGGGTCTTCATGCTATTGGTTGATCTTTCTAGATTTCGCTGAGCATAGGCTAAGGCATGTTGAAGGTGTTTTCTTAAATTTTCAACATACTCATTAGTTGTGGAGGTATTAATCAATGTCTGCTTTTGGGTCCTGTAGAGCAGGTGCTGGGGAAGCACCATCCTGCGTCCAGTCATCAGCTCAAACAGTGACATTTTAGTTGCAGATGAAGGGGTAGATCTGATGGCCATTAGGACAAGAGGTAATCGGATATCCCAACTTGGCCCAGAATCTGCCACAAACTTTTTTAAGATGCTCACAATAGTTTTGTTGTAACATTCTACTGCACCCGAAGAGGCTGGCCGGTAAGCAATGTGTAGCTTCCTTTTATCCCCCAGTATCTCCCACATCTTTGTCATTACTTCGCTGGTGAAATGGCTACCTCGGTCTGACTCAATCCTTTGGGGTAGTCCAAAACGCGAAAAGATGTGATTGATCATCAGGGCAGCTGCTGTTTCTGCCTTACAATTTTGGGCCCGGAGACATTCCACCCATTTAGTAAATAAGCATGTCACCGTCAACATGTACTTATTCCCCCTAGAGGAGCAAATCACGGGCCCTATGTAGTCGACTTGCAAATCTGACCATGGCAGTGTCATCCCCCTCTTTTGGAGAGGTGCATGGTGTGTGAGGGATGTTGGCTGAAATTGTACACACACAAGACACCCCTTCAAGTATTGGTCGAGGTCCTGCCCCATGTGTGGCCAGTATGCAACCTCTCTTAAGATTTCAAGTGTTGTCTGAAACCCCCTATGACCGGCTGTGGCCACATCATGGGCATGACTTAACATCAGGCTTCGGAATGAGGTAGGAACCACCCACTGATCATGACCAGCTTGGGATTTCCTTACCAACACACCGTCTTGGATTAGATTCGGAACATTTTTGGACATTTCATCAACACTCGGAGGTCCTCTTTCCCAATGTAATCGGTATCCATCAGGGGAAAGTTCTCAGGGTGCTCAATGTGTTAGTAAAACTCACCAATTATTGGATCCCCCTTCTGAGCCTTAATCAAATCAGCATCTGGGGTCTCCTTACTCCATTGTGCAGTTGAAAGATCATTGTGAGCATTTGTCTAGGACCTAGTGATAGCAGTGACCTGGATTTCCCCAACAGGGACTCCATTTCTATTTGATCCCCTTGGATGGCCCCGGTTTTGGCCAGCTGATCAGCTAAGTCATTTCCAGTTTTGTCTGGTCCCTCTACTTTAGAAAGACCCTTGATCTTTTTCCAGTAGATGGTCATCCCATTCGAGGTGACCAGATCATCAATATTTTGGATTAACTTCCCAGGTTTCAAGGGTTTGTTATTAGCACATAGTATGCCTCTGGTTTTCCAATTAACCAGTTGCTCCATGAACCCGTTCCGTACATAATCCGAATCTGTGATTATGACCAGTTCGTGGAGTTGATGTTGGACAGCAGTGAGGATGGCTTGATGCACAGCCATCAACTCTGCCACCTGACTACTTCGGGGACCAAGCTTGTACCCAGCGGACGGTTCTGGGGACTCATTCACCCATGCATTCCCTACGTCGGCCACAAGTTCTTTCTCCCCGTTGTTGTCAACATGGTAAGAGCATCCATCCACATAGACAGTGGGCATTCCCTCACACTTGTCTTCTTCAAAGACTTTGTGTAGGGAATTAAGGTATGCCTCAATGTTGTCCTTGATTTTTAGACTTTCGTCCTCAAGACAGTTTTCTCTGGCACAATCATGCAAGTCAGCCAGACCTTGCGCGAGTGGACTCTTCTTGTTTTGGCCATATCTTACCTCCACAGGAAAGCCTTGCATTGACAGAATCCAGGAAGTAATTTGGGAATTACTCACATTTCCGGCCCGGATTCTGTCACTTTGGAGATATTGCAGAGGCTGGTGTGGAGTCTCCACTATGATGTGTTCCCCTTGGATAAATGGGCGGTAATTCTTCAATGCCCACACCGTTGCCAGGAGTGCCTTCTCACAATCATTGAATTTTTCCTCCACAGAGGATAAAGTTTTACTCGCATAGGAGATTACTTTATTGACCATGTCATGCTTTTGGTATAATACTGCAGTCAATCATGTATTAGAGAAGCATGTCTCCAAGAAAAAACTCCTTGTTTCTGACTGGGTAAGCTAGGCAGGGCGCTTGTGAGAGGATTCTTTTGAGTTGTCTTACTGCCTCGGCTTATTCTGGACCCCATTCCCACTTGACCCCCCCTTCAAAAGATCAATCAGGGGTCTAGTGATTTCTGAGTAGCCCTCAATGAACTTTCTGCTGTAATTTGTCAGTCCAAGGAGGCTCCTTAGTTCCCGTAGAGTTTGGGGTCTTTCAGTTTTTGAAGAGCTTCCACTTTCTTTTCCTGGGGACAGAGACCCTGAGGAGTAATCTCATGCCCCAAGAAATTAACACGGGTTCTACACCACTGTGCTTTCTGAAGGGAATGTTTTGCTCTGGCGGCCCTCAGCTTTGTCAGAACATAACGGATCTCCACTATGTGTTCCTCCACAGTTGAACTTTTGATGAGGACATCATCTACATAAGCCAGGTTACCCCTTGCACCCAGGTCGGGTATGGCCTTGTGTAGGAAAATGTTGAATTAATTACCGGAGTTGAGGTATCCAAAGGGAGTCCGGTTCCATGTGTACTGCTGGCCCCCAAAGGTAAAAGCCAGCTTGTATTGGTCCTCTCTCCTGACAGGCACAGTTCAGTATCCATTAGTCAGGTCTATTGCAGTGAATAGCTGTGACCCATGGATCTGGGCCAGCCCTTGGTCAATGTAGGGAAGAGGCCATCGGGAAGTTTGGACCCATTTGTTGAGCTCCCTAAGGTCAGCGCAGAGTCTCCACTGGCCGTTTGGCTTCAATATTCCCAGCACCGGATTATTGAAGGTGCTGTGTACTGGATGGATTATCCCCCGGGACTCAAGGTTCTTAATTATTTCAGTAAGGGACTCCATGGATGCGAGAGGCAAGCGATATTGCTTCACAAACACTGGAGTCATGCCAGGGTCCATGGGAATTGTTGTTGTGTGGATGTCGGTGCGACCACAGTCATATGAGTCCACCGCAAAGAGATCTTGAAAATCCAAGAAAACTTGTTTCAACTTTTGCTTCTGCTCCAGAGTCACACAGGCATCAGCTAGGTTGACTGTCTCTTCAACCATCTGCCTGAAGCCTGGAAAGACTTCTGGTTTCACTATCTCAGCGGCCTCCTCCAGCTGGGTGGAGAAGTCCCTGTTCAGAGTGCTGATTTGGACTGGTGGCTTCAGGTGGGGAAGGCAGCCCTCATGGACCTGGAAATTCACCTCATCTCTTCTGAAGAGACAAGTCACATCTTCCTTACCATAAGGGCAGGAAGTGCACACCAGGAAGTTCCCCCCATGCCGGGTGAAGATCCGGTCTGGTGTTGTGTTGTCATCACTGTCACTGTCAAAACAGTCTTTGGGGATTGGTCCTAACAGTTCATTTTCTCAATCAATGGAAAAATGTCGGTCATCAACCGCCATTCCAATAATGGTGCCTGCGGCTAGAGTGATACTCTTTAAGTCGCTGTTATCCACCTCTATTGGAATGGTGTCATGTTCTATATTGACTAATGGTGTTGGGTTTACCCCCAACCCTTGCTGATGGAGAGAAGCATTTAGATGAATATAAGCATCAGGGATTTTCAATTTTTGTCCTCTTTTAACTTTCACTCCCAGGGAGAATTGTCGGGTCCTTTCTGGGATGGGGACTTCATCTACAATCTGAATTTCAACTGCATAAGGCAGCAGTTGATCTGACCTAAATGCTTTCTCTTGGTCATCAAAGCCCATGGGATTATCCGCTAATCAAGACCACGCTTTGAAGTTTATTAGGTTCAAACTAATGGCAAAGCGGTTGAGAATGTCACTGCCTAAGTAAAAGGCAGCAGTGACGTCTCGCACGACCCAACAATTATGGACTATGCTCTTGTTGCCAATGGAGGTTTTGAGCAGACACCTGCTTGGCAGGAGATGTTTGGAATTGGGTGCTTCCAGATTCATTTCCCATTTGTCTATCAGTTTGAATGTGGGAATGGCTGGATCTTTTGGGAGTTGGCGGAACATGGCTTCGCTGATGAAGCTCTTACCGTTGTTCACACACACTCGGCGAGAACAGAGTCCTTCCCTTGATTTAACTGAACAGGGATGAACAACTGCTCTCCAATTTGCTAAACATCAGCCAGACTCTGAGCTGATTTCACATCTCTCTGGACTATAGGAGTGGGAATGTCTGATTGTGGATTGGTAAATAATTTCAGAGTGTTTCCTTCCAGTGTGGAATACCACCTTAAACTGGAAGGAAGGTTGATTTTCAGAAATAGAGAGGACCCCCCCATCACCAGTCTGTTGTCCTACTGCTATTACTATCACATCTGGAATTTGGTTGTTCTGGAAGTGAAATTCTACTTGGCCAGATTTTTGTTCAACCATGTGGCATGTGCCGTTTAAAATAACATGGTTGACACTCAGTTTTAATTTTTTTTTTGGCTAGTCTGGGTCCAGAGGACCTTGTGTACGGAATCTTTTAGGGGTGACAACCTTCTCAGAAGGTCATTCCCTAGTAAACAAGGGGTTCCCTCTGGAGTCACTACTATGACCGGGTGTTTCACCTTGTGTCGGCCAATTTTAATATTCAAATCTGCAGTCCCCTCGACGGGAATTTCCTTCCTGTCAAAGTTCTGAAGTTGTCCAGGATGAGAGGTGAGAGGAATTTGGTAATTCTCCTCCCCCCATGAATTCAGTTAATCAAAGGCCTTTCTGGACAGAAGGGTAGCTTGGGATACAGTGTCCACCAGTGCCAAAATTGTACCCTGCCCCTATACTTGTACCGGGGCATAGTATTCTCCCTCCTTCTCCGCAAAGGGGCACAGATAATGCAAAATTTTGGACAACTGGTGGGCTAAGATTCTGGTTTTGGACATTGAGAGAGAAGAGATTTGGGCAGAGTTCTGTGAAGAGTCATGGGAATCTGCAAGAAAAAGTTGGCAACTGGAGATAGGGGAAGTTTTGAGTTCCCCTGGTTCCGGTTCTGGGCCGCCCCCCCGCTTTTTGGAGGCAGTCACCAGAATGGGTTTTAACCAGGGGATTTTGAAGCTGCTGGTTCTGGGATGAGATGATGGGCGGCGCTAGCTCAGTCCCCACATCTACCCAGTCTGGATGTCAATACCTTGGGACCCATTTTTCTATGGGAGGAGTTACCCCATCTCTGAAGGAGAAGATCATTTTCCTAGGATCCTCTGAGGATCCCTCTCCCTCAAATTGGAAGAGCTCTACCTCCTCCTCAAAGTGGGTCTGTTTGGGTCTGTTTGTTTCTCCTACCTGTTCTCTGCTCCTTGGGTGGCAGACTTTCAGGGGTAGGGGATTTTGTTTCCAGTTCCTGGGTTTCCACGGACTGTTTACAAGTGGGGAAGGAACCTTCCTCCAAGGCTTTACACTCCCCTTCCCCTTGTGCCTCCTTCCTGGGAACCGGTGGGTTATCGGGGTGCTGCCCCCGTCATTGTTCTGGAGCACCAGGCCCAGAGTTTGGGGCATTCTGCGTCGACATGCCCATCGGAGGGTTCTGCTGAGCCCACAGCACGTGACCCAGCTCCTGTGCCATATTTTGGACCTAGCGCTCTAACTGTGAAACCCGCTCAGGCTGATACGGGGTTCTGTTTTCTCCACTGGGCTGATCCCAGGAAGGGTAGCTATCCCTTCTCTGGTAGTACCCCAGGTTGGGAAGATTTGGGTACCCCTCCACCCTTGGCCTCCCCTCTCCCGGATTAGGTGGTCTGGGCCCAGGGAAGTGGGGAAAGAAGGATGGATGATTTTGGGGTTGTAAGTGGGTGGATACCTGGGGAAAAAGTTCTGCCTAGGGTTTGGTGAATTTCTGCCCTCCTGGGGGAAGTTAGGAGGGAAGTTCCCTGGGTTAGGTGCTTGGCTGGACCCCCCTTGGCCTGGAGGAGTCCACACATAACCCATGATGGGTCGGTTTCCCTTGTAGTGGGGACTTACATAGTCAGGGGAGTGAGGGACCCCATTTGTGGGACTACCTCCTTGGCTCCCTGTCTGTGACTGGACCGAGGGCCTTCTGGGCTTGGAATTATTCTGTGCAGGCAAGTTCTTAGGCCCCCCATCTCCAAATCCAAAATGGGGGCAACATTTACCTCTGCCACCTTAGCAGCAGCAGGGGTGCTGGTCGGTTTGGGGTTTTTGTGGGCATTACTTTTATTTTCTATGGGCTTCTGCACCTCATAGATTGGGGTGGCCTGTTCAATGACCCAGTCTAGTGACCTTTTCTCATGAAAATCTCTCACTAGCTGGGTCATGATGTATTTGGGTAAGGCATGGAAAAAAGTGTTAACAAATTCGTTGCTATCAGTGTGCACCCTTTTGGTAGTCTGCACAAAGGCACGCTTTAGCTCCTGCACAATTTCTTGTAGGGCCTGATCCTCCCACATTGCAAATTGTAGGCTGCTTTGCGAGCCTCTTGGGGATTTCGGTGAACAGAAAAGTGTTTCAAGATGGCCGCCCTATATGTGGACCATCTTGAATGGTTTTGGTGCTCCAACCCTGCAAAGAAACTGGAGTATTCTGGGGAGAATGTCCATTTTACGTACTGAATGCAGCAACTTCTGTCTTTCAAATGGAAAGTCTCCATCATTTGCTCAAAGAACTCCAAGTGTTCCCAAACAGAATACTTGGAGTTCTTATGGTAAGGAGTGATGACGCTCCTTATTGCTTTGATCTGTTTTAAGGGGTCCTTATGCAGGGCCCTTTTTGCCTTATTGGCCTTCTTGGTTCGGGTAACCCTGGTCCATTCATCCTCTGACTCAGTGGAACTGCTCCCAGAGGTGCCCGTCTGCTCTTCCAGGTTTTCCCGGGTTCTGCGAGCCTGGGAATGGCTGGCAGAATGTGGGGACCTGTTCTCCTGTGCCCTGTGACGCTCAGGGGAGTCTTCAGATTCCTCCTTGCTGCCCTGATTTGATGGGTACCCCCCCACTGACCTAACTGGGCAGAGGTATTCAGAATGCCCTTAGAGGGCCTACACTTACAGGGTTCCCCACTAAATTGCACTGTACTTGGGTGCCCATACCCGGATGCCCGCCCATCCATTCCTGGTTGGGCGGGCATCGGGGTATTCCTATGAGCCCCATATTTCTGACTGGATAGTAATCTGCCATCCCCGTGGTCCTGGGCTCATGGGCGCCAGGGGACCTGGGGGTGGCAGAGTCCAGGGACTGGGAGAGATGGAGGCCTCTGGTACTACGGCTCCTGAGGTTATGCTCAGGTGTTTCCCTTTCCCAGGAACCTCATCTCTATCAGTACCTGCTCCCTGTTGCCCTTCCAGAGCCTGTGCTTTCAGTTCCTCAATCAAGGCCTTACTAGAATCTATCAGTCTCTCCTGCATGGCTACCTGTTGCTGGAGCCTATCACTGTGCTGGCAGAGAGCTTCATTCTCTCTCTGTGCTTCCTGATTAGTCTTAGACTACTGGGCCAGTCTTTGCTGCAGGAGGGTTACCCCCTGAGACCCATCCCTACTGGCCTGCTCCTTTCTTGCCAGAGCATCTTCCACCCTCCTGATGTGCTCTAACAAGTTCTGATGCTCTTTTTGGAGGTCACCCAGTCCCTGGAGGGCCAGGTGATTTTCTTCCATTTTCTTTTTTAAGTGGCAGACTTCCTGGCCTAAGGTATCCCATTCCTGAGTAAGAGCCTGCATCTGTGCCACCAGGTTGTCCCTCTGTCTTTGAAGGGCACCAGCTTTCTGGCGCTCTTCATCAAACTCTGCCTGGGTATCCAGGTCTTTCAAAATCAATGTATTGCTCTCCTCTTTTTCTTTATCCAATTGGCTTTGCAGGGTGGCTACCTTCTGTGTGCATGCCCTGTTGAAATCTATCTGTTTCTCCAGGTTTTTTTGGCTCTGCAGTAGGGTCCAAACCTTCTTGATGCTCCTGCTGCAAGGCCAGAATTTTGGTATCCTGGTCTGCCCTTTCCTGTTGCAGGATACCCATGTCCTCTTTTATTTTAATGATATACTTTCTACTATCATTTTTTGACTCCTGGCTCCTGTGCAGCCTCTGCTCAGAAGAATCCAGGTCAGATTGGACCTTCTGTAATGCCATCAGCCGCCTACTTGCCAGATCTTGGCCTTCAGCACATTTGTCCTGTATGGCTCCCATATATAAATATAAATATGCCGCTATCCTGACAATCTTGTTGTGCTCATCTTTGGCCTTAGGAGCCATGTATAGTTCACTCAGGGCCACGTGTAAGGGGCACTGATCTCTCCAGATATCTAACCCAGTTACAGTGACCTGTTGTGTGATTGCCTGCAACCACATATTCTGGTCCTGCTGAGTCCACTCACTTCTCACAAATAGCTTATGTAAGAAGTGCTCTCTCGCTATCTTGATGTCTACCAGTGTTGTCATTCTGGAAATTGATTTCCTTCCAGCCTTACAGAATTTTATTTTATTTAGAAAAACCGACCATTTCCTGAGAGCGTTCCCTTTTGAGGGGTGCTTTTACAGCATAACACAGCGTAACACAGCATGGTGATCCAACAGGATTTATGCATCCTGTCAGTTAGCACACTGTACTTAGCTGCACAAGTGGTAGATCTAACCAGCAATCCAACTAAGCCAATGCCTAGTCTGGGATGCCCAATGGAAGCTCTTATTGATATATTTTTATGTCACGTTCTTAAATCTGGATGAAGAACCCTTATATAACACCCCTCTCTTTGAATCCCCCTGACCTCACTTAGCCAAGAAGTAGGTTTGTTTTGCAAATTAAAATATGTATTGGAAAAATTAAACAATATATCTATATCACACTTTTATGAACAAAATAATATCTGATAGCACACTTATGAATATAATAGTGGTCAACAATGGGTAATATTACAATAGAACACTCTCCTTAATCAATGAGGAGCTGGTATAGAAAGGATAAGGTAGCAGAGAATACTTTGTATGGTTTCAAGGAAATGCAAGGGGTGAACAAATGCAACACAGAAATGAACTTGATATGATTTCAACAAGAGATAATATGATCACTTTTCCCTTGTGACAATGCACTCCCCCCTTATGCAATATGAAGAGATGGAAAGGAGAGCACACAGGTTTCAAGAATACAATCACTATACAGTTCAATTCCAGTTCCCCCAGCAAGCTTAGAGAAAACAGGGATGATTTTGAAGCAGGCAAAATCCTTTAAAATGTGATTGCAATGAAGTGAAAATGTGCTCAAATGTTTTTAATTCACTAAAGGAGATTCAGGATAAGTGACAGCTACATTGGATTAGTTCAGATCAACACTAGCAATGATTCCACATTCACTAGGTTGCCTCCCCCCAGACCTTAGAAAAACCACAATAATAGTTTTACCAAAAGCGGATAAGCCACCTGACAAATGCAGCTCCTACAGACCCATCTCCCTAATAAGCTGCAAGGCCAAGATACTTGCAAAGGTACTGGCCAATCGACTACAGCAAGTTATACACACACTGGTACACCCAGACCAGTGCGGATTCATGCCAGAGAGATCCACTAGACAGAATATACACAGATTATATATGGCACTGGAAAAAATTCCTGAGCTGCAGGGCCCCCTGGCCTTACTTGCCATAGATTTTGAAAAGGCTTTTGACTCTGTTCACTGGGAAGCAATTTGGGCGATTATGCAACGAATGGGCATAAGACTGTACTTTATGAGCTGGGTCAAACTGCTATATCATCTTCCTGAAGCGGTAACCAAGGTAAACGGGCATGTCTCAAATCCTTTCCGGCTAGGTAAGGGCACAAGACAGGGTTGCCCCGTGTCAGCTTTGATATTCGCATTAGCGATCAAACCTTTAGCGATCCTACTAAGGTCCACACAAACATGGAGTGGATTCAGATGGGCAGAAAACTGGGAGGACAAGGTGTCCTTATACGCAGATGACCTACTGTTATACCTACAGGACCCACGTGACTCTTGCTCCATCGTGACGCAGCTGCTAAAAAGATACGGCAGGTTCAGCGGCCTCCGTGTCAACTGGTCGAAATCCATATTGTTCACAGTGAGGCTTTTAGACAACACAGTACCAGATGAATGCCCATACCGAATAGAAAGGGAGCAATTTAGATACCTAGGCATACAAATTACACATAAATTGGCAGACTATGTGCCCAAGAACTTACTCCCTATAACGTTAAAGTTCAAAGATGATGTCCAACATTGGATGTCCTTACCACTTACATTATTAGGACGGGCTGTACTTTTCAAAATGATGGCCCTCCCCCGCTTTCTTTATATGTTGCAAAATGCCCCAATGCCTGTTGCGACCAGTGAGTTTCATAGAATAGATCAAATACGCAGGAAATTGCTATGGAAAGGGGAAAAACCACGCCTGTCACTCACAACCCTACAAATATCCATATGGGAAGGCGGAATCGGACTCCCCGTCTGCAAACATATTACTGGGCCAGTCAAATGGCAATAATAAATGATAAACTACATGGGGACCCCACACTACCGCACAACAGAATGCCGGATTCCAACCCACAAGAAAGACCCATCATGAAATACCTCTATTGCCAAAAAGACCGGGCGGCAGCCCCATCCATGCAGGCACATATAACTCTAATATGATCAGATACTCATAAATACTTAGGCTGGGACGGGAAGCTAACCCTAGCACAACCACTATGGAATAATAAACACCTCCCAGAAGTGAACAAGCTACCTAAATGGTGCTCCTGGTCCCAACTAGGCATTACGAATATAGGGGACGTAGTGAAAGAAAGCAAAATAATACCATTTGAAGCTTTAGCTACCACTTTTACGCTTCCCCCCAATGAACAATACTACTATATGCAACTCAAACATGTGCTACAGGTCCATCTCCCCGATATGATAGACATGCCAGACTACTCCCCACTGGAACGCCACCTGTTCCCAGAAATAATTAGACACAAAGTCACTTCTACCTTATACAGCGCCATAACCTCCTTCGCCATGAAAGAACTATCAGGTTTGAAGGCCAAATGGGAGAGGGATGTGGGCGCCATACTTCCTGAGGAATGGGTGGCTGCATTAATGTTCCCCAGAGAGGTGGCTATCTCCTCCAGGTTCAGATTAATACAACTGAAGGTTCTGCACAGAATTTATTACCCGATGGTAGCACTATTCACCTGGGGGAAAACCACCGACCCACACTGCCTGAGATGTAAAAGAGAGGAATGTACCGTCATCCAACGATACTGGCAGCAATGTTGCAACAAACTGTCAAGAGTAATGGGTAAAAGAATTCACGTGAGCCCCAAACAACTACTGTTGGGAATAGAAGAGGACATCGAGCTAACACGTTATGAAAAAGCATTTCTATCTACCACCTCTGCAATACTGTAAAGAAATATAGCGCAACTCTGGGGCTCTGCAACAGCACCGACTTACGAGCAATGGTTTACAGATGTGGACATTTGTATTGCGATGGAAAAAAGAGTGTATACAGCCCGGGGGTGTCCTGAGAAAGCTCAGAAAATATGGCAAAAATGGGAAGACGCACACTGAACAGTAACCTGCATGGACAGACTGCGCTAAAACCCAAGGATTCGTAAGGGAATCAGTTTGCATAATATTAATGTGGTTAAATGTCAGGTTGCACCAAGCTCCTCTGTAAGTGGAACAAGATGTGATACTACGAATGGGCGGGAAAGGGAAATATTGGTTACCCCGTTGTTCGGGCTGTATGTTTTTCTTTGTGTTGTTAAAAAACAATAAAATGTTATATTAAAAAAAAAAACACTAGCAATGATTCATGAGTGATCATCAAATTGAAAACGAATTTCAGCAGTGGCAAACCAGAGCAGCTATTTTGACAGGAAATGAAATGGAGCTAAGTCGCAATTCGTGGCACTTTTTCCGCATGTGTAAATCGCGATTACGGAAAAACTATAAGGAATTGGAATGTCGTTTTGGGTTTGTTGGAAAGCTTAGGATCTTTTCGCTTCTAGGACGTGCGGTTCAAAAGATACAGACTTTTTTGTGGAGGTAGATTTTAAAAAATAAAATCAATATTTCAGAATTACAGATGACGCTTTTACAGATTTGAAATCACAGGATGGACACAAAATTCTAAATGCAGTTCTGGACAGGTTGAAATGGATGGGATAAGATTACTTTAGACTATGAGATTGGTTCTGTACAGTTCTTAGACTGGATACTCACTCCTAATTTTGGTATAGAATGGACCTCATCACAGATCTGGTCAGGTTTGGGCTGTGGTTCACTCGCCAACGGACAGGTCTCAGGCCATCTGGGTTCTGCTCACAGCACGGCCTCTGGTCTGCTATTGGCCCTGCACGGTGGTCTTGTCTCTTGAACTGGATCTGATGGGTTCTGGATACAGCTCTGCTTTCTCTGGATCTCGTTTCTGGCACAGAGTTCTGGGCGAGTCGCAAACAGCACGGCAAGGCTGTTGAATAGTTTGGTTAGGTTGCTGGATTCTGAGGCCTGCTGAGAAAAGTTCAGCTTTTGGGTTAGGCCCCTGCTTAAGGTTCTAGAACTGGGTTCTAGAGCTTTGTTCTGGATCTATCTGGAGTGTAAGTTCTTCTGGATATTGTCTGGATCTGGTCGAGCAGAGTGCTGCACAGGAATCTGTGAGTAGTGGAAAAATGAGTGTCCCTATATGGGTCTCAGTGGTTCTTTTTATGTGTTTCCAAAGGGGGTGTGGAGGCTGATATTCTATGCCCAACCCACTAAGGATTTGATAGGTTAGAGGATTCCCTGTGACCTGACTGGAGAATGGAGTAGTGAGTCAGAATGAGTCATCGGGTGTCATGTTTATGGCTGAAGGAAAGAACACTACCCTTTGGTTTCTCATAGAAAATCATTTTTTCATAATCAAACATGTTTCCAAGGTACACATGTTGTTGAGAATACATGTACATATCACATATTAATTAAAACAGGTCTCTGTTTAACCCTGATCTTTCTAAGAGCTTTTGTTCAGAAATGACAACTTATTCACAATTTTAGTAGGTTTCTCAATATTGGTTTTAAACCAAATATTGAGGTACACACCCTCTCTGAGCATATTACGGGAAGTTCTTAGGTTTCTAGCATGAACACTGCATTCACAATATTAATAATTACAGGGCTTGGCCTCAGAACATCCCACAGCGTCCAACTTAGTCTTGAACTGTGAATGCATTTTTCATATTAAGAATCCCAAAGTTGTACATTTCTGTCAGCTTAATACAATATTTTAGAAGCATTTTCCTGAAACATATATTTGGTGAAATATTAAATCCACAACCCACTCTGGTCCACCCCTAGAAGCTTGGTGAGTCAGATGGTCACATGTCCTGCTTCTCCCAGAGCAGTGTTGACAGTTACACATCAAATCAGCATATTCTATTCATTTGAAAGAGTCTATTGTCTTGTGTTCCTGCCAGCCTACCAGGGTGCCTTTGGTGGTTCCTGTTCCCATGAGTCTGTTAATCTCTTGGCCAAGGGCAGAAGGAAGCTTCCTTTGTTCAGGGGGGAGTTGTGGAATCTCTTTGATCCCAGTGTGGGAAACCTCTTAACTCTGCAACCAATGCCTACAATTTGTCTTTTCTTACAATATAACCCACATTTGTAATACATACATTAAACAATTTCTTCCTTCAAGACATTTCAGAATATAGTTATAATTTGTCTCAACCTCTTAGCAAGTCTTTCTTTGGCATAGTTGAGTTCAATTGTTCAAACTTACAAAAGTGTCTGGTTTGAAACGCCGGCTTTCTGGTAGTGGTGAGTACCGGTATTGCACCCATTTTTGACAGCTGTCTTTAAATGAATGTCTTTAACATGGGATTTTGTCCTAATAACATATGATTCTTGCTGACGTTGTACTGATGTGGATTCTTGCAGTAGAGTAATGTAGAACACCCAACAAGAAGTTGTATCCTTTTGGTGGTTTTGTGAGCCATGATTTTAGCAATTTTGACGATCAAGAAAATGAATTCCCAAACAGCTCTGGGTTGCTTTTGGCAATCATTATTGCTATTTACAAGTGGTTTCAGGCTATTGTGTGTGTAGCCCAATGGTGGTTTTAGGCATTGACCTACTGTGCTCACTAAGATAGGCAAAAGTGGATGGCAGCCTATCTTTCAGATTTTTTTCTGCGCATTTTTGGATGGTTTTGAGCGAGCAGCATGCTATCCAATGGCCATTCCGATGTTTTCAATGCACAGTACTGTTGCAGGGCTTGGATGAGTGGGTAAAAACATCCCACACTCCTTCTTTGAGCACATCTCTTTCAGTGCACAGCGCTATATCCAAAACCATCCTGTAATTCCATTCCTCCTTTTCAATTATCTTTTGCTCCACATACAACACACCTGTTCATCTTCATCATCTTCGTCACCTCTTTCTGCTGTCATTCGAGATAGACAATCAGCAGGTATATTCCCTTTTCCTGGAACATATTCATCCTCAAAACGATATTCCTGGAGCACTACAACCCATCTTTTTATCCTGGACAACACTTCATCCAACCCTTTCTTCTGTAGTGTTTCTTTTAGCGGCTTATGATCTGTTCTTATGGTAAAATTTGAATCGCACAAAAATATCCTGAATTTTCAAACAGCCCACTTTGTTGCTAACATCTCCTTTTCAATGGTGGAGCAGTTGAGCTCAGCTCCTTTCACTAAGCATGAAGCAAATGCAATGATGAATTCTTCACCCTCTTCAATCGTTGTGAAGATTTCTCCTAAACCTATGTTTCTGGCATCAATGGTGATGATGGTCTTTCTTCCTATTTTAAAATTCTGTAGAGAGTGAGTATTTTCTAATGCTGATTTGATAGCGTTGAACTCAGCGGTACACTGCATGGACAAATAAAAGGGAGTTTTGCTCTTCAATAACAGTCTCACATTATCTGCAAAGTTTTGAATACACTTAGAGTAAAATTTGTCCTTGGCCAGGAATTGATCATTATTGGTTGGTTCTGTCACATTGTTCATGTTATCCACCAATTTCCGTTTAACCTTGACCCCTTTGGCTGCAACAGTATGTTCTAGCTATTCAATGTTCTCCATGTGGACTTTGCACTTCTCAAGACTTAATGTGAGACCTTTTTCCACCAGTATGTTCGTGACCCTCTTCAATCTGTTATCATGTGTAAATTGATTTGACCCAAACAACAAAACGTCATCTTGGAAGCAAAGGACACCTTCCTCATTATCAAATATCTGATGCATGATGCGTTGAAAAGCGGATGCGGCCAACACCAGGCCAAAAGTCATTCTTACAAATTGATAAAGACCCTCTGGGGTAATAAAGCTTGTTAGTTGTTTGGAGTTTGGATGTAATCTTATCTGGTGGCAAACCGACATGAGATTGAGTGAAGAAAATACTTGTGTGTCTCCCAATGTAGAAAAAGTCTCTGCAAAATTAGGTGGGGGGTGGTGATCTGGTATAACACACCTATTCAATGATCGAAGATCGACACACAACTGCAGTTTTCCATTTGGCTTCACAACTACCACGAGTGGTGACACCCATTTCGGCGATTCAATTATTTCTATGATTCCGTCTTGCTCAATTTTGACAGATCCTTCTTTACCTCATTCTTAATGTTAACCTCACTTTCTGGGCGATTGGCCTTGATCCTTGTACTAGCTGAATTTTGTGTACACAATTCTTCAGGCACCCTACCGATCCATTGAATAACTGAGGTAATTCATCCGCACAACAATGTAATAAACAGTCACCCTTGTTGGGATCCAACTTGATTTTCAGCATTTTTTGTTATAGTCAACTTAGTAAGGGAAAGCTCACCCTTTTATGTGACATACACGTTTCCTGAAGTGGACCTTCCTTTAAATTGAAAATTTGCCTTCAACCAACCAAGTACTTTGCTGTTAGCACTCCCATATCCCTGAGGCTTGATGTCTACATCTCTTAGAAATTTATCTGGAAAAATATTCTCAAAGGTCTTCTTTGGGACAAGGCTAACTTTGCCCTGTGTCTATCATCATGTGTACTTGATGCCCATTAATGACTACAATGTCCTTCAGACCTTCAACATCTTCGTCATCTTCATTGTCGATAGCATACACCACCCAATCTGCGTTTTCATACCATTCCTCAATCATATTTATGGTGTGTGATCTGCAGCATTTAGTAAGGCGCCCCTTTAGTTTACATTTAGTGCATTTAATTTCTCTAACTGGACAGTATGAACTGTTAGCTAGATGTCCCACTGCATCTAATCTGTAGCAATGCCTTTTTGTAGTAGACTGCCTTTGTTTGGTGTTATTGGCAACAACTTTTGGTTTCACTGAAGATTTACTATTGGATACAGCTCTGACATTCTCGGCCATGCTCTCCAGTTGTTTGGATTGCTGAGCTCTTTTTTCCAAGGTTTTCACACATTTAGTAGTGTGCTCAACTTCCTTGGCAATACGAAGTAACTCTTCTAAAGGATGGTTGCTTTTGTCCCATAGACGCTCCCTGATTTTTTTCCTCCCAGCACTCCAGCATAAACTGGTGTCTCAAACGTTCATCCATCTGTTGCCCAAAATTGCAAGTTCTTGCCAGTCCTCTGAGAGCTGTGATGAAGCACTCTACTGTCTCTTCTTCCTTTTGTGACCTTTTCCCAAACGTGTATTCTTCCAGCATAATGCTTAGCTTTGTTTCACAATGTCCATCCAGCTTTAATATACATTACTCATATTTATTGAGACCAGTGGCATCCTCTTCATTGAGGACAGGTACATCATCGAATTACTCTTGTCCTCATCCCCAGGCAATGCATTAACAGCGATTTCTACTTTCAGCGCTGAAATTTGTTCCACTCAAAGCTCTTTTTCCATCTTTTCGAAGGTATTGGAGGAGCTCCAGGAATGGGAAGGAAGGATAGTTGTGAAACAATGTTTTCCATCATTCTTACAGGGCAGTGATCTCCTGTTGCAATTGTGGATTGATTTTAAGGTGCCTCCTTTTTCTTTTTTTATGTGTTCACCAATTTATTTTAGAGTGCTTTGGGTAATTCGTTTTTTTTTAATAGGTCCTAATTGCAAGATGTGTTCAGGGTAACCCTATTTTATTATTTAATTCTTTCTAGTGGCTTGTGCATGAAACTCCAATTGGAATTGTAATGGTGCACAGTTATTTTCAATAGTCTGTGGGATTTTGTTGGGAGACGCGATGAGAAGGCGTTCCCAGGTCTCTGTTGATTGACTAGCAACTTGGACTTTCAAAGAGGAGTGTAGTGATGCTTAGACGTCCTTTTTCTAATGCGATCAAGCTTCCTGTGTTATCGCAGCTCGAGCGCAGGTTCCATTCGGCCCCCTTTAACTTTAGGCAGATTCGCAGTTTAAAACAATTTGGATGTAGGGACAGTAGCACAACGGGACAAAGCAGGCACAGCTGTAGTGATTAGTGGAGTGCATACCCTTACCAGGAGTGTAGGGCAGGATGCATAGCATGGACAGGATCACAGGATTTAAGCATTAATCAGGATAATGTGTGGTTTCATGCCGGTGGGCACTCGTGGCCACAGTTGAAGTACCAGGCGGAGGCAGGTGAGAGTACGACTGTGAGTGTCCTCCTCTCATACAGCCTCTCTCCAACTGTCACTCTCCCCTGACACTTGTGCATTCTCATTCTAGTACTCACTCTACACATTCATTCCATTCATCCATTCCATTCACCCATAGATCACATTCCACATGCACTCCTAAAGCATCACGCATACTACATAAAACTATGAAATTCAGTGAAAAAACTTTGTTGAAGGGACGTTATGGTTACAAGCAAAACCAAAAAGCCCCAGAAATTTGCCAGTTATGGTAAGCTAAGCAACCATGACTTGCGCCACCACTGTGTGCTGCTAAGACTAAGACCCAGGACATCAAAGATGACATCACAAATATCATTGATGACAAATCTGGGCCACTTGTTTTTGTTCACTTACATATCTAGGCCAGGTTGTTTTGTTCATTGACATTCAGAATATGAAAAATGAAAAGGTGCTATAAATCTAGACATTAACCTTCTTGTATGTTCTTAAATTACTTTCCTTAGGGTTTGGTCTCAGCTCATGGTGCACATATATGGGGCAATAAGCAGGCCTCAAACACACAATTCATTTGTATACATGATGATGAACTTTAATGTTACTGACATTTTCTGGTGATGTTGTTTCTTTTTTCTTCACTTTATTTTCCCTGTATGTGCCTCTGATTGTGGGTCTTCCTATGTATTGTCTGTACTAACACATTATGAAGTAAGTCTTCAAGAATTAGCTATTTATTCCATGTTTAACATTACTAAAAACTCTGATAGTGTAGCATTAATTATTTTACTATCCAAAATTACCAGATTACAAATATTGTACTTCTACTGTGCATGCTGCAGCCATTGCATATGTGTATGTATGATTAAGTTCCTGTATTAACAACAACATTCCAATTGTTACCGGCATTATAAACACAATGCCTTGTAGAAACTTTTCATCAAAATTAATTTCATATGTGATGTCATCAATGACATTTGTGATGTCATCTTTGATGTCCTGGGTGTTAGTGTTAGCAGTGAACATGGTGGCGCAAGTTATGGTTGCTTAGCTTACAACCATAATGTCCCTTTAACAACGTTTTTCACTGAATTTCATAGGTTTTTATTAGTGTAACTTAAACATAACGTCCCTTTAACAATGTTTTTTCTGTAAATTTCATAGGTTTTTATGAGTGAAAATAATTCATGATGTTACATCATAGTATATAAGTTATAAATAATTCCTCTTTTAACATATAAGAAAGAACTCTGAACCTACTTTAACAAACATATTTTTTGCAAAGCATTCTGATGTGTGTCGGTATCGGCATCGCATGCCTGGGATGAAAGTCATGGTTGAATTACATAGGGCATGAGGCACAACCATGACCCCACCCCCACCAAACCACCCCAGTTATTGACTGCACCTACACCGCATCATAGTTCATTGTCCAGTATACACTCATAATGTGAACAATGGCCAGTGCTCGTGGCTTGCAGCTATGGCCAGTTTTCCAGAATCCATGGGCATGGACTTCGGGGATGCTGTATTCCCCAACCGGCACATCAGAATAGACATGTGTCCTTGCCGATGGCTAGGCCCACTGCCCAGGTAACAAAGTTATATCACAATTTGTTGTACTGACTTTTTGACACTTTGAAAAAAGTAAAACACAGGACAGATTTGCTGGTGAACCTCACACAAGTTTTCCGCAATTCAATCCGGCACTCCAGGCTGTAGCCGCAAGCAGAATACATGTTCCCATTCAGAACTAGCGCTTCAACCATACCGCATGCCCCAATAAGCAAATCAGATTACACATTTGTCTTTGCTCAGGGACAGACCCATTGCCCAGGCACCAAGTTTATATCAGAATTTTTTCTACTTACATTTTGACACTTTACAAAGAAAAAAACACAGGACAGATTTGCAAAACCATGATTGGAGGTCCTTTCTGATGCTCCTTGCAAATGTTTGCTGCAATCCTGTCCAGCACTTCGGGCTGTAGCCACGAGCAGAATGTTTGAAAAACTTGACCACATAGCCATTCCCCGGTGGCCATGCCCACTTTATCCCCATTGGTGGTCGCTTGTGGTCATGGCCAGTAGCCAGATTGTCCGGATCATCGCCTTTGGCCACTGCCCGAGGCCACAGGCTATACCTCAGTCATCAAAGGTATATCACTATTTGTTGTACCTACATTATGACACTTTTCAAAAAATGAAACAGGGACATATTTGCAAAACCATGCTTTCAGATTCTTGCCAATGCTCCTAGCATGAGTTTGCTGCAAATCTGTCCGTGTTTTATTTTTTGAAAAGTGTTAAAATGTATGTACATAAAATAGTCATATAACTTAGCCCCCACTTGACAAAACTCATCCAGACTTTTCACAAACATTCAAAGTTGGGTATATAATCTTTCTGGAAACATTTGTGCAGATTTGTCAAATGGCAACAAAGTTATAAGCCATCTAAAAATGTTGAGACCCCCTTTAATTTTTCCCCTTTTGACAAAATCCTACCAAACTCTGCAAAACCATTCCAGACTGGGTTTGAAATCATTTTTCAAACTTTTGAGCAGATTCGTCAAACGGCACCAACTTTATAAGCCGACCAAATATTTGAGGAACCGCCTCTAATTTTGCTCCCCCTTGGCAAAACTGCACAAATCCTTGCAGACCCATTCGGGATCACGTCTAGAATGATATTGCAAAATTTCATGCAGTTTCATTGAGTGGCGTTATAAGCCATTCAAACACTGCTTTTCACCAACCCTCTATTTCAGAAATAGTTATGGTTGTCCCGAACATCTGAGATATCCGCAAATGTCACAGGACTGTCCCCAAACACCAGTTTTCTGGCTTTTTATGGCCATAGCCCAACCCATCCTCTTCTCACCTCACCTCCCCAGAGATTGTTTCATTAGATTGACAAGTGCAATTTTGTGTTTTTAATGTTTTTACCGCAATGTCCGCAGACAATGGCGGCTGCCAGCGAATCCAACATGGCAACCGTTTCAAAATATCTGATGTAGATCATGTTTCTCAGCACCCAATCAGTGGGTGCGTACGATGACCGCAGACATCACGCCGGATCGTGATTGATGCAGGTGGCTGTCTGCGGACCGAATAGGGAAGTGAGTCCGCAGGCCAGACACATTTTCACTAATATTATTTTTTTTAAAACTACTGGACGGATTTACACCACATTTCCAAAAGCATGCCTTCGGGAACCAAGCCTCCGCTCCTGGCATGAATTTGGTGACAATGCATCCAGCAGTTGGGGCTTTTGGCTTGAGAAAAGTTTTTTTCCCATTGCATCTATGAGGATTTCCACACATTTTGGGACCCCCTATAACTTTGCCCCCCTCTATATGAAACCGCGCCACAGTTCTCAGAATCATTCCAAGGGGGCCATATCCTTTTTTTCAAAGTTTGCTGATATATATATATATATATATATATATATATATATATATATATATAGAGAGAGAGAGAGAGAGAGAGAGAGAGAGAGAGAAAGAGAGAGAGAGAGAGAGAGAGAGAGAGCGAGAAAGAGAGAGAGAGAGAGAGAGAGAGAGAGAGAGAGAGAGAGAGAGGGAGAGAGAGAGATTGCTAAATATTCATAAAAATATTGTCAGCTCATATGGAGCAAATTTAAGCACATGATATGAGAGACAGCGCGCTCCACTTTCCCTGCATAAAAAAAACTGTAGCTATGCCTGGTGACAGAAATCTTTTCATTTGAGGAACAAATTCCTATGACTAAAGAGGTCATTATAAAAATCATGCAAATAGCATACATTTTGTGATGGGGTGCACTGTAGGCTGGGACATCTAGGTGGTCTCTGTTTCCCTTTCCCTAAGCACATCCCTTTGCAGAAACAATCCTATATGCCACATGGCATAGGTACATGGCATTTACATATATCCCTATGGAGTCCTCCTGGCTCGTGCAGGTACAAAGCCAGATAGAATGCCACATACCAGCCTCTCCGCCCGTATGAAAAATCAACACGACCAGGGATGCAGTCAGATTTGATGCACAGAGGAGCAGGGGAACTTGGCAGGTCGTCTCAAGTTCTGTACATTAAAAGTACAGAAGTGCCAGGATTTAGGACCAGATGAACCTGACCTATAGCAATATGTCTCCCATTCTGTAAAGGTACAGGTTTTTCTACTGTGATATCTAGGGACCACTTAGAGTCAAGGGAACATTATCACTACTTTCGAAAGAAAGATGCTAAAAGAGACCATCTATTTGACCTCTTTAATCATGAATGTCATAAGCAGCACATATAGATATTTAGATAAATCACATGTTGTTGAAGAATGTGGGGAAGAGCTGACTACTATTATGTTTCGTAACGATTGGTTCTTTAAGTTCATCTTACACTGCATATGCTCATAACAGAAAGATGCTAACAATTAGGTGTTTGGATTTGACTAAATATACTTTTTTTTTTACAAAAAAGTTAATGTGGGAAGCATGAAAAGTACAGGAAAGATGCATAGAAGTCCCTCAATTAGAGAGAAAATGGCTGCAGTGAAAAGGCATTGAAAGAATGGGTTTGTTAGATTGTATTTATATATGTATCTGTGTCTTTATTTGGGTTTACAAAGCAGTTTCACTAAAGCGCTGTACATAATTAGGTTAGCATGTAAAAAAAATAGAGTAACATACATAGACGACAACCTGTGGTTCAACTTCAAATCAAGAAGAAGCAAGAAGACGCCCTTTAAAGCACGAATGAAAAGAAAGAAGTAGGATTGCATGAAATAGAGGAAGGCAGGGCGTTCCAAAGCATTGGAGCAAAAGGGGCAAATTGGAAAATATAGGGCTGGACGCAAGGCAGACGCAGAACCGTCCAAAAGAAGAGAACAGAAGACTGCATTTAAAAACAACAATGGAGGTGGGTGGGAAAAGAGAGCCTTTGAAGTGAAGCCAGAGCGGGAGCGGTGTAGGAGTGGCGTAGAACCTGCATGACAGCATAAATAATCAAAACTTTTTAAAACAATTGTTCATGTGTTATAAAAGATTTCCACACAAAAATCGTAATTATTTTGTGTAGAATTTTGTGAAAAGTTTTTCAATAAAATGGTGTAAAAATGTGCAGCATATTTAAACACTCTGCAGAAAAAATGTGGGTTGTGCATGTCAGTGTAAGGGATTGTGCCAGCTTTTGCTAAGCATAAAGGCGGATCTACGCTAAGCAATCCAGGTCCAAGGTCTGGTCTGCCAGCATCTGAAATGGAATAAACGAATGCACAAAGAAGGGACATTTTTTTCCTCCAAGACCTTAAGTCTTCATTAGGTACGGGGAGCGGGAAAGGCGCTACTTATGGAAAAAGCTAAGGGTGGCAAAATAAAGTAATGTATACACCTGAAGCACATGTGAAAACAAAAAGCAACATACATGATCAATCATGCATCGATCACCCCCATGTCTGCTACATTTCCTCTCACCGGCTTTTCACCCCCCAACCCCCCTCCTTGCTCCCCATCCACTTGCCTCCTTCAGCCATCGCAGTTGGCCGTTGTTCGCCTGGCTGGCCGTCTATTCCCTCCTCCTTCCATTGCTGTCATGGAAAGGGAGAAGGTACTTTAAGTAGTGGGTTGCCTTCACCCTTTCCCTCTTACCATTTTTTTTTGTAGATTATTAAAGATGGGAAACAGTTGTCACGCCAATTGACAGCATACCAGAGTGCTGCCAGCTATAGCCTCCTCGGTGGGTGGCATTACTTACAGCCTGTTAATGGCCTTGGTGGCCTCTGTAACTTGGGGTCTGGGACATTACTAGGTGGTAATGCCCCCCACCGCAGGGTAAAATACTTCAGCCATTATATTAAGAGTGAATATGTGGCCAACATGTCCTTACATGTTGCGCTTTAAGTAGGATAGGAAACTGAGGAGGGCTCTAAGGCCCTGTGATGCAATATTTGTGGGTGGGGCCTGAACAAGGTCTTGTGCAGCCTCTAATCCCAATTAGCTAATAATGCTTTAAAATAGGAGTTGCCCGTGTAATTAAACCAGTGACATAACAGAGCCAATCAAGTTTACATATGTGCAATCAAAGGGCAACAATTCTGGTTTAAAAGGGGTGTATAAATATGGTTAATGTGTGTAAAAACGTTGACCACAATAAGTATATTCAAATATTAAATGGAGCCTCAAATCAGGTACACCATGCAATCGCACCGTTCTTTTGAATGCAATCTTTTATTCGTACATACTGATTAAAGGCATTCTAATGATAGTACTTTAATACAATGTGTGGCAATAATCAAACAATGTATTCTCTTATAATTCCCATTTCCTGCTTGGAAAGTTCCTGATTTCACATTTCATTAACTGATGCTGTGATTCTAAACATTACTGAAAGTGACATCTAAAGGCAAAGAGCAATATTGCCACTCACATTGTTAAAGAATTTTGGTCAGGGAGGCCAGTTTTCGGAGAGCCCTGGCAGAGCCCTGGCTCATGGGGAATATTTGGAGACTGCCAGGGCTGAGCCCTGGCTAGTTCTGGCCCAATTTAAGCCCTGCTTACATCATTACATCAAAGGAAGCCATCAACACCCTTCAAAATAGGGTAGTTCTTTTAACGTAGCTGTGCCATCCATCCCCTTGAACTCTCAATCTCTTAAAGTTTGTTCCTTCTGATATTTCTTAAGCGTGATGAGGTTTCTGGAATACTGGAATAATTTTCACCCACCAATCAAAAAACAGACAGGAAGTGAAAAAGCGGGATTGATCTCACTTTTAGTTTTCAAAGTTCAGGATTGGACAGTGGCTACTGACAAAAGTCCTTCGCTGGTGTTGGCTATCACCTCCTCCTCGCTCTCTCTTTCTCAAAGGCTGGTAGTGACAGGATCCAGGAACACGGGACATAAATAAGCCGTGGGGAAGCCCTGACCACTTCCAGAATCTAAGTTGCTCCTTTCCTGATAGATTGGTAAACTTTCTCAATTGTGCTCATCCAACTCTGGCAGTAATCCCTCAAGTGAATTAACCACAGTGGTCTGACACTGGGGCATAGATCTGACCATCAAGCAGTAACTTTCAAGGCAGGAAAATGTACAAAGACCATTAATGCATTGAATGCGCTCTCAGAGTACATCAACCGATATTGCCCAATTTGACCTAATGCCAAATTGACCTACTCCGAATTGACTGCATTTTTTTTGGCCAAATTTGGTAGGTCAATTGGTACATTTTCATAAAAAAATAGAATAGATGTGGGGGTGGAGAAAGGGAATAGGTTAAGGTGAGCAGAGTCTCGGTGTCTGGGAGTCTCCCCACACATTATTGGGGGCAGCAGGTGTCCCCCCTGCAGTAGGTCAAACGAAATTCGAACCAAAACAATAGGTCAATCGGCAGTAGGTCATTTTTTTTGGTCAAACAGTCCATATCCCGTCAACTACTGGCATAAAAAAACACACTTGTGCAATAAGAGAGTAGTTGATGTAAAGTTGGTGAAAATGAAAACATATACAACTAAACAGTGGAATCAAGCTAAGCCTCTCCTGACTCTTTGACTCATTTGCTGTCTATGTTTCATGCTGTCTGCCACTGGTCAATGTCAGATCTACCGTCTTATGCAGCTGGGAACAAATTTCAAGCTGCTGAAGGTCAGAAACCTGTGCAGGCATTTTGGTCTCCACAAGATTATCTTGCAATCCTTTGATTCGTCAAATGTTCCTGCAAAGGATGACCTTTCTGAGCAGGAGGCAAATAGCTCAGGCATTCTGCACTGAGTTGGAGGGCCAGTACTCTGGCATGACTGGTGTAGGAACAGGCACTTTTTTGGTGTAGGAGAGGTTTGCCATTGCTTCCAGTCACGCTTAATAATATAATTTTGTATATTTAAATAACACTTCCTCTTTAGTTTGCATCACTTTCAATCTTAACTTTCTTATCTGTATTTTTTTCTGTTTGTTTTGGTTTGTCCCTGACATATGTCCAACTTGTTTACACCCTCATAAACTGGCTCACCACTTGTTCTCATCTTTGTGCTATTGTACAGGCGCCCTTCGTGGGAATGCCTACACCATCTGTAAAAGTGTAAGTCATTTCTGATCGGAATTGCATGTGCGTTCTTCAAATCAATAAAAAAAAAAATCGAATGGCCTGTTAGTGGAGTCGATGGGTTCGATGCAAGTTAGCAAGCGATGGGAGGTGCGGTATTTCTGAGCTCTCCACCCCGTCAGCACACTACTTTTCCAATCTTGTGCTTTACTTTTACAAATTGCTGGTATTGCATTGCAGGCATAAACGTCCCAGTAGGCATCAGATTGTTATACGGAAGCTCCCAACTTGCAGACAATAAACAATTAAATAGATGTAGGAATTACTTAGGAAACCCTAGATGATATGGCAGAGCAACGGGGCAGGGACCAATCATTTTCCTATGCCATCAATATTAGGTGCATGTATAGGAGGCATGCCATGTTATGTTAACTCAAAGTATACTTCCTGTTCAAAGCAATGCTTTATATATTTGGTTGAGGCCATTTCCCTATGATTTATCATCCCCAAGTAAGTAACTTTAGCTTATTCGATACATGCATATACACACAGGGCTTTAAGTGAGCAGGGTCCATTGCAGGGTCAAAAAATTACAGTAACTGGCAGGGGATTCGGATTTGATTTCCCCCACCTCAATTGCCTGCATTGTAAAGTTCAATGAAAGATGATGAGAGACTGCACTGCACTGGCCCAGTGGGTGTCATCATCACAGTGCTTAGAATCATGCATCTGGAGGTAGATAATGTGTTTTGTAAGACTCTGAAGAGAAATTGGAATACACAGTATACATGCATTGATTGTTGCAACAGATTGCTATACTAAAGTCTTGCCATTAGACGTTAATGTTAAATGTTAAATGTTAAAGGTATTTGTACCGCGCACCGTCACCAACGGAATTGGTCCCAGGCGCTCTGGCGGATCTGTAAACGATAAGGTGGGATGGGTTAGTAAGGTGAAGAGGGAGTAGGATAGTGAGGAGTGGTGTTCTGTTGGCAGCTTGAACTCGGTATTCACCGGGTGCTGAGCTTTGGTGCGGGTATTGGATCGGTGTCAGTCCGCGTGTGCTGTTGCTCCGGCTTATGTGTTGTTGCAGTGTTGTGAAGTGCGTGCGGCTTGTGCGAGAGATGGTTGATTTTTTTGAGCGAGATAATTATGCAGAGTTTGAGCTTGTATTGGTTAGTGGGTTACCTGACCTTTAGCATGCTAACATTCACAGATTTGTCTAAGTGTGGCACTTGACGTGTGAAATAACATGAATGCATTTTCTTCAAAAGATCTGAGGGATTGGATCAGGATGTATCCCATTTGACATGAATTCACTTTTATATTTGAATGCTTTCATTTAAGACAATGTTTTAACTGATTCATTATATTTAATGCACCTTTTGAAATAAAGTTTGCCACTTGCAAGAGAGGTACGAAACCTTTTGCTCTTCAATAACAGTCTCACATTATCTGCAAAGTTTTGAATACACTTAGAGTAAAATTTGGCCTTGGCCAGGAATTGATCATTATTGGTTGGTTCTGTCACATTCTTCATGATATCCACCAATTTCCGTTTAACCTTGACCCCTTTGGCTGCAACAGTATGTTCTAGCTATTCAATGTTCTCCTTGTGGACTTTGCACTTCCCAAGACTTAATGTGAGACTACTTTCCACCAGTATGTTCATGACCCTCTTCAATCTGTTATCATGTGTACATTGATTTGACCCAAACAACAAAACGTCATCTTGGAAGCAAAGGACACCTTCCTCATTATCAAATATCTGATGCATGATGCGTTGAAAAGCGGATGCGGCCAACACCAGGCCAAAAGTCATTCTTACAAATTGATAAAGACCCTCTGGGGTAATAAAGCTTGTTAGTTGTTTGGAGTTTGGATGTAATCTTATCTGGTGGCAAACCGACATGAGATCGAGTGAAGAAAATACTCGTGTGTCTCCTAATGTAGCAAAAGTCTCTGCAAAATTAGGTGGGGGGTGGCGATCTGGTATAACACACCTATTCAATGATCGAAGATCGACACACAACTGCAGTTTTCCATTTGGCTTCACAACTACCACGAGTGGTGACACCCATTTCGGCGATTCAATTATTTCTATGATTCCGTCTTGCTCAATTTTGACAGATCCTTCTTTACCTCATTCCTTAATGTTAACCTCACTTTCTGGGCGATTGGCCTTGATCCTTGTACTAGCTGAATTTTGTGTACACAATCTTTCAGGCACCCTACCGATCCATTGACTAACTGAGGTAATTCATCCGCACAACAATGTAATAAACAGTCACCCTTGTTGGGATCCAACTTGATTTTCAGCATTTTTTGTTATAGTCAACTTAGTAAGGGAAAGCTCCCCTTTTATGTGACATACACGTTTCCTGAAGTGGACCTTCCTTTAAATTGAAAATTTGCCTTCAACCAACCAAGTACTTTGCTGTTAGCACTCCCATATCCCTGAGGCTTGATGTCTACATCTCTTAGAGATTTATCTGGAAAAATATTCTCAAAGGTCTTCTTTGGGACAAGGCTATACTTTGCCCCTGTGTCTATTATCATGTGTACTTGATGCCCATTAATGACTACAATGTCCTTCAGACCTTCAACATCTTCGTCATCTTCATTGTCGACAGCATACACCACCCAATCTGCGTTTTCATACCATTCCTCAATCATATTTATGGTGTGTGATCTGCAGTATTTAGTAAGGCGCCCCTTTAGTTTACATTTAGTGCATTTAATTTCTCTAACTGGACAGTATGAACTGTTAGCTAGATGTCCCACTGCATCTAATCTGTAGCAATGCCTTTTTGTAGTAGACTGCCTTTGTTTGGTGTTATTGGCAACAACTTTTGGTTTCACTGAAGATTTACTATTGGATACAGCTCTGACATTCTCGGCCATGCTCTCCAGTTGTTTGGATTGCTGAGCTCTTTTTTCCAAGGTTTTCAAACATTTAGTAGTGTGCTCAAATTCCTTGGCAATACGAAGTAACTCTTCTAAAGGATGGTTGCTTTTGTCCCATAGACGCTCCCTGATTTTTTTCCTCCCAGCACTCCAGCATAAACTGGTGTCTCAAACGTTCATCCATCTGTTGCCCAAAATTGCAAGTTCTTGCCAGTCCTCTGAGAGCTGTGATGAAGCACTCTACTGTCTCTTCTTCCTTTTGTGACCTTTTCCCAAACGTGTATTGTTCCAGTATAATGCTTAGCTTTGTTTCACAATGTCCATCCAGCTTTAATATACATTACTCATATTTATTGAGACCAGTGGCATCCTCTTCATTGAGGACAGGTACATCATCGAATTACTCCTGTCCTCATCCCCAGGCAATGCATTAACAGCGATATGTCTTAAAACAGAATCCGGATCTATGGGCGTCTATTCTTTACGCTGTCTTCCAAGCCCTGCAAATAAAACAGGCAGTTCCTCCATCGTGGTGTAAGGCCATTACAGTGCCAATTTATAAGAAGGGCGATCGAGCAAATCCTGCAAGTTATCGTCCGATTTCTCTTCTTGACGCCCCGGGCAAGATCTTCAGTAGAATTGTCTTAAGAGATCTCAACAATTGGGCGTCAGCAGAGAATCGGCGAGACCCATTTCAAACTGGTTTTGTGGTAGGTCTTGGCACTAGTATCAACATAACGACTCTTAATGAAATCAAAGAGCTGTATGCCATAAGAAACCAACCAATATACTTGGCGTATGTTGATTTTCGAGTAGCTTTTGACTCGGTAGATCGGAGCTTGCTATTCGAAAAACTGCTAAAATTTGGTTGTCCAACCTCACTTGTGTATCTAATACATTTACTTCATTCAAACACCTCAATGAAAGTTAAATTGAACTTAGAAGGGCTTTTATCGGAAAAAATACCCACCAAACGCGGCCTGAAACAAGGCTGCATTCTAGCCTCTACATTGTTTAATTTGTTTATACTTGATTTGGGCAATGAATTCAGCAACGTTGTGAATGACGCTCCGAAACTTGGCAACCAGATCATTGCATGGCTATTGTATGCAGACGACTTAGTTCTCATTTCACAAATTTGACCCTAAACCTGGAGAAAACACAAGTGATGGAACTGGGGAGGCATGGATCTAGATTAAAGAAACAGTATTGTTGGTATTTGAACAATCAAAAGTTGAATGTAGTCAATGAATACAAATACTTAGGTGTCATATTTAGCAATTCTCCTATTAACATGCCTCAAAGAGACAGTATAAAGGGTAAACTGTCCACTTTAATATCGCAAGCGAGGATTTTACAATATAAGTATGGCAAGTTTTCATGCAAGCACATACTTATTTTTTACCAGCAGAAAGTAATTCCTATTGTTACCTATGGATCTGAAGCCTGGTCACCCCTGCAGGCCGGTTATTGGAACAAAATTGAGGCAAGGTTTTGGAAGAAAGTTTTGAATCTCCCAAACTCAAGCCCAACGGCATTGCTTCGTTTTGAGTTGGGAATCCTCTCGGTGAATATTCAAGCATCCTGGAAGAGATGTTGCTTATTTCGGAAATGTGTGTTGGGTCTAACTAGCAATAGTGTACTAAGAATTCTGGCAGATTATCTATTGCGATCGGAACATTTATTCCCTTCAAACTGGAGAGCGGCTGTTCTATCGGACCTAACAGAAGCAAACATCTCATTAGATCTTTTACTATCTAATCCCACCAAAGCCAAAACAAAACTGTATCAACTAGATTGGCACTTAACTCAACAGAGCTGTGTAAAACTAAAAGACTTTGACAGAGCTCTGTTTGGGCATAAGAAATTCCGGCAAACTGCTGACTATTTATTAAAATGTCCCTCACACAAATTGAGAAATCAAATATTGAGGTTTTGCCTGAATTTATGGCCAACTAAACAAATCTTATTAAGGAGGGGTATTATTAAGATAGACTCCTCATTCTGTCGATTCTGCAATGATGGGAAAACTAAAGAAACCTTGAAACATTTATTGATAGAATGTGTTGCACTCCAATTGCAGAGAAAAGACAGTCTTGACAAATTAACAAGGTACCATTACACAAGTCGCTCTAATGATGAGCTATGGCATGAGCAGTTTGCGACCTCAAAGATAACAGTAAAAATAGCCACTATCCAATTTCTAAATAAGATACTGTGTCCAATATATCCAAGTAAGTAAGCTGTCTGGTTAAGGGAAGAAATTGGGTAGAACTTGGCTCTCTATATACATTGATAACCATTTGAATATGAAGTGCTTATATCTAATTTTAATATATTATTATTGTCTGACTCATAGAATTAGACATGCTAACTGGAAGTGGTGTCATAGGAGGTTTTACTTATTTTTTCTTAATCATCAGTTAAGCAAATGTACCTAATTTTACCTTATTTGTCAAAATTTGTTTTTTTATGATATCTGTGTTTTATTTGATTTATGTTTTGAAAGGTTGATTTAATCAGCCATCCAAAATAAAAAATAAAAAAATAAAAAAAAATTAACACTGATTTCTATCTTTCAGCGCTGACATTTGTTCCACTCAAAGCTCTTTTTTTCCATCTTTTCGAAGGTATTGGAGGAGCTCCAGGAATGGGAAGGAATGATAGTTGTGAAACAATGTTTTGCATCATTCTTACAGGGCAGTGATCTCCTGTTGCAATTGTGGATTGATTTTAAGGTGCCTCCTCTTTCTTTTTTTATGTGTTCACCAATTTATTTTAGAGTGCTTTGGGTAATTCGTTTTTTTTTAATAGGTCCTAATTGCAAGATGTGTTCAGGGTAACCCTATTTTATTATTTAATTCTTTCTAGTGGCTTGTGCATGAAACTCCAATTGGAATTGTAATGGTGCACAGTTATTTTCAATAGTCTGTGGGATTTTGTTGGGAGACGCGATGAGAAGGCGTTCCCAGGTCTCTGTTGATTGTCTAGCAACTTGGACTTTCAAAGAGGAGTGTAGTGATGCTTAGACGTCCTTTTTCTAATGCGCTCAAGCTTCCTGTGTTATCGCAGCTCGAGCGCAGGTTCCATTCGGCCCCCTTTAACGTTAGGCAGATTCGCAGTTTAAAACAATTTGGATGTAGGGACAGTAGCACAACGGGACAAAGCAGGCACAGCTGTAGTGATTAGTGGAGTGCATACCCTTACCAGCAGTGTAGGGCAGGATGCATAGCATGGACAGGATCACAGGATTTAAGCATTAATCAGGATAATGCGTGGTTTCATGCCGGTGGGCACTCGTGGCCACAGTTGAAGTACCAGGCGGAGGCAGGTGAGAGTACGACTTGTATTTATTTAAGTCTTAGTAATGCAGTCCACCAGCAGAGTGTCCTCCTCTCATACAGCCTCTCTCCAATTGTCACTCTCCCCTGACACTTGTGCATTCTCATTCTAGTACTCACTCTACACATTCATTCCATTCATCCATTCCATTCACCCATAGATCACATTCCACATACACTCCTAAAGCATCACGCATACTACATAAAACTATGAAATTCAGTGAAAAAACTTTGTTGAAGGGACGTTATGGTTACAAGCAAAACCAAAAAGCCCCAGAAATTTGCCAGTTATGGTAAGCTAAGCAACCATGACTTGCGCCACCACTGTGTGCTGCTAAGACTAAGACCCAGGACATCAAAGATGACATCACAAATATCATTGATGACATATCTGGGCCACTTGTTTTTGTTCACTTACATATCTAGGCCAGGTTGTTTTGTTCATTGACATTCAGAATATGAAAAATGAAAAGGTGCTATAAATCTAGACATTAACCTTCTTGTATGTTCTTAAATTACTTTCCTTAGGGTTTGGTCTCAGCTCATGGTGCACATATATGGGGCAATAAGCAGGCCTCAAACACACAATTCATTTGTATACATGATGATGAACTTTAATGTTACTGACATTTTCTGGTGATGTTGTTTCTTTTTTCCTCACTTTATTTTCCCTGTATGTGCCTCTGATTGTGGGTCTTCCTATGTATTGTCTGTACTAACACATTATGAAGTAAGTCTTCAAAAATTAGCTATTTATTCCATGTTTAACATTACTAAAAACTCTGATAGTGTAGCATTAATTATTTTACTATCCAAAATTACCAGATTACAAATATTGTACTTCTACTGTGCATGCTGCAGCCATTGCATATGTGTATGTATGATTAAGTTCCTGTATTAACAACAACATTCCAATTGTTACCAGCATTATAAACACAACGCCTTGTAGAGACTTTTCATCAAAATAAATTTCATATGTGATGTCATCAATGACATTTGTGATGTCACCTTTGATGTCCTCGGTGTTAGTGTTAGCAGTGAACATGGTGGCGCAAGTTATGGTTGCTTAGCTTACAACAATAATGTCCCTTTAACAACGTTTTTCACTGAATTTCATAGGTTTTTATTAGTGCAACTTAACCATAACGTCCCTTTAACAATGTTTTTTCTGTGAATTTCATAGGTTTTTATGAGTGAAAATAATTCATGATGTTACATCACAGCATATAAGTTATTAATAATTCCTCTTTTAACATATAAGAAAGAACTCTGAACCTCCTTTAACAAACATATTTTTTGCAAAGCATTCTGATGTGTGTCGGTATCGGCATCGCATGCCTGGGATGAAAGTCATGGTTGAATTACATAGGGCATGAGGCACAACCATGACCCCACCCCCACCAAACCACCCCAGTTATTGACTGCACCTACACCGCATCCTAGTTCAGTGTCCAGTATACACTCATAATGTGAATATTGGCCAGTGCTCGTGGCTTGCAGCTATGGCCAGTTTTCCAAAATCCATGGGCATGGACTTCGGGGATGCTGTATTCCCCAACCGGCACATCAGAATAGCATGTGTCCTTGCCGATGGCCAGGCCCACTGCCCAGGTAACAAAGTTATATCACAATTTGTTGTACTGACTTTTTGACACTTTGAAAAAAGTAAAACACATGACAGATTTGCTGGTGAACCTCACACAAGTTTTCCGCAATTCAATCCGGCACTCCAGGCTGTAGCCGCAAGCAGAATACATGTTCCCATTCAGAAATAGCGCTTCAACCATACCGCATGCCCCAATAAGCAAATCAGATTACACATTTGTCTTTGCTCAGGGACAGACCCATTGCCCAGGCACCAAGTTTATATCAGAATTTTTTCTACTTACATTTTGACACTTTACAAAGAAAAAAACACAGGACAGATTTGCAAAACCATGATTGGAGGTCCTTTTTGATGCTCCTTGCAAATGTTTGCTGCAATCCTGTCCAGCACTTCGGGCTGTAGCCACAAGCAGAATGTTTCAAAAACTTGACCACATAGCCAGTCCCCGGTGGCCATGCCCACTTTATCCCCATTGGTGGTCGCTTGTGGTCATGGCCAGTAGCCAGATTGTCCGGATCATCGCCTTTGGCCACTGCCCGAGGCCACAGGCTATACCTCAGTCATCAAAGGTATATCACTATTTGTTGTACCTACATTATGACACTTTTCAAAAAATGAAACAGGGACATATTTGCAAAACCATGCTTTCAGATTCTTGCCAATGCTCCTAGCATGAGTTTGCTGCAAATCTGTCCGTGTTTTATTTTTTGAAAAGTGTTAAAATGTATGTACATAAAATAGTCATATAACTTAGCCCCCACTTGACAAAACTCATTCAGACTTTTCACAAACATTCAAAGTTGGGTATATAATCTTTCTGGAAACATTTGTGCAGATTTGTCAAAGGGCAACAAAGTTATAAGCCATCTAAAAATGTTGAGACCCCCTTTAATTTTTCCCCTTTTGACAAAATCCTACCAAACTCTGCAAAACCATTCCAGACTGGGTTTGAAATCATTTTTCAAACTTTTGAGCAGATTCGTCAAACGGCACCAACTTTATAAGCCGACCAAATATTTGAGGAACCCCCTCTAATTTTGCTCCCCCTTGGCAAAACTGCACAAATCCTTGAAGACCCATTCGGGATCACGTCTAGAATGATATTGCAAAATTTCATGCAGTTTCATTGAGTGGCGTTATAAGCCATTCAAACACTGCTTTCCACCAACCCTCTATTTCAGAAATAGTCATGGTTGTCCCGAACATCTGAGATATCCGCAAATGTCACAGGACTGTCCCCAAACACCAGTTTTCTGGCTTTTTATGGCCATAGCCCAACCCATCCTCTTCTCACCTCACCTCCCCAGAGATTGTTTCATTAGATTGACAAGTGCAATTTTGTGTTTTTTAATGTTTTTACCGCGATGTCCGCAGACAATGGCGGCTGCCAGCGAATCCAACATGGCAACCGTTTCAAAATATCTGATGTAGATCATGTTTCTCAGCACCCAATCAGTGGGTGCGTACGATGACCGCGGACATCACGCCGGATCGTGATTGGTGCAGGTGGCTGTCTGCGGACCGAATAGGGAAGTGAGTCCGCAGGCCAGACACATTTTCACTAATATTATTTTTTAAAAAACTACTGGACGGATTTACACCACATTTCCAAAAGCATGCTTTCGGGAACCAAGCCTCCGCTCCTGGCATGAATTTGGTGACAATCCATCCAGCAGTTGGGGCTTTTGGCTTGAGAAAAGTTTTTTTCCCATTGCATCTATGAGGATTTCCACACATTTTGGGACCCCCTATAACTTTGCCCCCCTCTATATGAAACTGCACCACAGTTCTCAGAATCATTCCAAGGGGGCCATATCCTTTTTTTCAGGTTTGCTGATATATATATATATATATATATATATATATATATATATATATATATAGAGAGAGAGAGAGAGAGAGAGAGAGAGAGAGAGAGAGAGAAAGAGAGAGAGAGAGAGAGAGAGCGAGAAAGAGAGAGAGAGAGAGAGAGAGAGAGAGAGAGAGGGAGAGAGAGAGATTGCTAAATATTCATAAAAATATTGTCAGCTTATATGGAGCAAATTTAAGCACATGATATGAGAGACAGCGTGCTCCACTTTCCCTGCATAAACAAAACTGTAGCTATGCCTGGTGACAGAAATCTTTTCATTTGAGGAACAAATTCCTATGACTAAAGAGGTCATTATAAAAATCATGCAAATAGCATACATTTTGTGATGGGGTGCACTGTAGGCTGGGACATCTAGGTGGTCTCTGTTTCCCTTTCCCTAAGCACATCCCTTTGCAGAAACAATCCTATATGCCACATGGCATAGGTACATGGCATTTACATATATCCCTATGGAGTCCTCCTGGCTCGTGCAGGTACAAAGCCAGATAGAATGCCACATACCAGCCTCTCCGCCCGTATGAAAAATCAACACGACCAGGGATGCAGTCAGATTTGATGCACAGAGGAGCAGGGGAACTTGGCAGCGCGTCTCAAGTTCTGTACATTAAAAGTACAGAAGTGCCAGGATTTAGGACCAGATGAACCTGACCTATAGCAATATGTCTCCCATTCTGTAAAGGTACAGGTTTTTCTACTGTGATATCTAGGGACCACTTAGAGTCAAGGGAACATTATCACTACTTTCGAAAGAAAGATGCTAAAAGAGACCATCTATTTGACCTCTTTAATCATGAATGTCATAAGCAGCACATATAGATATTTAGATAAATCACATGTTGTTGAAGAATGTGGGGAAGAGCTGCCTACTATTATGTTTCGTAACGATTGGTTCTTTAAGTTCATCTTACACTGCATATGCTCATAACAGAAAGATGCTAACAATTAGGTGTTTGGATTTGACTAAATATACTTTTTTTTTACAAAAAAGTTAATGTGGGAAGCATGAAAAGTACAGGAAAGATGCATAGAAGTCCCTCAATTAGAGAGAAAATGGCTGCAGTGAAAAGGCATTGAAAGAATGGGTTTGTTAGATTGTATTTATATATGTATCTGTGTCTTTATTTGGGTTTACAAAGCAGTTTCACTAAAGCGCTGTACATAATTAGGTTAGCATGTAAAAAAAAATAGAGTAACATACATAGACGACAACCTGTGGTTCAACTTCAAATCAAGAAGAAGCAAGAAGACGCCCTTTAAAGGACGAATGAAAAGAAAGAAGTAGGATTGCATGAAACAGAGAAAGGCAGGGCGTTCCAAAGCATTGGAGCAAAAGGGGCAAATTAGAAAATATAGGGCTGGACGCAAGGCAGACGCAGAACCGTCCAAAAGGAGAGAACAGAAGACTGCATTTAAAAACAACAATGGAGGTGGGTGGGAAAAGAGAGCCTTTGAAGTGAAGCCAGAGCGGGAGCGGTGTGGGAGTGGCGTAGAACCTGCATGACAGCATAAATAATCAAAACGTTTTAAAACAATTGTTCATGTGTTATAAAAGATTTCCACACAAAAATCGTAATTATTTTGTGTAGAATTTTGTGAAAAGTTTTTCAATAAAATGGTGTAAAAATGTGCAGCATATTTAAACACTCTGCAGAAAAAATGTGGGTTGTGCATGTCAGTGTAAGGGATTGTGCCAGCTTTTGCTAAGCATAAAGGCGGATCTACGCTAAGCAATCCAGGTCCAAGGTCTGGTCTGCCAGCATCTGAAATGGAATAAACGAATGCACAAAGAAGGGACATTTTTTTCCTCCAAGACCTTAAGTCTTCATTAGGTACGGGGAGCGGGAAAGGCGCTACTTATGGAAAAAGCTAAGGGTGGCAAGATAAAATAATGTATACACCTGAAGCACATGTGAAAGCAAAAAGCAACATACAGGATCAATCATGCATCGATCACCCCCCATGTCTGCTACATTTCCTCTCACCGGCTTTTCACCCCCCAACCCCCCCCTTGCTCCCCATCCACTTGCCTCCTTCAGCCATCGCAGTTGGCCGTTGTTCGCCTGGCTGGCCGTCTATTCCCTCCTCCTTCCATTGCTGTCATGGAAAGGGAGAAGGTACTTTAAGTAGTGGGTTGCCTTCACCCTTTCCCTCTTACCATTTTTTTTTGTAGATTATTAAAGATGGGAAACAGTTGTCACGCCAATTGACAGCATATCAGAGTGCTGACAGCTATAGCCTCCTCGGTGGGTGGCATTACTTACAGCCTGGTAATGGCCTTGGTGGCCTCTGTAACTTGGGGTCTGGGACATTACTAGGTGGTAATGCCCCCCACCGCAGGGTAAAATACTTCAGCCATTATATTAAGAGTGAATATGTGGCCAACATGTCCTTACATGTTGCGCTTTAAGTAGGATAAGAAACTGAGGAGGGCTCTAAGGCCCTGTGATGCAATATTTGTGGGTGGGGCCTGAACAAGGTCTTGTGCAGCCTCTAATCCCAATTAGCTAATAATGCTTTAAAATAGGAGTTGCCCGTGTAATTAAACCAGTGACATAACAGAGCCAATCAAGTTTACATATGTGCAATCAAAGGGCAACAATTCTGGTTTAAAAGGGGTGTTTAAATGTGGTTAATGTGTGTAAAAATGTTGACCACAATAAGTATATTCAAATATTAAATGGAGCCCCAAATCAGGTACACCATGCAATCGCACCATTCTTTTGAATGCAATCTTTTATTCGTACATACTCATTAAAGGCATTCTAATGATAGTACTTTAATACAATGTGTAGCAATAATCAAACAATGTATTCTCTTATAATTCCCATTTCCTGTTTGGAAAGTTCCTGATTTCACATTTCATTAACTGATGCTGTGATTCTAAACATTACTGAAAGTGACATCTAAAGGCAAAGAGCAATATTGCCACTCACATTGTTAAAGAATTTTGGTCAGGGAGGCCAGTTTCGGAGAGCCCTGGCTCATGGGGAATATTTGGAGACTGCCAGGGCTGAGCCATGGCTAGTTCTGGCCCAATTTAAGCCCTGCTTACATCATTACATCAAAGGAAGCCATCAACACCCTTCAAAATAGGGTAGTTCTTTTAACGTAGCTGTGCCATCCATCCCCTTAAACTCTCAATCTCTTAAAGTTTGTTCCTTCTGATATTTCTTAAGCGTGATGAGGTTTCTGAAATACTGGAATAATTTTCACCCACCAATCAAAAAACAGACAGGAAGTGAAAAAGCGGGATTGATCTCAGTTTTAGTTTTCAAAGTTCAGGATTGGACAGTGGCTACTGATAAAAGTCCTTCGCTGGTGTTGGCTATCACCCCCTCCTCGCTCTCTCTTTCTCAAAGGCTGGTAGTGACAGGATCCAGGAACACGGGACATAAATAAGCCGTGGGTAAGCCCTGACCACTTCCAGAATCTAAGTTGCTCCTTTCCTGATAGATTGGTAAACTATCTCAATTGTGCTCATCCAACTCTGGCAGTAATCCCTCAAGTGAATTAACCACAGTGGTCTGATACTAGGGCATAGATCTGACCATCAAGCAGTAACTTTCAAGGCAGGAAAATGTACAAAGACCATTAATGCATTGAATGCGCTCTCAGAGTACATCAACCGATATTGCCCAATTTGATCTAATGCCAAATTGACCTACTCCGAATTGACTGCGTTTTTTTTGGCCAAATTTGGTAGGTCAATTGGTACATTTTCATAAAAAAATAGAATAGATGTGGGGGTGGAGAAAGGGAATAGGTTAAGGTGAGCAGAGTCTGGGTGTCTGGGAGTCTCCCCCCACATTATGGGGGGCAGCAGGTGTCCCCCCTGCAGTAGGTCAAATGAAATTCGAACCAAAACAATAGGTCAATCGGCAGTAGGTCATTTTTTTTGGTCAAACAGTCCATATCCCGTCCACTACTGGCATAAAAAAACACACTTGTGCAATAAGAGGGTAGTTGATGTAAAGTTGGTGAAAATGAAAACATATACAACTAAACAGTGGAATCAAGCTAAGCCTCTCCTGATCTTTGACTCATTTGCTGTCTATGTTTCATGCGGTCTGCCACTGGTCAATGTCAGATCTACCGTCTTATGCAGCTGGGAACACATTTCAAGCTGCTGAAGGTCAGAAACCTGTGCAGGCATTTTGGTCTCCACAAGATTATCTTTCAATCCTTTGATTCGTCAAATGTTCCAGCAAAGGATGACCTTTCTGAGCAGGAGGCAAATAGCTCAGGTATTCTGCACTGAGTTGGAGGGCCAGTACTCTGGCATGACTGGTGTAGGAACAGGCACTTTCTTGGTGTAGGAGAGGTTTGCCATTGCTTCCAGTCACGCTTAATAATATAATTTTGTATATTTAAATAACACTTCCTCTTTAGTTTGCATCACTTTCAATGTTTTTTTTTTATCTGTATTTTTTTCTGTTTGTTTTGGTTTGTCCCTGACATATGTCCAACTTGTTTACACCCTCATAAACTGGCTCACCACTTGTTCTCATCTTTGTGCTATTGTACAGGCGCCCTTCGTGGGAATGCCTACACCATCTGTAAAAGTGTAAGTCATTTCTGATCGGAATTGCATGTGTGTTCTTCAAATCAATAAAAAAAAATCGAATGGCCTGTTAGTGGAGTCGATGGGTTCGATGCAAGTTAGCAAGCAATGGGAGGTGGGGTATTTCTCAGCTCTCCACCCCGTCAGCACACTACTTTTCCAATCTTGTGCTTTACTTTTACAAATTGCTGGTATTGCATTGCAGGCATAAACGTCCCAGTAGGCATCAGATTGTTATATGGAAGCTCCCAACTTGCAGTCAATAAACAATTAAATAGATGTAGGAATTACTTAGGAAACCCTTGATGATATGGCAGAGCAACGGGGCAGGGACCAATCATTTTCCTATGCCATCAATATTAGGTGCATGTATAGGAGGCATGGACATGTTATGTTAACTCAAAGTATACTTCCTGTTCATAGCAATGCTTTATATATTTGGCTGAGGCCATTTCCCTATGATTTATCATCCCCAAGTAAGTAACTTTAGCTTATTCGATACATGCATATACACACAGGGCTTTAAGTGAGCAGGGTCCATTGCAGGGTCAAAAAATTACAGTAACTGGCAGGGGATTCGGATTTGATTTCCCCCACCTCAATTGCCTGCATTGTAAAGTTCAATGAAAGATGATGAGAGACTGCACTGCACTGGCCCAGTGGGTGTCATCACAGTGCTTAGAATCATGCATCTGGAGGTAGATAATGTGTTTTGTAAGACTCTGAAGAGAAATTGGAGTACACAGTATACATGCATTGATTGTTGCAACAGATTGCTATACTAAAGTCTTGCCATTAGAGGTTAATGTTAAATGTTAAATGTTAAAGGTATTTGTACCGCGCACCGTCACCAACGGAATTGGTCCCATGCGCTCTGGCGGATCTGTAAACGATAAGGTGGGATGGGTTAGTAAGGTGATGAGGGAGTAGGATAGTGAGGAGTGGTGTTCTGTTGGCAGCTTCAACTCGGTATTCACCGGGTGCTGAGCTTTGTTGCGGGTATTGGATCGGTGTCAGTCCGCGTGTGCTGTTGCTCCGGCTTATGTGTTGTTGCAGTGTTGTGAAGTGCGTGCGGCTTGTGCGAGAGATGGTTGATTTTTTTGAGCGAGATAATTATGCAGAGTTTGAGCTTGTATTGGTTAGTGGGTTACCTGACCTTTAGCATGCTAACATTCACAGATTTGTCTAAGTGTGGCACTTGACGTGTGAAATAAAATTGATTAATCCAAAACATGAATGCATTTTCTTCAAAAGATCTGAGGGATCGGATCCGGATTTATCCCATTTGACATGAATTCGCTTTTATTTTGAATGCTTTCATTTAAGACAATGTTTTAACTGATTTATTATATTTAATGCACCTTTTGAAATAAAGTTTGCCACTTGCAAGAGAGGTAGGAAACCTTGACGTGCCTCTATGCCACTCCTTTGGTTACATAGCCCCCACGTCTTTCCTTAGCGACTTGCAATACATAGTTAGCCAGACAATTCTTTTTTGAGACTCATTAGAACCCCCCCCCAGCCCGTGTCTGTTATTCCACTGTATGTATGTATAGTCAGTTGCTTATATGGCAAGTAACACTGCCCAGGGCGAATTTCAAAGTGCTAGAGTGGAAGACGGGACGAGGCAGGATTGGAATTGACAAAACAAATAAGTATTTGTGAGGAAGATGAGGCCATACCTAGCAGCATGTGCGTGCATTTCTCCATGCAACATGTCAGTATTTTCCATAGTTCCCACATGCCACCCTCTGCTTGCCTCATAGTGTTTTGAGAATTTGTAAACATACAGAAACTCTGAAACAGCCTTTTTACGAGCTTGGTGGTATCTCAACAGTAATACCACTGAGATACAAGTACATGTTATAACCGTTACCACCACTTGGTCCGGTGTTATACCCATCAGATTACAAATGATGGTGGGCAGTGTTAGTCCCATTAAATGTCCATAGGACCCCATGTGGATTTCAGCATATTACCACTGGTGGCATTAGCACTGGCGATAATACCACCGGTTTGGGTGTTTTGGGGCAGCAAGGCAGAGCAATTACCTCCAGCATTCTGCTGGAGGTGTTTCCTCTGCCTAACCAAACCTGTAGTTCAGCAGGGTGGTAATGCGGCATTCATTAGCATGTTTTTTTTACCACACCATCAAACTCGTAATGAGGCCCATAACAGACACTTGAAATTAAAACAGTGCAAAACAGTGTAAAACAAGCATTTAGGTGGAAATAAGGCACTCCGTCAGGATCCTTCATCGAGGTGTGTTCCAACACACTCCCAAATTAAGGGCTCTAAGAAGCCATCCAACCCATCCTTTGCATACATTAGTCCACCTACAGATGCAACTGCGGACCTCACTTAGGATCCGATTCATGGCATTTTTTGCACAGTTTTATGGGACTATCAACAAACATCTTGATTCACAGAGCGGTGCAACGTGTCTTTTTGAAGTGTAGATTGCAAAGTCAGTGCATAGTCACTTTTCACTGCACAAATCCGCTAAACATTCCATGAATCAGGCCCTTAGTCTCCGGAGTTACCCGACTGTCAATCATGGCTTTTCACTCTACGTTGCTGCCAATAACGATTACATGTAAGAAACTTTCATGTCTAGATGTTGCCTTCTGACTCTAGGAAAGAAATAGCCAGTAGCAAGCACGTTGCACTAAAATGACATTTTTCAACACACTCTGAACTCTCGCACGTTCTGGCAGGTTGCCGCCACACCTGCACCGGCCTGCAGGAGCTTTCCTCTGCTTTGCAGGGAATAGTAGGGGTGAAAAGAAAGTTCACGCTTAAAGGAAAAGGCAGTGCACTGCACGTGAGACAGCACAACGTGAATGCCAGCAAAATACAGGAAGGATGATGGGGTAGTTGATATTGAGAGATGGCATTAAGTTGCACCCTAATGGAGGGTATGGGGTGCAACCCCATACAAATCGTGAGGTGCTGAAAATAGCCTACTTTCGTGATTCAAAATGAAAATTGTCAGCATTAAAAGGAAATACGTTGAACAACAATAGTCATTTTTGTGGCAATACTTTGGTTAAAGAAACAGTGCTTAGTTTAATATAATGTTAGAGGAAATCATCTAGAATACAAATCTGGTCACATCTAACGGTATTAGCTGTAGTTCTTCTAGGCTAACACAGGAGGTGCTATTCTTCCCTAGCCAGAGTCAAGCTGCAAGTGGCATGAGAGGCAATAAATGGACTGAGGTGAAATTGGTGCAGGTTGAATAGGTGGTTGGAGTGGCCCCAAAAGTCGCTGAATTCACATTTTCAGGAGCCCATCGAGCGGCGCACATTGGCAAGTAGCACAGGCCCTCATCCCTCTGCACAGCAGGAACTGAGTGGCAGTGCTTCGGGGGTGGTTTCCCAAACTGAGATCAGTGATGCCCCAGTTCAGAGCACGTGGAGGACTGGCATCAGACTTGACTCCATAGAGGAGCGTGCACTGGCAACGCATGAGGGTATGCTTTCCCCGGTCTCAGGTCCTTACGTCCATCAGGCTTTATTTGGAGATGTGCATGGACAAGGCACCTTCGCATGGCGCCCTGGGCTGCAGGGGCTCATGCCCAGCAGGCTTGCATGCCAATCACGCTTTATATAACAGATCGTCCTCGTGCAGTCTTGACTCCACAGAGCCATGTGTATGCTATGTTATGTTGATTTATAACTCGCACCGCTGCCATTTGCATGGTCTCAAAGCGCTCGCGTGGCTCTGTAAGAAAAGTGTGAATGGTGCTTAGTGAGGGGGAGAGGGATAGGATAGAGGTTGTGCTCATCTGTTGATGCACGCAGAACCAGGACAAACTGGCGTCTTTGCGTGTGAGCTTTCTAGGTGTGCATGTTATGTGGAATGGGCTTGTGTTTTTATGGGCTGTGTTCAATGTCTGAGAGCCCGATTCAACAAGGAGTTAATTAAGGCTTTCTATCATTTTTGGTAGTTAACACCTATTCTCATGATGTTGGATTTTAGCGGGGAGCACAGAAACCGCCACTTTATAAAGCAGTGTGTCGGTTGCTAGGATTGGCTGGAAACCAACCTGACAACCAGCGATTTTGGAAACCATTACTTTGTATGATCATTCTGGTGGCACTCGTCCACATTAGCAACAGTGAAACATTGTATTACAAATTCAGTACCTCCTTTGGTGGTGGTCTGCTCACTGAAGTTTCGCTGCTGTGGAGGAGTGACACAAGTGGGCACCATACTCCTGTTTGAAATTAACACACCTTGATAATGTCAGCACGTTTTAACCTTGGTTGGTACATGATGGCTAAACAGTCAAGGATATTTTATAGGGTCGTAATCCGCTAAACAATTCTTGACCTACAGCTGGCGCTGAATGCAAGCTTACACAGTGCATGAAAATGTTTGCTTCCATAAATAATGCTCCATGTTTAAAAGGAGAGCATATTATCACTGGGAAGTTTTCTGTAGCCCACAAGTATTTCGGAGCGTGGCAGACAGATTGCAAAGCAAATAGATTCTCATCAGCACTTTAGATAAATTGAGATTGCTATGTAATTTAACAAAGATGCTGCCGAGACTGCAATCCGCCTGTTATCACAGAAAACAGGTGGATTGCAGACAGTGCACTATTCTGCACTGCGCTGATGCCCAGGCCCACTTCAGAATAGACGTGTTGACTGGGCATTAGGAAAAGACGCAGTGAAGCAAGCTGTTTAGCATGCTCACTGCACGTCGATGAGAATAGAGCCCTCAGTTGTTTGTTGTCTGCAGGCATTGCATTTGTAGTAAGATTAGCGAGGGGTGTGCAGTTTGCATGTCTTTGGTGAGTTGTTTCACTAGCCCTCTGGGCGTGTGTAGTATGTGAGAGGTGTGAGGTTGTGGAAAAGAGGAGGGGATGGATAGTTGGTTTCTGGTGATCTCTGTGAATGTACAGAGTAATGCTATGATGTCCCAGCCATGCTTCACAGAGAAAGCACCAGTTGTCACAAATCTAGTCTTGTAATCTGTGAGCAGTGGTCAAAGCAGCATGTACTCCTCCTGCCACGTGACCACTAGTGGTGCTACTGTATGATGCTCCATCACAGAGAGTCCATTCCCCACAAGACAAAGCACAAAAGAGTCACCAAAGTGCAGTTTGATGAAAGCCTTTGCCTTCCACGCGCTGGCACAGGTTTCTTCCAGGAAAACGACTGTAATACAGTCTTAGTGATGCACTGTTCATGATGCCAGAATCATGGAGATCTCTTTTGTGGGTTAGACGTTTAGCTCTGCTGGAACTCAGCTTAGCATTCACAAAAAAAGTAAAGGATTTTATGGCCAGGTCTGTATAAATGGATGCCAGGATCGCCAACCCATCGAGCCACCAGTAGCATGCCTGATCTTCCCAGTGGCTCACTGACATCAGACACCAACATTAACACTGTGTTTATTTTGCTGTCTGAGGTCATTGGGCCTCTTCTGCTATACCCCCCCCCGCCTCTCCCTGCAAAGCAGAAGCCACAGATGATAAACAGGGCTGCAATGCATCAGCTGCTTGTAAACATGTATTCAGTTATTTACATGTTTTGTGCTTTAAAACCAATAGACTGGGCCACATTTCATATATGTTTTCTTACTTTTGCACCAACGACAGACAATGTAACACTATCACTTGTGCAACATGTCATCATTGCAATGGCCTTTGGGTGAAAATGTAAAGGTTGCACTGGTTGGTTTCTGCAAATGTAATTCAAAAACATCTTTGCACCACAGCAAATGTGCCCAACTACAATACAGTTAATGTAACCTGCACACTGAGAGCTGTATCACTGAAACATTTGGGGGTTAGCAGATGTGAATTGATTCTGATCAAATGTGCTGGAGGCTAATGTCCGCCATGACAGTCCAAAGCCTTCACACAGACTGTGACCTATTTCTTACAAAGTCAGTCTATTTATCATAAACTCAATGGTCTAAGCACATCACAACATCTATGTATGTCTCGCTCACACTGTCCACCCACCTGCTCATCACATTGGGCCTCATTGCAAGTGTGGCGGTGTTGGTAAAAACAGCAGTAATGTGGCAGTAATATAGCTGCACCGCTGTAGTACTATTTTGGTGTTAAGGTGGAATTACCGATGGCGGAATGACCGGCAACAGAGTTACAGCAGCAGCAATTCTGATAAAATCCCGATGGAGTCCTATGAACTCTGAAAATAGGGATTAACGCTGTCGTACCCCCACTTGTTCTCCCGCTGTAAATCAGCAGTGCCAAGTGGTGGTGGTGGTAATAAGTTTGAGGGTAATTTGGTGGATTTACCACCGAATTACCACAAACTCTTAATGAGACCTGCGTCTGCTGTTCTACTTGTACCTCCAATACTGTATGTCCATACGAAACAAGCTCCTCCTGCTGTACTGTTTTTCAAGCCAGCCACATTGTATATCCACGAGGGGCGCGATTTCCCCTACATTACACATGCTGGATAGCCTGAAGGCTCACATGTCACATGAAGGGAGAACTTTCAAAAACAAAAGAAAAACATGGTAATGAAGAGGCATGGGCCAAAATGGAGACAATGAAGGGCAAACATGTCACTAGAAAACATCGCATATACACACAAAAGGTGAAACAGTACCAAAGGGCTCCTTACAGTGTCTATACAAGATGTCCCATGTGTCGAGGGCTAATCGGCAGGGCAATCAACATAGAATTTCTGCTAAAAAAGGAGTGAATTGGAAATGGGTGGTGATGGTGGTTGTTCTCAGAAGGAGCAAATGTTGGCTAATTACAAAGGGGGGGGTGCAGTAATTATTCTTTCACTATGGTTCTTTGGATGTGTTTAGGTTTACATTACTTCACATGCTAGTCATTTTAGGCTTTCATTCATAATGGGAAAAATAAAGCTGCAACCTTAATCTATTTGTATGTTGCAAGGCTTTTTGTTTCTTTTGATTCATACAGATAAATATGGACTAAAAGACCATGAGTTTGATTTTAGACTATATTTTATTAAACAAGAGTATACATGACGTAATTAGGTGAGAAAAGTGGGCAGTGATTTGTAGGTATATATTTTGATAAGAAATGCTGAAAGGTAACATGGAGAAATCTGATGTCTGCATGGTCACCAACAGTAAATAAGACATTTTACAACATGCTTTCATGGTGCCTTTGTATACAAAATGTGCCAGCACTGCCACTGTAAAACATGTTGCTGATCCCTGTGTGCACAATATGTCATCATTGTCAATTCATATCACGTTTGTGATCCTTGTGCCCCCAATATGTTTAGGACAGCAGTACGTTAACGCCGGTCATGACCCATTGTACATGCACCAGAAGGAAAGATTCCTGCACGGTGAGGCAGTGCTCCTGCCTGCTGTTTTCCATTTTTCTCTGGGGTAAGGCCTTCTTCATAATGGGCTGATGGTTGCCAGGGCAGTGTACATTCTGGACCAAAAGCCCATCGCTACAACCAAACTCTTTGTGCATAGCATGTTAATATACCAATTCATATATTGTCTTGTGTGGTTGTTATATGACTTGTGCATATTTCAAGTCATATCTATAAAACAGAGTGTTATGATAGCCCTGTGCTTTATACCTTTTTGCATGGGCATTTAACTTTTTAAAGCGATAAACTAATCCCATGGTTTCTACCATGTAATTTGCTTTTTCAATCGTCCACATTATTTTGACACAAAATAATTCTAAAAGTACTCAACAAATTAGGGTTTGGCTTACATTTCTTTGGCTTGTTTCTGTGAATCAGCGTATGAGCATGACACAATGTTTCAATTTGCATGAATAGGCAATGAGCTAAAATGGCAGCAAATACACTTATTTGACAAAGCAGAACTTTGTCTATGATGAATGATTTTGTTTTTAAACCATGATAACACATTGAAGTCCTTCTCATATTGTTTTTGCTGGTGCAACCCCAAAAAACATACAAACCTTTTGAAGTTCATAATAAAATGGTGAATGCATATGTTGTCTTTTTCTGTATAAATAGCAAATAAACCACCAAAAACATCTCGGCAGACATTCCCATGCTCATGAACATTGCCACGCCAGTCGCTAATGCCAGAAGCTCCCACCTGTTGGTCCTCAACTACAAGTAGCTCTTGCTAACATAAAGGTTGAACTAGGTTAGGGGGAATCAAACTGTCCAGTCCTTCAGTTTGACTCAAAATAACCATCCTCAAATGAGAAAGAAGACACCTTTGATGCTTCAGAAACCAAGAAGGATTAGTACCTGGCTTGCCCACATGTGGGCATCAGGCTATGCTGTAAGGGTGTCTGCTCAGTGTTGCTGAGCAAGAAAATCCCCAGGTGTCAGGTTTTAACAAGCCGTGAGCAGGGGATGTTTGTGTTCTAGTGCAGCCGACCTTGGTCTCATCTTGGTCTCACACCATGGAATCCCAAGTGAATATTGGGAGGTTAGATCGATGTGTGAGAAATGGTTAGCAACCAAAAACAAAAGGAGAGGTATCAGTACAGAAAAAAAAGGAATGGGATATGTACAACACAACACACAAGAGTACTATTCACCCCCATAGGACTGCAAGGAACCTGTTGGAAAACCTAGTTGGTAACTGGATCCTTTCCCCCCTAAGCACTGAATCCATAGATTAGGTCACCTGGGCGAGCAGCACGAGGTGCAACAAAAACATGAAAATAACGCATGGAGATAACCTGCCGGCACATGGACAAGACTAAGATAGGAAGGAATAAAGAAGGCAATCAAGGAAGTCCAATCCAGAGGCAACAAGGCAAAACAAAATCCAGAGGGAATCCTTGGGGCAATGAAAAAGATCAACATCACGTTACAGGTTGATTTGAGTAGATAGCAACATGTAAATGGTAGTCCAGAAACAGCCATGGTCAGTGCGCGAATAATCCAATAGAGTTCAGGACTAGCGGAAGGGAATGAACTGGGGGATTCAGATGGTACAGGTTGTAGGGGAGGCAAGGAGAGGCAAGAACAAGGAACAGCATGGAATACAAAACCATGAATGTTACACAAGCGCAGACTTGCTCTTTTTGGGTAATCAACACGTTCTGCCTCCTTTGCCAGCGTATTCAAAACATGGCATCCACCAAGTGTTTGTACTGCAGATGTTCCCAGAGATCATCTAGCTGGGACGGACTGGCTTGATTCGAGCCCACCGCAGGGGCCCACTGCACTCAACATTGGGTCCCGCCCGTAAGCCCCGGTTGCTAGCAAGTGTTTGAATAACACCAGACATCCCAGAAGTCCCAATTGTTTCAGGTTGGCGGTGCTCGCCTAGGCATCAATACGCCTTCAGATTTTATTCACCATCGTGTTTATGAACCCTTCCCCATTCCCTGCCAGCCCTGGGTTCAGTCTTCTTCTTTAAGCTGACCCCATGTTTTTAATATTTTGCGCTCTTTCTCTTGTAGAGTGAAATCCGTAGGTCCAGATGAAGGCAGGCTTCACTGCACGCCGAAACGTCCTTGGACCAGCATTCATCTTGCAGTCCGTTCTAAAGCATCAGGAAACCACTGTCCGACGGTGACCTGTGATTGGTTTCTACACACCCACAGCAACCATATATTGGTCTTCTATCTAGCCAGGACATAATGCCTTTTGAACTGGCTCAAAAGCCCTGAGAAGCAATTGTTAGGTGACAGGATTGCATACTCCCCTCACCTGATAACATCAGGCTGTAGTCCCGTGGGTTGTCGTTTCATGTTCACCATGAGTTCTGCATGATACTGTGTTTAAAGAAGTCTCTTTTGATGATTATGTTTTAGAACACAACTGTTGTTATATATTTGGTGTATCTGCATTGTTGTGTGAGCTTTTTGTCCACAAATGTATTCCACACGTGTGACTCATGCATTTAATTTGTTATGCTCTCTTCTCCATTCATGATTGCATGTACTTTGTTTATCGCCTGCATTTTGTTTGTCTTTTTTCAAAAAAGCATATCATTTATTTAATAAACAATGGCTACCAAGTCAAGGAGTGGCCGGGTACAGATGTATCCCTGTGTTGGTGCTCTCCGTGCCTATATAGTTCGCCATGGTTAATTTATTTGAACATCCAGAGCATTTATAGGGTTGCACGTTACTTTTCCTTTGAGGCTAATCTGATGAATGCCTCTCCCTCGCCTTTAATGAAGCCGCACCAGAATTAGAAGTGTGCCACTAAAAACTGTTTGGGAAGGCCAGACCCCACTTGTTTACCAGTTGTTGATGCCCTTTGGGCCTTCCCAATTGATAGGGTTACCCTTATGTTTACTACACTGACTGGGTGTGGCATCAGCTGATTGACGCAGCATTATGTGCAGGCGTCAGAGCAAGGTATGCCAGGACACATAGTCCCTCCAACCCCTAAGCCTCAAAGGTAGGACGCAGAGACATTTTTATGGGTGGTCAAATGGGGCGTGTGCCCTGGGTCCACACCCTTCTGCCCAACTTGGTGGGGCTGTGGGGTCGCACTGCTTGTGGGTGTGGGGGTCAGCACTTCATGGTGTGTGGTGGTCACGAGGCCAGGAAATATTTTGCGTTCTTTATTTCATTCATTTACATCATCATTTAGAAACAGAAAAGAACACATGTGTTGTGCATGCATGCATGCAGGCATATTTGACTCACACAAAAAATGATCATTGGCAATCCCAACAGTTTGGGGTTTGTGTAGCCAGGGGAAAGTAACTTTCCAGGCACTGCACAGTGGTATTAAGTGGCCATTGATGGTAGCAGTTGCAAAATGGTGTGACTACCTGGGCGTCTAATGTCAGCACCTGCCAAATACCTAATGCTTATACACAACCCAAAGCTGTCGGCTTTGCTAATGCCTTTTTTAACAGGACTTCAGTGAATGACACCCACAGTGCTTATAAACCGAGTGGCTGAAGAAAGACCTGCTTGACATTTTTGTTAACAGCAGTAGCGTGTTTACAACTCCAAGTCATTAACAAATCATGGAGAATGCATTAAAAAACACTGTCACTTCCACTCATCTCCTTTTTTGGGTAGATCACTTGTACCCTTCTCAAGCTGGAGCACACATATACCAGAAGGATATGTCAACAATACGCTAGCTTCCTTTGCAAACATGGAAAGCACCAACAAAAGGATCTGTGTGTAGCAGAAATAATTGTTAAGACTGTTGGGTATGGCTACACTGTGCATGATTTGAGTTGCCACCAACCAATAATGTTACCGTGCATCTCACTACTGATATACGTTGCTGTATCTGCTCCATGAATAGAAGTGTCTGCCGCCTGGCTGAAGCACACTTGCCGGGTTTGCATTGGGAAAATATATCATGTGGTGCAGCAGATGGATCATTTCAGAGGATTCCGGAAAGATAGGTCTGAGATTAGCACTGCCCAGGATGAACACCCGTACCCCCAACACATGGACTCGTGCTACATTCAGCTAGGCGTACTGCTATGCCCCCAGAACAACCCACTCCAAAAGCTGCTCAGGTGAAATCTTGAGCTTGAACACGTTTCCACTGCCCTGTCCATCCAAGCGGCCTGCTGCTTTGTGTGGTTCTGAGCAGTGACAGTATCATTATTTCTGAAGTCCCACTGGTGAGCAATAGCTCACTTGACATAACTCCTGCTGGTTGTCAGAGGACCGTTGGCAGAGTGTGGAGCACGTGAAGCCCCTGAGTGACGCAAAGAAGAACATTGTGTGAATTCAAGGCTAGCATATTTTTTAATTAAATATTCTTTCCTAGAGCGTGGGCTGTGCACAAAGCATGACAGGGCTCACTATATAGGGTTCAACTAAGATATGCAAACAGAGGACATGTAGGGAAGAACCTCAAGTCAGCAATGAGTCATAAACATTGATAGACTTCAATGTTATCATTGCAAAGCTGCTTCACTCACTAAAATGGCGATTATTGTCCCTTCAGTTATTGTTAGGTCAAGTGGGATGGGAATGGCAAAATGGCCACTCCTCAGCCACTCGATACACTACAGAAATCCCACCCCCATCTAAATTTCACCACATTACTTACAAGGCTAACTTACAATGGCAAAATAGAGAATGCTAACATTAAGAACACAGACACAGACTAGTGACACTTCATTGTTGTTGTTTCTCAAACCTAAGAGCATTCACAGAGTTAGCAAAGCAAACCGAGTGTGGTTCATTAATAGTTAGGCACATGAAATGTTTAATATTCAGGGTGAATTAGATACAAAAGAAATCTTCTGTCTTCAAATATTTCCAATATTGAGAGAGCAGGATACACTTAATGCCAAATGCACGTGCACATGTGCCCACAGCACAGTGGGATGATGCAAAGCAATTACATAGTCAGAAATGGATTGTTGGCTTTGCAAGTTTTATAATAAAGAAAAGGATATACTCCGAATTGAGAAAGTAAGATTAAAGCATATGTTATATAATGTGAAGAGTCTTTTCTAATGTGAACATCAACCCCATAGTTGTCTTACTACACTAAGCTTCATCCAGAGAGTGGCATATTGGACCTCTGCAAGGGGTAGACCAAACTATGGTCTCCAGGGATGCAGGGGTGGAGGGAGGAAAAAGGGAATAGTTGAGAGGCAAGGGCCCTGTATAGATAACATATCCAAGTATCCTGGCTCCACTACGCGAGAGTGTGCGTCTGGCGTCACATGCACCAGCTGCATGTGTTGTGTGTGCGAGAGGAAGTGAAGGTCTTCTGATCCCCTTGGAGTCACTCGCAGTAGGAAACAATGGGTTCGGTTTTGTGGTAAGTTCATCCTTTTTTATCAGTTAATTGTTGTTGTTTTTTTAGGCACCTGTTTGTTCTAAAATGTGTTTTGTACTTTCCTTTAGCTATATAGTTCATTTGAGGAAGGTTGGTAGACTGAAAAGGTTTGTGGTAAGCAAATCTGAGATATTCAAAGTATGAATGAAGGGGGAAATTGAATAAGTGAATGTAACAGGAAAAGAAGAGAAGAATGAGTAATCAAATACAATAACATGGTTATTCAGACTGGTTGTGACCAGCATCACCTTGTGTAAGGCCTTAGGAACAGTGAGACGTTCCCGCTGTTGTGTACAAGTTGACTATGAACCACCACAGATGGAGCCTTTGCACTTAATTACAAATTGAGTGAGGACCAATTGCAATATCTGAGCCACGTCCTGATCGGAGTATATCGGAGTAGATGGAGCTTATGTGCTGCCAGCATGCCCGGGACAAAAATCAGACAAGGATGCAAATTATAAGCCTGCTCCTACTCCTCTGCTCCCCTCCCATATCCCCTACTCAGAGGGTTGCGAAGAAACCAGGGGGACTTAGGGCGACCGGATTTTCAAAAGAGAAAACAGGGACAGACGATGAAAAACATAAAAGTAGGTCTACACTTTGCTGGTGGATGTGAAGGCTACACTTCAGTAGTAGGAAAAGTGTTGGAGGCCTGGTGGTGGTGGTGGGGTCGATTGACGACATTCCCCTGGATTCAAACTCTGGCAGGTGACTGTATACATACTAAATACACACATGTGTTTGCTCTGGTTGATGTTCTAGGCCTGGCTGTACAACCATTTCTAGAGTAGAGCAGCCTGGCACAGTCAGATAAAGCTTCGGCTCGTTAAGTGAAACATTGTGGGTTCAAAGAGACCAGGGATGGTAAAGCGGTGCTGTAAAGTCCCCGAGCAACTATACGATGTATTTGGTTTAAAATAATCACGTTTATTTGTTGGTAAACCAGACCCTCTTCTCAAAGCTGGGGCAGTATTTTTAAATGAAAATAACACTCTGGACACCAGAGCAGTGCCATAGAAACCTGGAGGCCTGCTCGCCCTAGAGGGAGGGGTATTGAGAATGGTTGAACATAGGGCAATATGAAGTATTAGTACCCGGCGAGAGTCAAGCAGAATGCAACACGCATTCTGATTGGCTCTCGCCGGGTCCTTACCCGGCAGAGAATCCTTTGATTCTCGGCCGGGACTCCAGCTGCCTTGTCCTCGGCGGGGGGGCCATCCCCCCTCCAAGCCTCCCCACGGCAGAGAGGCTGCCTCAGCCCCCCGCTGGGGACTCGGGTAAGCTTTTTTTTTTTTCCCTTCCCTCCCTCCTCCCTACCCCACCCCACTTGCCTTCTTGCTCCTGCGTCCCTGGTGGGGGACGATGGCAGCCTCCAGCAGTGTGGAGACTCTGCGCCTCCACACAGCTGGAGGCTTCCATCGTTCCCTGGCAGGGACAAAGGTACTTTTTTTTTTCCTCCCGCCCTCCCGCCCTCTCAACCCCACTTACCTTCTGCTTCTTTTTTTTTCGGGAGCGGAAGCGCTTGGAACACTTGTGTTCCCAGCGCGTCCTCTCCCGAAAAAAAAAAGACGGACCCCCGTTTTCCCTTTCCCGGCGGCCATTTTCTTGGTCGTTTTTTTTTTTTTTTCTGTCCCGAAACGCTGCAGATTTTCGGGACAGAAAAAAATGCTTTTAGTGCCCCGGTCACGCATATAATGCGGGCCGGGGTACTAAAAGCAATATGACCCGAGCGGCGGGGGCATTACTGACTCAGGTAATGCCCCTGCCGCTTGGGTCATATTGCTTAATTCTATTGCTCCTCTGATATGGACCACCTAACACTCTTCTTCCATGCCGTCCACTCTCTTGCCCTGCCGAGGGAGCTTCACAGCATCTTATGTCCTCCATTCTCGCCCTGATTTCTCCCTGGCACTCAGTTATCTCACTTTTGCACATTGCAATGTCTCCCTTGCACGCCCTTATTTTTTCCATACTAAGAAATCTACGTCGAAGGGTGAGTGGGAGGGGGAGGCAAAACACACTGATGTGTCCTATGCCAAAGCTCCCACAACAGCCTGATCATGAGACAATGGGACTCATTACGGGTCTGGCGCACTGTAAGAAAAGCACGGCTGCCCCCAAACCTGTGATTTTACCGGCACCCGTGAATGGACAATTACCGGGCCATGCTGAGTTTGGCGGACCCAGTAATTGCCCATTTGCGGGTGCCGGCAATAAGGGACTCCCCATCCCCATTCGGCCCCGTAGGGCTGAATGGGAATGGGGAGCTCAGATGCACCAGCACCGTTCATAACAGTCTTGGTACATCCACGAGTTGAGCTTGCGGGTGCTGCACTGCCTGCCAGGTCCAACCTGGTGGGCATGGCGAGACCAGCGAGCACAACTCGTAGTATGGCGGTACAGTAGCAACGGTGCCGGTACCACTACCGGCGCCATTGGTACTGTACCGCCATACATATAATGAGGCCCAATGCGGTATAATGATTACCTGGGCTTGAATGAAAGTCAACGAAAGTCTATTGAAACAGTTAAAAATCTCACACATAGAAAATGACTGAATCCTACCGTCGGCCTTTGTAAAGCTGAAATGTGAGTGAATGGTAACAGCATGAGCAGAGGATTGTGGGGTCTGTGAAGAAGTATGAGAAGGGTGTACTTATCAGAACGGAAAAACAAAGAAGGAAAAATTGGGGGAAAGAGTATCGTTATCAATTATATCAGCAGGATAGTGAAGCCATGCTGCGTAATCAAGATGAACATTTTTGGGCATTAAGAAATGCGATGGAAACGAAACAGATTAAAGTACAGATAAATCCCATACAAGACGAAGTGTGGGCTCGGTACTTTTTCCAATTGTATAAAAGAAAAGTAGAAGAAAAACCTGCACTAACAGGGAGTGGGGCTGCAGCTGGTGCATGAATTTTGGAATTGAAGATGTGGAAAAATTGATTATGCATGCGAGTATCTCACGAGCAGGAGGACCAAATCTTCTGTCTAATATTGTGTTTAAAAAGTCACCCGCACTTTGGTAGGGAATATTGTTTATTTTGTTCAGAGATATAATGATCACACAGAAGACTGCAAATTCGTGGCAAAATGCATATGTCGTTCCAGTGTTTAAAAAGGAAATAGTATGTCCCCTGAGAATTATCCTCTAATAACGTTAATGGATGCAGACTCAAAGATATTTGCTGGTCTACTCCTGGAAAAAAAATAATGAATGGGTGGCAGTAAACCAAATATTGAGTAAGTATCAGACTGATTTTCGGAGTAATATAGGTACTGGCTGCAATGGGTTACTTTTGAGCTGCTTCCAAAAGTTGGCCTGGGAGGAGAATAGAATGCCGACCTATGTAGTATCATTTGACTTGACTACGGAATTTTAGCTAGTAGATCGGCATATTTTATGAAGATATTAAGTAAATGGGGTCTTTCAGTCGGTTTATCATCTATACTAATTCATCTATATGAGAACATGACTGTGCAGGTCAGGCTTAGTAGTGACAGAGTGTTGTCTAGGAGGGTGGAAACTCAAAATGGTTTGCGACAGGGATGTATTTTAGCCCCCTGCCTCTTCAACCTATATGTTGCTGGCATAGATGAAGTGCTGGATGGGGCATCATTTGTTTAAACCAGAGATTGGAAAAACCTGACTAACATGGATGGTTTATGAGGACGATTTCATCCTCATGGATAATACATGGGTTTGTCTGCAACGCCTTATTAATGCCTTTGCAAAGTATAAGGAGGCTAATAGGCTAAAAATGAATGCAGCAAGGACACTGTTATGAAGATCTCTCTAGTGGAAAAAGAGATGTAACTTTGCCTGGTTTGTTGAAGATACAAGGTTGACAATGACAGACAGTATGCCATATTTGGGTTTTGAAGTAACAGCAAACCCAAAGAAGGCTTATCGTAGGTATATACTATTGAAGAAAGCATGAATGTTGGGGGCTGAAATGGCCAAGGTAAATACTATATATGGCAGATTTTCATTGCTTCCAGTGATAAAATATGATGTAAGTAAATATATACTAAACTTGCTTTATGGACTTGAGATACTACCTGTCTGGATTATTGTGGACATGGATTATTGTAAAGTAATTTTGTGCGATTTTTGTACCGTTTGCCTAAAAGTGTTCAGATATTGGAAATATGACATGAGATAGGTTTACAAACTTTACAAAGCCGTAGTAAGTGGAAAGAAATAGCATTGTTTTGTAAATGTTATACCTCCCCTGTGGATACACTATAAACTGAGATCGGTAAAGTTGGACTGATGGGTATGACAACACCAATGGATGATTTTAGTGGTTATTGTCTGGTGATACTGACTGAGATGGACATTACTCTTGCAATTCTTATTGCAAATCCAGATAAAGTGAAAACTGTTGTCCCATTGTCTGATTGTATAGATACCCGAGAGTCTCTCATGAAGCTATCTCTCTAAGGCCATTTGGGGCTGTGTCATAAGAGGATAGGTGTTTTGGAACCTTATTTGAAAAGGTTTCCAGATTGGCGATGGAGAGACTGATTCATGAAGTTTTGTTTTAATGTGCTTCAGACAAATTAGATAATAAGTATCACAGGGGGCATCCCACTTGAATGTGCACATTGTAGATATTGCAGTGATCTGTACACCAGGGAAAATGTATATCATGTGTTATTGGTGTGCCCTGCCCATTTACACTTAAGGATATTATATGTTTGGAAATATTTTAGAGATCTGGCTACTGTTGAGACTGGAATTTTATGGGGTAAAATGTTAGATGCTATGTCATGTGATCTGCCTTTTGCTGTTGTTTAGTTTTTAAAAATGTGTCTTTTTTAATTCATAGTAGTGAATTTTGACTGTGATGACATTTTTCCTTTTCTTTTTCTTTCTTTACTGTTGCTAAATTTTTTAATTGTTATTGCAAACGTTTGACTAAACCAAATGCAATTGAATAAATACATTTTAAAAAAAGAGAGAAAAATAATTCTTGGTTAGATGGGGAGCAAGTGTGGTCTGGACAGGCCTCGGCAATTTGGTATACCTTTGCCGGGCTGTTACAGGTTTTGGTGGGGCCTATCAAAACATATTTATTGTGTCCCCCATGCTATTTTCGGCACTGGGCCAGTGTTACTGTGAAAAGGTGACACAAAAACTCTTTCTTTCATTTATGTGTGAAGAGCATGAACTGGGTGATCTCCAGCCTTTTATGATATGATATGGCATTTATAACGTGCCTATACACAAGTGTTTCGAGGCGTGACGAGGCAGGGAACAGAGGGAAGACAGACAGCAATCTTACTAGGCCAGGTGTCATTCAGATCGCGCAAGTGCATGGGAAGGGGAAGGGGAAAAGTGCGAGGGGGAAGGGAGAGGGGAAAAATGCAGTACATGGGAGAGGGGAAAGTGCAGTACATGAGATAGTAGAATAAATAAGAAAAATAACGTCCGGATGGTGGCAAGTGCAAGGTAAGAGCAGACATAAGTGCTGGTGGGGGACTGTAGGGATACAGAATACAGTCCCCAGGTGTGGTTGTTGCCAGAGAGGCAGTGCAGTGTCTCACGACAGTCTAAACCCAGCTCACGTTCCCTATTAGTGGGTGAACAATCCAACGCTTGGTGAATTCTGCTTCACAATGATAGGAAGAACCGACATCGAAGGATCAAAAAGCAATGTTGGTATGAACGCTTGGACGCCACAAGCCAGTTATCCCTGTCCTAACTTTTCTGACACCTCCTGCTTGAAACGCAAAAAGTCAGAAGGATCGTGAGGCCCCGCTTTCACAGTCTGTATTCATACTGAAAATCGAGATCAAGCGAGCTTTTGCCCTTCTGCTCCGTGGGAGGTTTCTGTCCTCCCTGAGCTCGCCTTAGGACACCTGCATTATCGTTTGACAGGTGTACTGCCCCAGTCAAACTCGCCACCTTCCGCTGTCCCCAGAGCGGGTTGTGTCCGGCGAGCGCCGGGCGCTTGGAGCCAGAAGCGAGAGCCCCACCGGGCTCGCCCCCCGCCTCACCGGATAAGTGAAAAAACGATAAGAGTAGTGGTATTTCACCAGCGGCCTGAGAGCCTCCCACTTATTCTACACCTCTCATGTCTCTTCACAGTGCCAGACTAGAGTCAAGCTCAACAGTCCTCTTTCCCCGATGATTCTGCCAAGCCCGTTCCCTTGACTGTGGTTTCGCTTTAAGATGAGTAGCACTACCCTGGAGAGGAATGGGGATGCAGACCTTCCTCATACATCCATCAATAATCGAAACGACTAAGGTAGTTGGCAAAAGGATAACTGTTTTAATGTCAATTATCTAACACAGGGAGTACAACGGACATCAAAGGATGTCTCGGTGCAAATTCTCTCAATGCATTACAAAAAGCAAACTTTTATAACAAAAAATCATCATTGATGACGTTAACCTACGTATTACTAAAGTCATCCTACATGGCAAACTACAAAAACCTATTGGAGAAAGTGATTGGGTCTAAGGGAATGTCTAAGTATACGTTCTATATTAGTATGGGACAGTGAATGAAAGTAATTGGTTTCTTAACATCAGGTGGGGCAACTAAGGCCTCCCTTTAAAATGGCCACTATGAACATCACTAATTACACAACGTCCCATTGGCTACAGAAACTATAGGACCCTTCATTACTTGGTCCCCTACAAATGGATGGCACTCTAACCTTCGTTAGTACTTTTCCACTACATCTAGCAGCATGCAGATTGGAACTCCAGGTGCTGGTGAGCTTGTCTAAAACAAAGCTTCCAGAGCTTAGAATATTCTTCTTTCATCACCTCAGTGGTCTGCTGGCAATTAAGACTTTTAACTTTCCCTTGTGAGTGATCTTAGCTCTGGCGAATTTAGGGGAGTGAAGGCATGCTCTGCCCTCATGCATAGGTGTGATAGTCCTGTTCGTCCAAATTCATCTGTACACGTGATTGTAGACCATGATTTCAAGTATTTAGTGGATTAAAATACTGTTTTCTAATAGACCTCAGACGTCTTCCTTGTTTTGTTCATGCCTTCTGAAAAGGAGCTTGTTCTTTCACATGCTTTTGTATCCAATGTCAGCTCACTCCAACCTGATAAGACCTTGGCTTCTTGGCTTGGCTTTGTTGCTCATCCAACCTCTCCTTTCTGAGATTCACTTTTAATTCATTTGCTTTCTTACTGTGACACACTGAGATGAGGCCTTCCTTTTTTAGTCCAGCTCTGCTATAACACGTAGTGGAAACATCCATCTTTTACTCACTTATGCATATATGTATATATTGGCACATGTCTCAATCTAGTCACTATAAAGCCAGCCTCAATATTACTTAGTCTGGTTGTGTTCTCTGCATCTGTAAATCTGTAAAACAGCTTGATATCTTCATCATTTCTGTGGCATAAGCTTCTTCACCTTAGTTTCAAGATGTCACTTATCCTTGATACTTTCTTGATGCCTTATAGAATATCTTCATTCTCTTGTCTCTACATCTCTTGTCTGTGCATCAGCTCGACTTTGCATGACGTCAACATTCGTCTTGGTCATTCATTTGCTCTGCTTCTTCCGGGATTTCATTCAAATGGCCATCATATTTTCTCATATGCAGGTATGGTTTTCTCAATGGGAACCTTGCTTCCAGGATTCTCTTTGGTATCAGTATTCTTACTGGTACTGCACGTGTCTCACACTCTGGCTCCCAACATATAGGCAATATAGGTGACGTGGTTGAGGTGGGGGTACTTGGCTCCTTCTCTAGAGGCATATATAGGTTGATGAGGCATTCCGGTTGAAGCTCGGCTAAGCTAAACTCTTGCTGTTGGTCCAATGCATTTTCCTTCAAAAAGGTTTCTAGGATAAATCTGGAGACTGAGCATATTAATATTCTCACAAAGATCATGTTTTGGTCGGCCAACATGTGTCATCTTCCACCTATATCTAGGGTCATGAACTATAAACCTATCTTGTGCACTCTAGTCAAATTAAATCTGTACACATTGCTGCTAATACGAGTTGCAGTCTGAAATTTCCATCACAATATCTCTTTCTTATTTCACATGTGTTTTGGCTTTCTCCAATGTACTATATATGGGAAGGTAGAAATGGAGAGTAGTGTTTGTCTACCAACTTGGTTTTTTTTATATCTCGGAAACATATAATTCTGAGGAAGAATACTTCAAGCTTTGATGCTACTCTGGACCACCTTTTCCCATATCCAGGTAGAAAGGTTGGTATTGTATCATAATCTTATGAAGAGTGCTTCATGTCTGACTTCTGACTCCTCCTGCTTCTAAGTGCTGCAAAAATGGGTGTTATAACTATGAAATATAATGGTACTTAATTATCAACATCAGTAGGATGACAGACTGATTCAGATTGATTCAGACCTGCTGAAATACCCACCACTCGCTCAGGTCAGTTGTCCCTTGCAATCCTTTTGAAAACAAAATATAACACTACTTATATCATATTTATTAGTGGGTGGGGCCATAACTCCTGCTTCTAAGCACTGTGAGGATAGGTTTTCAAATTAAGAGTAATTGGAACACCCAGATCCATGACATTACCACATGCTGTGGCATGCACATTTAAGGAGAAATAGCTGTTAAGATATCTCATGTGGTGGAGTGTTCCACAAGTTTGAATCCTAGCATGGTCTACTCAATATTACATCTTTCTGAGATCAACACATGAGTTTCAATGTTTGCTGCAGGGTAATCATTTTTTTATAATATTGTTTTATGTAAAGTGTTTTGGCAAAAGCTCTGTATGAGTAACAGATTATTAAGGCCAAAATATTTCCATCAATAAATCCAAGTGTAGGCTCAGAATAATGCCTTAGACTTAAGTGTGACTTCTGTGACTGTTATTCATCTTCAGACATGCCTGTATACACATCGTAACTAAGTGCTTCTTCGCTTCCTTAAGATTTGTAAGAATAATATTTTATAGTGACATGTCTGAATCTGAATGAGACTGTGTTATGAATGCATTGGCAGTGGGATGATGGCGCCTCCACACAGCTTGCTAGAAACAAATATCAGGATAATACCCATCTATACATTTTTTTATGTATGCATGTAGCTTTCCACACAAGACTCATTAGCATGTGTCTGGCTCTATTGATGAGAAATTCAATTATATATATATATATATATATATATATATATATATATATATATATATATATATATATATATATATATATATATATATATATATTAGAGTGTGGCGGGCACCGCACTATACTTAGGTTGAGTATTCGGATACATAGGAAACCTGAAAATGTATTTGCTTATAACATTTGACTCGCATGATTGATTTGGCTGACATTTTTCAAACAAAAGGTTTGGCATTGCCGACCCTCAGCCCTCGGAACACCCCCTGATCCCCCGCAACCCCTCTCCAGACTGCACATTTTCGGAATCATCTGTTAGAATATGACAAAGCTATTAAGAAAGCAATGAAACACTGTTTTGGCCAACTACCCATTCATTTTCCCATAGAGAAAAAGTCAAAATGTCTGCACAGCATGTAGCAAAAACCACTGGACGGAATTGGACCAGGTACGAAACAACCTTGGCATGACGCATTGACTCGATTTCCGGGATGGGGTCTGGGGTAAATCCTTCCAAATGTGACGGAGAAGGGGGTGCTCCCTTCCCCCAAAATTATAGCTATATCTCTCATGGTGCTTTGCAGGAGAGAGGCTATTCAGAAATGAAAAAGCTGCCATTTGGGGAGGGGGAAAGAGTACACCATGTGAAATTGAGTAGTTGGGGGGGACCTGGGGCTGGGGCCCGATTTCAGAGCTCGAACATTTCTGCATATTCAGGGTTATTTTGCCATATTCGGGTACATAGTAGAAAATGGGATCGGAAATAAAAGTGCATCACACAGATCCGCAGATATTTATGGCTGTTTATGTATATTCATAGTTATATGTATTACATTGCTAATATAACCACGTTTTTTAAAAAAGAGAGTCGACAAAATGAGAGTAATACAAAAACAGTGAATTTTACAGCTATAGTGAGGTAACCTATTGGGGCAACCTGTCAATGGGTGCATGAGGGCTGTGTTCACTGACTAGGGCCAAAAGACATGTATAGTGGGTCCAAAAGAAACATCTTGGGGGAATATGTATAGTGGACACTGCTGAAGGTCGTGGCTAGTGGCCCGGTAGTGTTTTAAAATATACAGTGGGCAGGGCCGAAAGACATGTATATTGGGCATGGCCAAAGGCTGTGGGCACCTAGTAGGTCCAAAAGAAACACATTGGCGGAACATGTACAGTGGACAGGTCCGAAGGCCATGGCCGTAGGTCATTTCTGAAGGCCATGGCTAATCTGTCGGTTGTTTTTAAAAATATACAGTGTGCACGTGCGAAGGTCGTGCTCACTGGCCAGGGCCAAAAGACTTGTATAGTGGCCACGGCCACCTAGTGGGTCAAAAAAAACATAATCAGGGGAACATGTACTGTGGACACAGCAGAAGCCAAAGGCTGAAAGCCATGGCCACTGGCCTGTAAAAAATGGATGGCCTGACAAAACCCTTGAAATTCACTGAAAGAACTGTAATTAAGGTACCGTAAAACTGAGCAGATTTAACACAACAAAACTCTTGAAATTCTGTGGATGTGGGATTTCATAACCAGCTTACATTGGTGTGTTCCCTTTGCATAGCCCATGAGCACATACATATTATATGAGAAGGGCATTATTGGGGACACAGCATTATGGGGGACATGAACAGGATCATGCCGAGTGAAGTTGGTCATGACTTCTCACTTCTGCTGAACTCCAAGGGTTGTGTTGAGTTAAATCTGCTCAACTTAACTGTACTGTAACAAAAGATTTTTCTGTGAATATATATATTCATTGAAATAACCCTTGGTTAAGAGATAGTTGAGGTAATCAGATTTAACGCAAAAAAAGTCTGAAATTCAGCAATCCTGTTTCAAGCAAATCCACCTTAACTATCCATCCCCTGTTGCTCTGCGTATGACCACACTTATGACATCACCGTTAACATCACTGGTGACATCACTAATTGCATCATACAAGACATCACCAATGAGATCATTAATTAAATCAAATGTGACATTAATGATTAAATAAGTCATAATATTTGTGTTGACCTCTTGATGCATATTTTATTTTATTACACTTAACAATAATAATAACATGACATGGAGCAATACCCTGATATAAAAGTATGATATGATTACACATGGAGCATTCATTTGAAGTACTTATCAGCTTATACACTTTAAAACAAAAATATGCAATGTTATATACAAATGGTTTGAATTTCATGTATTAGTAATCAATTACAATACTCCATTGCAGGGCAAGTACCTGATGCTAGTAAATCTATTATAGGTATTTCAAACATAATATAATAATTATATGTAGTAGTAATAAGAAATAAGAATAGATATAAATAGAAACAAGTTTAATTGTAAGTGCTATGACACTAGTCAATGTTTACATTTAAATGTATAATTCTCCTCTTTGTAATAACCTTACATAAACATAACATTTTCTAAATGACAAGTCTTACAAGAAAATAATCACATGCAAAAGAAGTGCGTGCATTGTGATAATATATCATCTATGAATTCGAAGTTTGGTTAATAGGCAAACATAAATATGTTGCTAACACTACATAATTACATTTATAGAAAAGAAATTATTAGAATGTAAATATTTAATTGCAGAGATAGCAATGGTATTTATAATATTTTTAGTAATTTATTTTGAAAATATTATAAATTTCTATTCCACCACAACGTATTACAATCCAAAGTACATACATGCTTACAAACTATTCTTCATTGTAATAATGTTTGTATGTACTTCGAATAGTATACTGCTCATTACATTTAAAGAAACAAGGGAAGAATACATTGTACTGTGTATTTATGAAATATGGACATATATGTTATGTTAAAAAACAGAGTTGTCATATTTCAAAATGTAATTAATCAAACCTGTGACATCAGTGAAGTCAAGCATGATGTAATTAGTGATGCCATGATATTTTATTTGTACCACGCTCGTACACAAGTCATACATGGCATCAGTGATGCTACGTATGATATAATCAGTGATTTCATCAGTGATGTCATCATTGTGGTCATATGCTGTGCAACAGGGGGCACATAGTTAAGGTGGACTTGCTAGAAATTAGATTACTTTAACTATATCTTAACCAATGTTTTTTTCACTGAATTTCAAAAGTTGTGTTAGTATGTATCTTTCATGATACATTTGATCACCTTAACTCTCTAACTAAAGCTTGTTCTCTGAATTTCAAGGGTTTTGTTATATTATATATTCTCTGGGGCCCACTAGCCACAGCCTTTGACTGTGGTCAATGTACATGGTGCACCAATAGGATTCTTTGGGGCATACTAGCCATGGCCCTTGACTGTGGACACTGTACATGTTGCACCAATAGGTTTCTTTAGGCCCACTAGCCATGGGCTTTGGCCGTGGGCACTGTACATGTTACATCAATAGGTTTCCTTGGAGCACACTAGCCATGGCCTTCATCCATGGACACTGTACTTGTTGCACCAATAGGTTTCTACACGGCCCACTAGCCATGGCCTTTAGCCGTTGCCTCTGTACATGTTGCACCAATATTTTTTTTGGACCCTCTAACCATGGCCTTTAGCTGTTGCCTCTGTACATTGCCTCTGTACGTGTTGCACCAATAGGTTTCTTTCGGGCCCACTAGCCATGCCCTTGGGCACAGAGATCCATTAATCCCTGCCTAGGAGATGTGATCACTGAAGGTGTATTTTTTTTTTCACTGTCTCCTCATTCCCATGGTATTTCCAATAACAAACTGCAAAAACAGTGGCATTGAATTACCCATGCGTGCAGGATTTCCCTGATATTCCCCTGATAATGCTTGAAAATCCAAAATTCTTCCCTGTCCTCACAGGCACTTACCAAGTGCCCCCTCATCTTTCCATGGTCCCCCTGTTCCTCTCAATTGCTTTTTTTCCTCTCCTGGCAATTATCACTGTTTGGTTAGTGTGACGCAATTTTCTTCTCCGAGGTGGACTTGATGGAAATGTGAATGCTGAATTTAACAGGTTTTGTTGCATCAAATCTGATCACCTTAACTCTCTCTTAACAAATGGGGTTTCACTGAATTTTAAGGGTTTTGCTTTACCTTAGTTTCTTCAGGGCCCACTAGCCATGGCACTGGCCATGGCCACTGCACATGTTGAACCAAGTTTTCTTTTGGGCCCACTAGCCATGGCCCTCAGCAATGGCCAGTGGCCACAGCCGAACTTGTTGCATGGTTTCATAAACTTTCACTACCTATGGTCTTTCGCCATGACCTCTCTGCGTGTTGCACCTAAATCTTTCATTTGGGCCCACTAGCCATGGCCACTGGCCATATCAAACCATTAATTTGTTACTGAACATTCATTGCCCTGTTTGTAGCTCCTTATTCCCGTGATAATGTAATTGTAATAATTTCCAATAAACTAAATTCCTGCAGTAAAGTAGCGATTTGCTAATTTCTCTGATAACAGGAAAGATTGCTCAGAACTAAAAAGTCTTCCAAGTAGGCACTTAACATGTGCCCCCCTTCTTTTTTCCAGGTCGCCTCACTCCACTCAATTGCTTTTGGTCTCCTTAGCCCTCTCCCCTTATGCCCTATCACTCTTCACTTTGTGTGACACACATTTTCTTCTTACACGTCTTGCAGTGTTGCTGCTGTAATCTCATGAGATTCCTATGGTCTTCCCCTGACAAACCAAAAATGCTCTGCCCGTAATTGGCTCCCCAGCCCACCCCCAAATCCCCAACTTCACATGGTGTATTCTTTTCCACTCCCGACCTCTAGTCTGATGTGACTGCTATTGCTATTTCTATTGGTGCCAAACACTGTTTTGCAATGGTGTGGGGAAAGGGGTCTCCACCAACATTACAAGCATGGACCAGAAAAGTGGAATACTGTTATGACATGGAAGAGAAGCATAGAAGCACATGCCAGTCTCTTTCTGTCCAAGGAACATGTTGGGTCCCTACAAGAATTACCTGATGAGCAGTACTGCAGTGATAAACACCAGATGTGCTGTATCCAATGTACCACAACCGATTGCTGAGTGACCAAACTCTAATATTAGAACTCTATAGAAATATAATATTGGTGAGGTGGATGCGTGTGCTATGTGGATGTCCTAGTTAACCAGGGTTTCTTATCCTTGTGCCCTTTTAGCTGTTCTCTCTTGTAAAGTCGATGGCTTACAAATATTGCAGGCTCAATCCTGCTTATATTATGTACTTCTCCTGGCTGGAGGTGATGTTGATGACTGTCATGGTGTTGTTTATTTAAAAAAGATATATATTTTTAAAAGACTCCCTTTACAGCTTTGTTATGAGCTAGCAAAGTAGGCAGCGGCATGGTATCCACTGGTAAAGAATTTCATATCCCAAACACTGAAATTATGTTTTTGTGTCCATGGAAGAAAACAACGATAAAAGTAAATAACATTTTAACAGTATCAGAAATACATGTATACCATCCTAATCACCCATTAGTGACATTAGTGACATAAGACAGCAAAATAATAAAAAAAAGGGTATTGCTATTGGCATTTATATTGCACCTATGGCTGGCCATCGCGCTGCGGTTCAAAACAATCAGTGTTCATATAGGATTGACTACAGAAACAGAAAGGGTTTGAGTCTTTTTCTGAAGTCAAGAATGTTATTTGGCTCTGTATGGTCATGGGGAGGCCATGCCAAACTTTGGCATCATTTTTTCTACTCCAAATAGTGTTTTGAGTTCCTTCATTGGCTGTTTCTCCTGGTAATATCATGGGAATCACTCTCAACAAGCAAAAAAAGGTGGATTTCAATTTGTGAAAAGCCTCTCTGCTGCAAAGCACAAAGACTGATACCCCAGGCCTCTGCCCGGAAAATGAGTCAACATTTTGTGCCCAAGTTGTTTTGTACCTGGTTCAATTCTGCCCAGCAGTTTTGACTGTGCACTGTGCAGAAATATGGACTTTTTATCTATGGGGAAATGAACAGGAGTAGGCTGACAACAATGTTTTTTTTGCTTTCTTAATAACTTTTTCAATTGTTAACAAATAATTCCTAAAATGTCCAGTCTGAGGGAGGGGAAATGGGGGCGGGGAGTCATGAGAAACCTTGTGTTTGCAAAATATCAGCCAAATATGTTATGCAAGTCAAAGGTTATTAGCAATTCATTTTTCAGATTTCCTATGGAACTAGTTACACTCCTTAACTATAGTGCGGCGACCTCTGCACTATAGTATAGTGAAGATTTGGATAATGTTCTCAGCAACTGTAAGTAGCCCATGCTAATATGACTCCTGTATGTGTCATTGCCCTCTTCTGCCCCCAACCTCTCTGGGGTTGTGAGCCATGTGAGAAATACCTACAAAATAATGTGTATATGGCAGTTCAGGGAAGAGGGGTCACATGCAAACTGCAGGGAGTTCAGGTGCCAGAGACGTGATCTCTGTGCAAAGAGAAAGAAGCACACTGGGCGCTGACATCATGCTCCTTTTGTAGGGAGTGTGCGCTGTGCAATGATGCTGCTACAGGGTGATAAGATGTGCTAAAGGCCGATAGATTGGGCAGCAGCCTGATGGCACCAGAAAGGCCCAGGCTGTAACGTTCATGCTAAAACGCGCATGCATTCACTGTTCGATCTGCTTGAGACCAGAAATTATTCATATGTAAACTACGCTGATGATACTTAGTGTTTAATACCACTCTCTGGTAACTATGCTCAAGACACAGAGCCTATTAATGTGCTCTAATCCTTCATTCGGCTTTGGATGTTTGCTAATGGTCTGACCCTCAACCTCTCTAAACCAGAGCTGATTATAGCAGGTTGAGCAGCAAGGCTAAGAAAGCTTGACTCTAAGTACAGGGAAATCCTGATAGCAGCCTGTTCCATTGCTACTCTGCCTAAAGTTAAAATGTTGGGTGCAGTTTTTGACCACGAAATTAATATGAAGGCCCACGTGAACACCATGGTATCCTCATCTTGCTATTAAATTAAGCTGCTTAGTCAGCGAAGACCTTTTCTGATGCATAACAACTTTGCTAACATTGCTAGAGCCATCATCAGTGCCAAATTAGATTACTGTGCGAGCCTGTTGCACGGTATTGGGAAAGGGGAAATAACCAAGCTTCAGGTTATTCAAAACAGTGGTGTTCGTGCTGTAGAAAGCTTGTGTAAGAGAGATCGTATCTCTGAGGCCAAGTAATCACTGCACGGCATCCTAGTGGACGCGAGGATTACTTTCCGCTTGCTTTCCTGGACACATAAATGTATTTACGGCCAAAGCCCAGCTTATCTTTCAGACAGGCTGTCTTGACTGCCTTCCAGAAAAACGCTGAGATCAACCAATACCCATCTCCTGCACTTGCCTAGATCTAAATTGACCATCGTGAGCCAGGGGACATTTCACCACCCAGCACTCAAGTGTTGCAATGCTTTACCGCCTGACATTGGGGGTTGTGTCTCCCTAAATCATTTCAAACGTGGACTAAAGACTGTTTTCATTGAATGGGTTTTCCGCTTAGTTTCTGATGCCTCATTTCTTAGTCTAGATCTGCTATGTTCTCGTTATCCATTTGTTGGTCTTGTTAGCGCTCTTATGCCTCTTGTCTCTGTGCCCTACAACTAATAAATAAATGAGTTAAATTGGTTGTCTAATCCTCACTTATAGTTCGTCTTTATAGCATTATGCCTTCATAATTATTTTAATTTGTATATGTTCTCCTTACTTCTTGCTTTGTAGCATGACTCTGTAAAGTCAAATTATGTTTACATTTCAAATATTTTTTGTGCCATTTGCATCTTGCCGCACATGGTTTTTAAGTCTAATTTGGTTTCTTGAATTCAAATACATATCTGAAATTGTTTGTGCCATCTGCATTTGCTGCATGTGGTTTTAAACTCTAATTTAGTTTTTTAAATTCAAATTCACAGCTTTGAAGCTGTTTGGTTAGTTGTTTTGCGACCTGTTCTATTTTCGCCCCCATTATTCATGTGACTGTGCCTGGAATTTTGCTGATTTTGTGTAAGATTAGTACATTTATTAATTTACTTTACATTTCTTTCATGTTTGTATTTGTGTGATCAGTGATCAGACTGCTCAAAAATCTTTTCATATTCATTAAAATAAGGAAGAATTATTTTCTAAACTATTGTGTCAAATGGCCTTTCTTCCCAAATTATCCAGGTTTCAATATTGTTGTAGAAATGTATAAATCAAGAGAGTCCTGTTCTTTTCAAGCTGTAGTTTGTGATTGATTCAACTTGTAGGCTCTCGTTTTGAATGCATTTCCGGTGGATTACCTCTTATTGTTTTAGTTGTGTACATATCTAGGATTGGCACATAGGGTAAACAGACTGTCAATATTATTGGGTCTGAATCAATGGTAAGTATATAGAGACCAATATTGTTCCCACTACATATAATGAGGTATAGTTTCAAATGTAATGTATGTCACCACAAGTGCCACGGAAAGTGCTTGGAAGGTTCTGCTTAGCTGCTGGGAATGCTTTTGCTACTCTTCACACATGATAACCATAGTTTTGCTGCTGACTACTGATATAATTGTGAAGCCCCACCCCCTACTTTGAACTTCCTATTTTAGCATTGCGCGCATATCCGTGGAGGTGCACCGGAAAGTGCTTGGAAGGTGCTGCCAAGCTGCTTGGCTGAGTGGCAAGCGGCTTCTTCTTTCACTTTTGTTAACATTGCTAAGTAAGGCTTAAAACAACTATGCCCATTCCGAAGGGCCTTAACAAGGTGACCCTGAAACTGAAACAAACGCCACAAGGAATTTCATCTGCTTACTTGGCAGCCAAGAAAGCATAAATTGCAATGCCATCTGGTCCAAATAGAGTCATCCACATTTCTGACATTTGGGAATTGTGTCACTTCGAACAAAACGCTCTCTATACACTCAAATGAATCACTCCAAGCGGATGTTGTCACTCTATCTTTTCCCTCGTCTCCCATTCCATTGGAGCCATGCGAGCACAGTTTGTCCGTTATAACAGACTCACTGACGCTAGCTGAATGCGTCCACTTGCCGATCCCATCTCTGGAGTCCCAGTCTCTCCTGATGTCCGCTGACTCCGCAGCAATTGAGCATCTACATGTGTCAGCAATACTCCAATAATTAATACTCCTAACAGCTATCTATCCAACAACGATAATACTGCCTTTGATCTAACAATGGAACCCGCGACTATAACAACCTCAACTTCTCCTCGATTTCAAATTTCCAAACAGATCACGATCATCAGTGATCATATAACAGATCCCATTGAGTTGCAGGATGCGATCCAGGCACAATGAAAGTCTGCGCTATGTGTCAGCACACCACAACCTCACACGCAGAACCTGTCCCAATCTCCCATTCTGTTTGCCCGCTCTGTACACAACTCATCAGTTTCCTCCATCTCCTATTCACACCCACGCCTTGCAAACCAGGAGTCTTGCCGCACATAGTCAGAACAAGCCACGTCAACAATATTACCATCGGTTAATTATGAAATGTAGACTGTCATCTCACATGAACTACAACCTAAATAGGGCAAGTGTATTGAACATTTCTGGAGAAATTCCAAGCCTTGAAGATCTAGTCTCCTCAGACATTCACCAAGAGGAATTCTTGGATCCTAACAACTTATCTGTTGTGAGATTATGGATCCAGTCCGGCATGGTGCTGAATGCCATTTGGAAAGCCAACATAGATCTATTTGACTAGGGATTTGAAGTTATTCAAGATCTGTCTCCTCATTTTACATTTCATCAGTCTGAGGAGCCCGCAGTGGCCAGACCAACTTTGAAGTCTCTGAAAGTTACCTGCTCAAATTCCCATAGATTCATATTGTACTGCTGCGACAGGAGAGTGGAACAAATGTACCAACCTTATAGATGGCTCAATTCTAAAGCATAAAAACTCAAGAAATTAACCAAGATCCAAGTGTCCTTGGCAAGCTGGAACATCAGAGGGTTTGCACATCTAATGAATGGACCTGGTAACCTTTTAAGTTCATTCAATATCGTTGCCTTACAGGAAACATGGCTAACTGAAACACCACTTTGGGATGGGGACCAGATTGTTGCACATGCCGCCAAAATCCACTCCAAAGGCAGAATAGCTGCAGGACTCTTGGTTGCAACCAAAACCAACGCTGGCTGTAAGATTCAGGCATGGGCCACCCCAAATCAATACACACAACTTCTGTACAAATTGAGCATGGAATCAATAACAAGTTCCCCTCAGATTTAAAAATGATTCTAAATCGCATTGCTTCCAATTCTACAATCAAGTATACTATGTTAGTTGGAGAGTTGAAACTTCTACTAAGAGGAAGCTCCTCAAATGAAAACTCGATCACCAGGAAATTGACCAGATTAATGGAAAACAATCAACTAATGATGACCAATGGAGCCCTGCCCGGTGATTTGCCAGCAGAAAGCATGTGGCGCAGAGTTGCTCAGACATCAACTATTGATTTCATCTACATTGATCGGCCTCTCTTTGCACCAGCTACAAGAATTGAAATCATCAAGCAAGCCTGTAGCGACCACGAGATGTTGACCTTAACATGGACATAGAACGTGCCTCTGATGAGTGTTCCGGAAAAAACATATCAAGGACAAGTGTTAATCACTGGTGGAAGAAATCATTTTCGATGGAGGGATGCCTCTTTACACCAACTCAACAACTGCATTATTCGTAATCAATATTTTCCCAATGAACATATGAACTATATAGGAAAACCTTACGTGGCAGCATTGCAATTTTGTAAATGTAAATGTAAGTCTTTTCCATTGGTCCTTTAAAACTCCTGAAGAAACCTCTCCTTTAATATAATTTTGTATGATGTCTATCAGGCAAAGGGCTGTAATCAGAGTGTCCCATTTGCTGGCAGGGCCCAGCAGGATGGCAGAATTGAGGCACATACTGAGAAGGGAACATGCGGCTCAGTGGGACACAGGGCTCTTAAGGGATAAGGGCTACATGCACACTTAAACTCGCAACAGCGCATTTCTTATGAAAAACAGCATTCCCATGTAGAGTCCCACATGCCTAACCATGGAGAGGCCATACCTATTTTATCAGTGGGCCTGAGTGGGGTTGAATCTTCTTGTAAAGCACACAGAAGTATATGGGAGCAGTGGCACAAACAAAGGCTTCAACTCACTGTGCAGGACGAAAACAAGGTGCTGATATAGCAAACAAAGTGTAAGAATTGGCAGAAAGACAAATGTGATCCTTGCACCCATGAGCTCCCAGATGCATTCCTTGCCTTCCCTGGTATCTTCCTTCCCCCTCTTGACCTGTCTCATGAACCTACCTGGATATCACCTTTAAAGTTGCTTATTCCATTTATGGTCTCGGAGTGTCTCTTACTCTCTCTTACATTTTCCTTGCCTTCCCTGGTTCCTCCCGTTCCCCTGTTCATCTCTCCCATGCATCTTTAGATCGTACTTCTGTAACCTCACTGACTCCCTTAAAGTTGCTTATTCCTTTTATCGTCTTGGATGTGTCTCTTGCACGCTTTCTTCTTTTCCTTGTCTTCCCTGGTTTCTCCCTTTCCCCTGTTCATCTCTCCCATACGTCTTTAGATCGTACTTCTGTAACCTCGATGACTCCCTTAAAGTTGCTTATTCCTTTTATCGTTTTGGATGTGTCTCCTGCACGCTTTGTTATTTTCCTTGCCTTCCCTGGTTTCTCCCTTTCCCCTGTTCATTTCTCACGTGCACCATTAGATCGCATGTCTGTAACCTCTTACACATTAAATGGTCTCTGAAGTGTCTCTTACACTCTCTGTCCTTTTCCTTGCACTTCCTGGTTTCTCAATGCTTTATATGTTCTCTCTCCCTGCTTTCTCTCATTTAGGAGGATGTGCAACGCGCTCACCTGTGACCTTTGCACTCAATAACTGGTCGGCTGAATAAGCCCTTCATCCCCACCCCACTCCACCAGGAGGATGAATTAAGAGCTACTAGTGGGTAATGATAGTGACATTGATTTTTATCACAGCTGGGAAGTTGGAGGGATCACGCAAAAAGAGCTATATGAATAACCAAATTATTATTATTATTGTTTTATTATTATTATTATTATTATTATTATTATTATTATTATTATTATTATTATTATTATTATCAGTCCAATTTCACCCTCTCCATTGATCTCTCTATTATATCTCATATCCCCCTTTATCCCACTGATTTATCTATTACTCTTCCTTATGTTCCCCTCCCAAAACCAGATTTGCCTTTGCCTTTATAATTTGACGTCCGTTTTAGAGAAAAAGGGCCAAAGAATAATATTTGTCTTTATAGTGAAAACATAAAAAAAAAGAAAAAGCCTAATTTCGCCATGGCTGTTCTTCTGACTGGCCAACATATTCGCAAGCATGCCAACATTCTGAAGCCCTTGAGAGGGAGATTTCAGCACCGAAATCGGGGTATGCATTTTCCTAATAGGAATGAATTGGGTATATTGTTATTTTAGGTAGGAGACAGTAAAAAATAGCACTGTTTTTAAGTGCAAAATCAGGAGTCTTCCGCCTAAATCCGGAGGGTTGGCATGTATGTATTCGTGATGGGGTTGCTCGCTGGCATGGCACCTTGTAGGTTCATGCAGCCATCCGTTTAAAAATCCATATTTTAGCCGTTCGAGTCATATTTAATGTATGCATGCCCTACAGCATCAACAGTACCCCGCTTGCGTCCAGAGGGGGGTCGCTTGGTTTGGAACTCCACAAACACCAACTGGCCTGAGGTACAAACACAAGCTGTTGCAATCGAGCCCCTGACAAAACCGAATGTGTGTTAGATTGTAAATTGTCGTTTGGCTGGTGGGAGTGTGAGATCAAATTAATGAGTGGCATGGTGGGTCCACTTATGGAAAACCAGGCACACCATCTTGCACAAGCCCTTGTGGCTGCTGCCGTCAGGTGGACTCTATCATCTGCCACATGGTGGTTGGTGCCCACTTTTGTTGACCACAGACCAATATGTAGTGGTCCATGTCAGAAATTTCAATTACCACAAATGCAAGGGGTAGCCTGAAAGACACACTCAATGCCATCACCAGAAGCAATGTCACAATCCCTTTCAACCTGATGCCATAACAGGAAAATATGTCACATGGTCTTTGACCATGATGACATCACGAGAAGTGATGTCAGTGATATGAAACAACCCTTACATAAGCTCTTGATTAATAAAGTAGGCAATAGTAAATACATCGGACAAAAAAGAATACATTTGTAACAAACTATATTGTAACTAGGGTTCTGCGTTGGTATAACCCTAGTGGTTATGGGTAGATTATGATATGACAGTGCTAAACCCTTTCAAACCAACCGAGACTCGGGAGTAATTCAGGGGCATAGGGCCAGTATTTGTTATCTTATCCCAGTTATAACATGACACGACAGGTATTGTCATTACATGCAAAATACAGAAACCACATTCCTCAGAAATGCCATCTGATGCTAGTTAATGACCATGTCTAATGTTTAGCCTCACACATCCAGGCGCTGCTACCATATGTCAAGTGCAGCCTAAACGATCTCAGAGATGCCGTATATACACAGTAAAGTCAGCATATGTAAGTTTAACTTCACATGTCCAGGCACTATCATAACATGTCACATGATGCCCTAAATGGATGAAAAAGGCTGTGCAATAACAATACATAAGAAACAGTTGTGGCTTTGTGGGTATGGTTTGTCAAGTCGACAAATATAGTATGATGAAAAAAATCCTTCTATTGCACTTGACCAACAATGCTTTGCATGTCGCGTCTCTCTGAGCTGTGGTTTAATAAAAGCTACTTAAAACCACTCAAAGATAATGATACTGCAAGAGATACTCAGATTGGAGACAGCGCCAGATATTAAGTTCCAAACCCAAAAATTAATTGTGTTCATCAACAAGGGCAACCACAAATAAAATTAACTTTTGGGTTTGGAACTTAAAATTTGGCGCTGTCTCCAATCTGAGTATCTCTTGCAGTATCAATAACAATACATGCCTCATATACCTTGTAGACTTACCATACTCAGTATGTAACCTCACATGTGCATGCGCTGGTGTCATGCTAGGTTAAGTATAAAATGATTCAGTAATGCCACATAATGCCAGATAATGCCTCAAAATTAGCGAGAATAACGTCCACACATGTTTAGTATAAGTATTGTTATTTAGCTGGTTTAAGGAGTCAATGGTACTAGATGACAAAATATGCCAGATAAGAAAGTATTGATAGTATTGATGGCAGAGATCCCAGAAATGGACATAAAACACCACACTGCACAATGGGCTTCTGCTTTGTTTACCAGTATCCTTTTTACATTATTTTGTAGTGTGTCTTGCATCACTCCTTCTTGCAAATGATGCACAACGGGGTTGAGGTTACGTAGGGATGTAGTGGGGGAAGACAAGATGGATGGTTGTGGGGGCTGGAGTAGTCACACAGGAATGTGGTGAGGTCTACTTGTAATAAACAGTCACAATACAGAGGTTTTGCATTCATGTTATAAACATTGCATAGAAACAACAGTTCACCATAGTAGACGGTGGGAAAGAAGAGGAGTCGGTGGGTGGGAGCTGATATGGGATAAGGGAACGCATTGAAAGGTTCTTTGCTCTCTAATCTTGATTCCAACCTTCCTTCTGTCCTCATCCTCCTTGACCTTTCCTCTGCTTTTGACATGGTCAATCACGCCATCCTGATCAATCGACTCTGCAAGAACCTGGGTATCACTGATCAGGCCATGGAGTGGTTGACCTCCTTCCTTCTGGACAGACCCTCTGAGGTCCAAGTTGGGTCCTTTTTCTCCATCACCTCTCTCTCCACATGTGCTGTTCCCCAGAGCTCTATCCTATCGCCCTGGCTCTTCAATGTTGGCACCTTTGGCCGACCTGATCTCTACTTTCTATTCTAACTTGCAGTGTTATGCGGGTGACATTAAGCTCTCTTTCAGGCTTCCCTCAGCCTCCTCTCCTCCCTCGCTCATTTCTGACTGTCTATCCACGATTCAGGATTGGTGCACTTCCAACGATGACTGCCTTAATGCCAGTAAGACAGTGACCCTTCCTATTGGGACCCCTGCTCCCATTTTCCCTCTCACTCTGGTTGCCCTCCTTGGGCCCTCTTCCTTCGCCTTCCTGTGAGGCAACAAACTTTGGTGTCAGCTTCGATTCCACTCACTCCCTTTCTCCTCACATCACAGACCTTGCCAAGAAGTCCCACTACCAGCTGCACCTCCTCAGAAGTATTTTTCCTTTTCTTACTTTCCCCCAGAAGCTCACTGTCTCTAGGGCCCTGGTTCTCTCTAGGCTGGTCTACTGCAACGGTTCCAAGTAATTTCATCGCAGGATGTTTTTATCGCAGGGTTTTTTACTGCACATTTTTTATTGAAAAAACCCATCGCATTTTTTAAAAGTTTCTTTTGGGGGTGTTCTACCCCACCATTCCCTCTCAGTTTATATCTATTACCAAAAACCCACATCCCATATATATCATTTGTTAACCCCCCCAAAAAATTAGCAAATTTGCTGTAAAAGTCCCCGCAAAAAACATCCCACAATGAAAGGACATTGTACCACTGTAACTGCCTCTTTCTCAATCTTCCTTACTCTACCCTCAGCCCTCTGCAACTAATCCAGAACTGGACTGCAATACTTATCATTGGCCTCAAGCCCAGGGACTGCATCTCTCCAGCCCTGAAATCTCTCCACGGGCTCCCGGTGGCTGCAAGGATCAAGTTCAAGACCCTCTGCATCATCCAAAAGGCTTCCTGGGGCTGGTGTTTGCACTATATCCAACTATCCCTTCCAAAATACCTTTCTTCTCAAGCCCTTCCCTCAGCTCCAACTCTCTGAGGGTCAGACACTTCCCCAGGCAGAGAGTGGGGGGTAGATCTCTTTCTCCTATGCAGGTTCCTCTCTGTGGAATGGCCTCCTGCCCCTCACAAACTTGACCGAACCACCCGAAGTTCCAAAAGCTGCTCACGACACTCCTCTGCGTTTTCTCTCTCTCTCCCCTGCTGACCTATCTGCCTGCTGCGCGGACTGGTTGCTTGGCTACCCCCAGAGTCTCACTGGGTACCAGGCTCCTCCATGACCAGTCCTCCTTGCACTGCCTCCTGGCCTACCGTGCCCTTAGGGGCTGTAACTGTAACCTCTATAGTCCCCTACGTCCTTGCACTTACCCAGAGCCGCACTGCCCTAGCTGCACTCACTCAGAGCATTGCTGCCCTGATTGCACTCACCCTTCCCTCTCTCTGGCACTTCCCCCCTCTCCCTTCTGTCTGCACCTTTGCACTGTCGTAATTGCATGATCCGAATGACACAGGGCCTTTTATGATCCTTTGTCTTGTCCCCCCCTATTTCCCCACTTGTCATGTCACACCAAGAAACACTTGTGTACAGGCGTGTGATGAATGACCTATCATATCATATAATTTCCACATTTTAAAGGCCAAACACAAAAAATACTGTTTTTGTGTGGCCTTTAAAATCTCGAAATATCACATACTCCCCCCGCCTTCCCCCTTAGAAGACCATCCTGCCCCCCGCACCCTCTCCTGCTGGTTTTCATGTAAATTGGGGGGGATTTACTCATCCACCAGCCCCTTCCCAGCCCAACACACACTCACTCCCCAAACACACACACAATCACATTAAACACACTTACCTCATTCGATGAGCCTTTACTCTCCTGCTCGTGCTTGTCAGCCCCTGAGCTCACTCGTGTGTGGCAGGGGCACAACAGTTCGAATTTGAAATACCACCCTGTGTGGTGACAGAGGTGTCTTTCTAAATTGATCCTTTTTTTCTCTTGATTTTTCAAAAACTACTCTTTCACATGATACCGAAGACATGGTGTTGGGTTGGGTGGACAGTTACACAAAGGGTTATGAGGGAGGAGAACAATTGTGGTACAGAAGTTGAGCACTTGACACTGCATGATGTGGGATATATTGACCCACTCAACGGCATTGCCCCACATCACTAAGCTGCAATTGCGCAGAAACAACCACAAAAAGGTTGAGCTGGCTCCTGTGAGCGCCATGGCTCAAAACTGTGTTTTGCAACAACAAAAATGGCTGCACCGTCCTGCCAAGCTCATATCGGGCAGGATGGAACCAGGGGGCACATTAAAGGAGATTGCCATTGGGTTCCCACATAAACAAAAGGAAGAAAGTGGAAAAAGCAGCGTTGCTTAGCTGCAAAAGCCAAAATATCCATTGAAAAGAAACCCTTTTTCACCTTTAAAAAAATGCGGTTTTGGCGCTATTTCCCCTTGTTCATTAAAGCCACTGTGATTAATAAGCCCTACCAAGCCATGTGTGTTTCACTGTGCCTCAGAAAAACCAAGCATGATTCTGAATTGACAAGCCCAGTCAAATCAACTCTAAAAAAATGTTTAAAAAATAAATCAACCAGGAACCTTACTTTTACTCACATGGGAAACACGGTCAGTTTCTTTGTAAAAGTATCCAAAACTCAGCTGTTCAGAGAGAGACTCTAACTAGCTGAGCCATGCCTGCTTCAATGTATCCGTGCTTCAGACCACCTCCAGCATTTAAAGAGAATAACTATAGTTGCAGACAGTGTGAGAATCTGCTGGAGATGAAAAGTTGAATTTAAAAAGCAAGGCCAGCTGCACCACATGTAAAAAATGGGTTTTTGCAAAATAAAGAGAAACAAATGCCTGTGTGTTGGAACAGTACACTGGTAAATGAAAGCCAGACAGTTTTTGGCAATATGAAGGGGTTTGTTGCTGGTGAGATTATATAACATGGGTTATTTTATGCAACCGGCTTGCTTTCATTCTGGATCTAAGATCAGAAATTAAAGGGTAAAACAATGGTGGCTGGAGTTGCAAGTTGAAGAACAGGTTTCTGCTTGGAGGGCTGGCACCAAAAGGAGGGCTCTCTCTCAGCAGATATTAACAGTGTCTGTGGGAGGTCTTCTTTTTCCATTATAAAATACAACCTCATAAACTGGGTACAACCCAGGGGAGGCAGCCAACATTGATTGACCAATCCAGTTGTTTAAAGGTGTGCTTAGCTAAGCTGGCCCAGCAATATGTCACTATGCTCTATATAAAGGATCCCTGACAGGGCTCCAGACACACTCATCCTGCGCTGCGTTCCTGTACCCGTCATCTTCCATCCCCAGACTCCAACTACAAGGCCAAGCATTGCTGATCCTACTCCAGGTCCCACTGCAAAACCCAAGCAATGCTGATCCAATTCCCAGAAAGGCCTCCAATATATATTTAAAAAAAAAAAAACACTAAGCTTCCCATTAACAAGGGGAACACTGGTGTATTTGGCATCCTGATCCAGCCTGGCTTGCTGTCACTCATTTCATGTTACTGCAATCCTGCTACCCTGATGACCTATGGTATCCAGTGACCAGAATTGCCAGTTCAGAAGTGCTCCTGGTAAACAGAACTGCCCAGCTGTTTGCCAGGCGCCCTGCCGTGTAGTGACCAGAACCGTTGACTGTCCAAAATCCAAAAACTAAAAAGTGGACTGTGAGTATCAATTGCCACCCCATCTAAACCCATAGCCTATCTTGTCTTTGTCCTCATCTCACTCTCTAAGTCACCCTATCATCATCCTGATGTCTTGTTCGAACTGTCACAATCATTCTTGCTACCTTGCCCTTGGTTTCTAGTGCTAGTGCCATCTCTTAAGTAATTTTGTCTTGTTTAATCTTAAACTATTAATCCTATTTCGAGTGATCAGACTGGATCCGCCAAGACGGGTGCTTGGGCGGGGGGGGGGGGTGGGGTGGCAATTGAACTTGCAAATCAACCCTGGAACTTACTGTGTTCCTTTTTGGTTGCCTAGCCTGAATATTCTAGTGTAGAGTAAAACTATTCTTGCCCCAACTGATTTTCTTTCCTTTTTGGCACCTTCATTTACTCAAAGTGCACCTTCCTAGATTTTGCATAACTCATTCAAATTACCAGCTAGAGACTTACTTTCACTTCCATAATGTACCTGTGATGGATAGCTACACCCCAAAACAAAAACCACATTGCCATTTACAATATTTCACGCGTTTTTCAAAGAACCCGTTTTAGTAAATTTACACGGAAAACGGATATATTTGCAGTTTCGAACTTGTCATTTTGATTGTAAACCGTTTTACATCTTCCATTCATTTTTCGAACTGTATGCTCTTGCTAATCCATTGCTTGTGATTGTTAGTACCTTTGTATTGTTGCTTTAGTGAAGAACTGTATTGTTTCAAGGTTTTTGCACCCATTCATTAGGAATCTCCATAACCAGATGTTTATGTCTAGCACTACCTTCGGGAACCTTGGCTCATCCACTGGTAGCTTGAACAAGCAAACAAGACTAATTCTTAGGAGGGGAGTAGGGTAGATAACAATATAGGGTAGACAGTCTAGCCCGTGAAATATGAGAATAGACTTTACATCTTGCACAAAGTTAAGTAGGAATTTTGCTGTCGGTTATAGAATTGTAGGACACATTTATAATGTCTAGAATCTTAGAAATGATCATTCTTAGGTCTATATCATGCCAGGAAGAGTGAAAAGCAAGCTCCCAGGTCAGCTGAGGTCTTCAGATATCAAGTTTGTCATAAGATGCCCTGGGGATAGAATCTGGCCTGTATTAACAAAACCAGGGGTTAGTCTCATCTCGGAAATGGTGGAGGAGAAGCACGCGATTGTGAGTGGCTGAATCAGATACTGATGCTGCGCGATACCCTAATAGGAGGTGTAGGCTCAATGTTATAGATAGAGCCAATGTTAAAGATAGGGTCTTGCTGTCGTTCTGGTGAAGATGTAGAATATGTTCAAGTAAGCATGGCAGCTGAGGAGCCACTAAAGATGCTGATAGGATATTGAAGAATGATAACCGCTAACACTGTTGGTTCAATATAAGGGCATCTACCATGGTGGAGGGTGCTGGAGGAATCCAGGGGTGGCAGTTCAGGTAGGAGTGTAGTCCTTTGAGTATTAACTTTCACTTTAGCTTTCTTCCGGTTTGTCGAATAGTCATTTATGTTGTAGGAGCCACAGGTTTTAGATTGCTGGTTGCTATTGCTCTCGTCTCTTCACGTCAGGAACACAAATTAACGTCTTGTAAAATATCCTGTGGGTAGAGGTACTTGTGGACTTGCAACTTGGTTTGTCTTGCAGAGTCGAGGGAGGAGAGCAACCTGACTTTTTCTCTCCATTGTAGAACCTTAGTGATTTTAAGACAAAAATAAAGGAACGCACGAGTTGCAAGAAAACACAGTTTTAATGCAAAATAATGGAAAAAACAAAGACTGGGGAAGTGTCCTTCATTAACACCTGCATCTGTCTGCGCTGTGCTAAGGACAGAAACTCAGAGGAAGGGTAATTTAGTTACACCCATCAGAGAGCTCCATCAGAAACTGGAAGACAGCGGGTTCACCAGCTGTCTCACCCAGTAGACTTTTAGGTTGTTTTAATGTGTGACACTCATGTATAGGTGTTCTGATTGTGGGTGATATTGTATTGTTGACCTACGCTTTGTGGTGGTGGAAGTGTTGGTCCCCCCACACCGCTTGCTTTTTATACATTCTTCTCCCGGGGAGATTTTGGTGGATATTAGCAATCAATTGCACATTGCACTTTGAGTTTTTTTTTGTATGTATGTATATTGTAATGTTTTCTAATATTTGTTTTAGTAAGTGAACAATGTGTGGTCAATATAACTAGAAGCCAGCTATGGCTCCCAAACGAGAAAAATAATGCTTGAATAGACATCTATTTTGTATTCAAATGACATCCTCATTCTGATTTTGTACAATATTAAGGACAGAAACTATTACATTGTAGGAGGCTCAATTGTCCTGTGAACAGCTAAGGGAACAGTCTGGGTCTGATTTATTGAGACAATTAATAGTGTATTTTCTGCCCCTCTGCTGCAGCTCTGGCCTGGAGGCTTTCGTTTGTGGGTACAGTGACCCACTGAACAGAATTTCCCCAAAACCAAGCTGCATTTGCACAGAAACAGCAAAATGGATGTGCTGGCTCCTGTTAGCACCATAGCCTTAAAACTTGTTTGCAGCAACAACAAAAAATGGCTGCACCATTGTGCCAAGCATTCATTGGGCAGTATGGGACAATGGGAAACACTGAGGGAGCGTGACAGTGTGTTCTGACACATACAAAAGGAATAAAGTGATAAAGCAGCATTGCCTTGCTGCTAAACCCAAAATCCCCATTAAAAAATAAACTTTTTCACCTTTAAAATAATGCTGCTGACGCTATTTCCATCTGTCCTTCCTTAAACCACGGTGATTAATAAGGCCCTACCATGCCGAGGATATCTCATTGTGCTTCAGCAAAACCAGACATGATTCCTTAATGAAAGGCCCTGTCAAAGCAACTCTGAGAAAAATCAACAAGGAACTCCACTTTTACCCACCCGGCAAAATGCATTTATTTTCTTCACAATGTATCAAAGCTCAGTTCAAAAAAACTCCAGCTATCTGAGCCAAGTCTATTTCAAGCCATCTGTGCTTCAAAACAGAACTCCTGCATTTAATAAATAAATAACTATAGCTGCAAGACAGCGTGGGAATCTGATGGAGATGCAAAACCAAATTTAAAATCAAATACCTGCTTTTCACCACACATGTATAAAAATGTGCTTTGCAAATTAAAAAGGTAAAACATTCCCTTTTAAAGTAAACTGTTGAATGAAAGCCTGCCTTATCTTGCAATGTGAATGGGTTTTTTTGTTGCCAATAATACACACATGGGCTACTTTAAGTCACAGGTTTGTTTTGATTCAGGACCCAAAATAAGAAAATTAAGGTTTTAAACCACCTGGGCTGGAGTTTGCAAGCTCTAAAAAAAATGGTTAGTCCAGTTGGCAGAGCCAAGGCTACCCCCAGAGGAAGGGAACCACCATAAAAACTCTCAGCAGAATCTAACATCCCAATGATAATTTCTAAGTTGGAAAGAATCTAGTCTGGGCTGAAACCCGTGACAATGGAACTCCCAGTACAAGAAAGTGTGAAGTGGCAAAGGGGCAATAAACCTTCAATCAAGCTGGAAAACCCCCACCTTGCTCTGAAGGAAATGACAGTTGGTGGCAGCTGAAGAAAATAAAAATGATCCAGTGACAGACAAAGGATTGCCATTTGCTTACAGAGACCATTTCATAAAGAAACTTTAAAGACTTTTATCTCTGCAGCAAGACTTTATACAAATGCCAAAATGTCAGTTTACATTTGATTTTATCGGCTTTCATTGAAGACATGGTAGAATTCACTGACATCTTGGGAATATGAATGGCAAAGTATTGCGGATTACAAGAAAAGCATCCATGTTGCCAATGCAAATTTCTATAATTACATCCCTTATGATTATCCACACATGTGTATAAAGTTTTGGAATTTAAGGTTGAATCTGTCATACTCAAAATTACTAAAAAGTATTAAACAGACCAAACAATGTCTCGCAGATTGCAGGGTTGGACTGCTATGCTCTACATAAAATATGTAACCTGATTATGTCATTAATTAAGGTGCTGCAAATGTACAAATGTGTAAATTCTGTTATGACTGTTTTTTGGCAAAAAGGTCTGTGGAAAGTCTTTTTACACCATAAAATGCAACCTCCTAAACTGAGCCACATTTTAGGGGAGGCAGACAACATTGGTGGTCCAATCCAGTTGCTTAGATGCATGCTTAGCTAAGCCGGCCCAGCGATATAGTCTATGATGTCACCATGCTCTACATACACAGACACTCTTCCTGATTTTTCTGCGCCGGCGTTCTGTTCCTGTTTCATTCATCCTGCTGATTCCAGATCCCAACTACAAGGCCAACGCATTGCTGACACAGGACCCGGTGCAAACCCCAAGCCATGCTGATCCTATTCCCAGCAAGGCCCTTGATCCAGAGGCAACCCACTAATCTCCCATTAAAAAGGGGAAAGCTGTGATATTCTTTGGGAAGCATCCTGAACCAACCTGGCTTGCTGCCCAATAACTGCTTGCCCACTAACTGCATCCAGAGGTACCTGTGCCATCCAGTGACCAGAATTACCATCCGCTGACCCGACCTGCCCAGCTGTCTTTTGCCCAGCTGTCCTTTGCCAGGCGCCATCGTATAGTGACCAGAACCATTGACAGTCCAAAATCCCAAACTAAAAGTGGACTGCAAGTATAATCCCTACCCCATAGAAATCCATAGTCTACTTGTATTGCATTTGTCCTTATCCCACTCTCTAAGCCATCCTATCCTTATCCTGATAATGTGTTAAAACTATTAGAATTATCTGTGCATCCTGCCCGTGACTTTCTAAACTGCGAGCGCCATCTCTTTTCAATTTTGTCTGGTGTAATCCTAAGTCATCTTAATGTCTTTTTACACCATAAAACGCAACCTCCTAAACTGAGTCACATTTTGGGGGAGGGAGCCAAAATTGATTGTCCAATCCAGTTGCTTAGGGGCGTGCTTAGCTAAGCTGGCCCAGGGATATAGTCTATGACGACACCATGCTCTATATAGAGTCCCTGACAAGACTCTAAACACACAGACACTCTTCCTGATTTTCCTGCACCGATGTTACACTCCTGTTTCATTCATCCTGCTGAGTCCAGATCTCAACTTCAAGGCCAAAGCATTGCTGACCCTACTCCAGGGCCCACTGCAAAACCCAGGCCGTGCTGATCCTATTCCCAGCAAGTCCCTTGATCCAGAGGCAACCCACTAATCTCCCATTAAAAAGGGGAAAGCTGTGGTATTCTTTGGGAAGCATCCTGAACCAGCCTGGCTTGCTGCCCACTAACTGCTTGCCCACTAACTGCATCCAGAGTTACCTGTGCCATCAGGTGACCAGAATTACCATCCAGTGACCCGACCTGCCCAGCTGTCTTTTGCCCAGCTGTCCTTTGCCAGGAGCCGCTGTGTAGTGACCAGAACCATTGACAGTCCAAAATCCCAAACTAAAAGTGGACTGTAAATATAATCCCTACCCCATAGAAATCCATAGTCTACTTGTCTTGCATTTGTCCTTATCCCACTCTCTAAGCCATCCTATCCTTATCCTGATAACTTGTTAAAACTGTTAGAATTATCTGTGCACCCTGCCCATGACTTTCTAAAGTTCTAGCACCATCTCTTTTCAATTTTGTCTTGTGTAATCCTAACCAACTAGTCCTATTTCGAGTGATCAGACTGGTTTCTGCCAGGGTTGGGTGCTGGGGTGACAGGGTTGAATTCACGAATCAACCCTGGATCTTACTGTGTCTATCTTTGGTGGTCTAGTCTGAATACTCTAGTTTAAAGTAAAATTGTTCTTGTCAGTACTGATTTCCTTTCCTATTTCACGGCTTCATTTTGCTCAAAGCGCACCTTTTTATATCTTGCATAACTCATCCAGTTTCATAGCTAGAGACCTATTTTCAATTCTAGCGTATCCCTGTGATATATATCTATTCCCCAACCCAAACCACACTTCAAATCAGATTATTTCACCCATTTTAATTAAGAACCATTTGGGTAATTTAAAACGGGAATTAAGAAAATGCAACCTTTACACGTGTCATTTTGCTGCAACATGTTTTAAACTTTCCACTCATTTTGCGAATGATATGCTCTTGGTAATCCATTGCTTGTGATTGTTAGTGTCTATGCATTGTTGCTTTAGAGAAAAATTGTATTTAACTCAGAGTTTTATTCGCACAGTAATTATTTATTTGTCCATTTCTGAGTGTCATTTCCAAACATTGCAAGGGGTTTATAATCCGTTTTCCACTCTTATTTGGTGAGGGAAGGTCGGATTTGGATTCCGTTTTCTGCATCTTATTCCTGATTACCTGCTGTGTCTTTCTATCCATTTAGAAAGTATTATTTGAGGGTTGAGGGAACAATGCAGGGGGAAATCCTAACTTGGGTGCTATCTTTCATAAATCAAAAAGTGTTCCTATTCCCTGGTGTTTTATATATTTTCCACTACGAGGTTAAACCAAATATCTTGCTTACATCCTCACTGCAATTATCACCCCGTTGGTGATTGCTGTCGCATTTTAAAAATGGTATGATTTATTTTGAATTTTAAAATAAATATTGCATTTTACCAACCAGCCTGGTTCATGATCCATTGTGACCCCGGTATTTGAAAAGGGGGTGGTGTGATACGAGTTGTGTACCATCTCAAATTGAATCTGCATAAAATAAGGAGAAAAACATCTCAGTTGTGGTCTACATACTAGGCCGAGACCAAAGGGTTTGTCGCCAGACTGTAATCCTTAACACATTCAGGTTAGGGCCTAGTATTGTAAATGGCAAAAGCCTATCACTTTAGTGTTAGTACCTATTACCCTACTGCTAGAAAATGCTGGGGTCTGCAATATATGCAAATCCCCCCATGAAGTCCAAGGGGGCTCCATGCAATTGGGATTTACACCCATTTACAACCATTTAGAGCACTTGTAATCTAGTGGTGATACCGCTAGACTGAGTGCCTGTAACGGTAATAGAGTTTGCTGGTATGCTGGTATTTACTGTCTGGATACCGGCAAACATATAATGAGGCCAGTGAGCCTCATTATAAGTTTGCCAGTCTGGAAAAAAAGTGTTGGTAATAATGTTTATCAGAACTTTTCCGGACTGGTAAAAGTTTGACGGTGGAGGTTACATGACTTACCTCCAGGCAGGAGCTGGAGGTAACTCAGGCTGCCACCGGCATTAAACAGACAGTATTTAAACTGGACGTGAGTTCCAATGTTTCAGAGCAAGGAGGACAAAGGATCGAAAACCAGACTGGGCGCACAGAGTTTTAGAAACAAGATGCAGAGACTGAGAGCGAAATGTTCGGGGGACATAGAGGGAAATGAAGGCAGTGAGGAAGGTGCACAACCATAAATGCATTAAAAAACAATGCACACGTAGTGTAAAAGAAGACAAGAGTCGGAATTCAGGAGAGATATAGTACGAAGGGAATGGGTAATGGCTGTCTGAGGAGGAACAGATAAGAGAAGACGAACAGCAGAATTATAGTCAGAATGACAAGGAGTGAGATAGAATATGGGAAGGTCGACCAAAAGAGCAGAGCAATAGTTCAATTGAGAGAAAACGATAGGTTTAGTTGCCAGAAAAGAGAGAAAAGGACAGGCCTTACGAAGGTTAAAGAGATGGAAACAAGTACGAGTTAAAGTAACAATGTGAGAGGAAAAGGTGAGCGATTAATTGAAAATAACTCCTACGCTCCTAGCAGAAGTGTAGAAGGGATGGGAAGGAAAGGAGGGTGGGGGAGAAGAAGGGAGTTGGAGGCAGCGGGGACGTAAGGGAGAAGGGAAGAGAGTAGCAGCACATCAAAGACTGAATAGCAGAAAGACAGAGTATTGCGAAAAGCCTCAGAGAAGAGAAGAAAAAAAAATGAGTTGTTTGGGTAGAAGTGTCTTGAAAAATTAATTCAAGAGATGTGCGTAGAGAGGGAAGAGAGGAGAGGAGGGGGCCCACCAAACTGAAGTGGACGAGGGGGAGATATTGCCAGACCAGTAAACAGAATAAGCTGTGCTCAAAAGTTAACAGTGAAAATAATGGAGACATTGGTGAAATTCGCCTCCAATGACACTTTGCTGGTAAAGCAGAACATTTCCCAATTAGTCATTTTTAGGCAAATTTTACCTTTTCTCCACGAAATTATTGTTTTGCCTGCAATAGGGAGGGGTTAGAGCATAGATGAATTTGAATATGATACACAGAAATAAACAAAGACGGCAGTCGAATGGGGAAAAGGACATAGAATGAAGACGGGAAAATGGAGGAACAGGCGGATAGAGAAAACAGAACACAGAGAACAGAGTTAAAGATCGATTGAAGAGCATTAAGATGAAAGGAGGGAAGTCCATGAAAGAGGGCAGATCAGTAGTGGAGTAAAAAAAAAAGAGGCAGGGAAAAAAGGGACGAAAACTTGGATGCTGTAAATATGTGCAGTAGTGAAGATATGAGAAGAAAAGATCAAAGCTGACCCCAATTTTGTGTGTCGATGGAAGAAAGTGAAAAGATGGTAGGTGAGAAGAAGAGACCAGGAGGAGGAGACGAGAGATGGGGGAAAAGTCAGTACAAAGTAGAAGTTCGGTTTTAGAAGGGTTAAGATTTGAGAAATGGGAGGACCTCCACGATTGGATGGCTGGAAGAAAGAAAGGAGCAAGAGAAAAAGATGTGGGAGTCGTCGGCATAGAAGTGACAGGAAAGATTAAAGGAATCAATAAGTGTTAAGAGTGGGGTAGTGCAGATAGAAAAAGAGCAAGTACCGAAATTTGTGTGACGCCATAGAGAAGGGGGTATAGAAAAGAGATACAGCCAGCCCATGAGACAGAGTAAGTGCAAATGGTAAGGTAAGTCTGAAACCAGCGAGGTACGGTAATGGAGAAATTAAGAAAAGCAAGAGAAGACAGAAGAGTGGGGTGATCAAGTGTGACGAATGCTTTGGAAAAACCCAAAAGAGTAAGGATAGAGAAGAACTCATTATTAGGGGCTGAGAGAAGCGAGTTAGAGACGCGAAGCAAGGTAGCCTCAGTACCATGGATGGCGCAAGCACAGGGCTTGGATGGGCTAAAGCCCTCCTACTTTGAGGCAGAAGGCACCACTCTGCTCTGACGCCCAGTATGGGTTTCCGATAACAAGAGCCTGTCAGGTGTCTCGGAGCGTGTGTTTACTTCCTCTTAAACAGGCATTACAGTGACTGCAGCAGCAAACTTAAAGGGGCAGAGGACCCAAGCCTGCCCAGGCAATATGCATAGACCCTCCTATGATGAAGCTAATGACCTGACTGCTGGGCTCAGTTTTTATAAGGCCCGTACCTGCAATAATTAACATCACTTTGTTTAACTAAATAGCCTGTGAGTTGGGGTAAAAGATACATCTAATGTACTAAAGGAAGGCGTGCTATCAATTCAGCCACCTGGGTTCAGACAAGAGCGGGTGGGGTCAAGAGCAGAATGGGTTTAATGCCCCCAAAATATTGAGGCTGCTTCCACCCCTGCTCGCTAAAAGTAGCAAGATGAAATCCTGTGAAAAAGAAAGATGTATTTGTGGATCCCTAATTAGTATGCTAGCATACTCACTGTAATGTGTACTCCTATAGCCCTTTAGTGGCAGTTATTTCACCATTTAAATAACAATGTTAATCACCCGCGAGTTTTTAATGAAAGCCGCCAGACAGGCTCCGTTCTCCATATTCCGCCCCTTTCTTCCAGCTCATTTGCCGAGCAACCTTTTCATACCCGTGACTAAAGCAGAAATGCCTCCAATATCGCCAGGCAGGTGGCGGCTGAATGGGTGAGTGCTTTCCAAGTCAGTCAGCAGTCCATCAATTCCAGGTCGCCGGTTCCAATTACTGTACGTGTTCAAACTACACAGGCCAATCGTTTTCGAAAAATGATTATCCCCTTCCTGTACAGCGGCCCAGAAGCAAAGAATGAGTTGGTGGCCTATGTCGAAGCAGCAGTCAGGTGCGTGCCCGCCCCAGACAAATACACTACGCAGTAGGTGGTAATCGGCTGCTCAGGGGGTCAAACAGATAAATAGGACATAGGAAAACACAAATTAAGGCAGTAAAAGACATCCAGGCACATCAAGACTGCCCATGTCCCCGCTGCTCAATGCAGGGTCGGGTGCTATGCGCTTTAATCTAAGTTCCATGCAAGCAGGGCCATTTGAAGCACTTTTGGGGCCGAGGGCCGAGGGCACAGACATCTTTGGCAACCCCATCCACCGAACCAAAAGAAGACCGAACCAAAAGAATTAAGGGATCCAGAGGATCTGCCTGCTCCCACCTTGCTCCCACCTCATCGCCCTCAGAACCCACAAATGGATAGGCTGTGATCAAATTAAGCATTGGAACTCCCTTTCAGTCCACTTTCCCTCTTCATTCTAGCTGTAATCAGAATGATAAACATGTAGCATTCCAAGACCAACATTAGCATTCCACCACAAAGCTACCTGTGATCTAGAATAAGTACAGGACACTTTTCATCAATAGCAGCCACAAGGAAGGTAACCTGGCCAGAGTAAAAATACAGGACACAGATTGTATGAGCTATGAAAAGGGTACACTTAATCTAGAATACACAGACGACTCGGATGAGCTGCCTCCCAGAATGCAGAAGTGCCCAAGCATGGATACAGGAGGCAGAAGCAAGGAGAACGCTACACATACCATAGCATGAAGAATAGAAGCTACCAGGAAGGTGTCTGTATCTTGATGGATTGAGATTAGAAGAGGGACATGGCTTCAATTAGTGTTGCCATTATAGAGGAAAGGAACAGATGGCTCTGGTGTGCAATATATCAGTATTCACTATTATTATAGAGGCAGCAACACTATAGCCAGTGAAATTTTGAGTGAGCCTTTTTTGAAGATCAGACCCTAAGAACAAAATAACTCTGAAGGGCAACAATTCTGCATGGTTTAGGGACTACCAACTTTGATAAATTAGGAAATTTGAGATTAAATGTGAAGCCCACGATCACACAAGAGGTAAAACTGAGATTTGCATTCACTCAATAGTTTCTGCACTGTACCACTTTCTTTTCCAATTCTTACCCTGAACTAAAATAATCCAATTTTATAGAAATGACTTGGAAAGTACACAAATAACAAAACCCAGTATGTCAGTCAATATTTAAAAAACAACAGTTATTGAAGTGTATTGTGCAAACTTGGAATGATTCTAGCGTCATTGTGTCGATCCTCAAGGGGAGTATATAAATATGCTGGTACTTATATACTTATCTTGATGGTGGGCACAATGAAGCTAAAATCATTCAATTTTTGAATAATTCTAATTGATGTGATATTAAAAGATTGTGTTTGGGTTTCTCTTTTGTATTATTAAACTTTAAATATACCCAACACACATGCTTGTGAAATTGTTATTTATAAACATGTTGAAACTATAGGCATATGGGTGGGAGGTGTTTGTCACCTTATTTCGTTGTACGACAATGTTCTGCTCTATCTTTGGAATCCCCAACACAACGTACTACTGATTTTGGAAGTGCTTGATAATTTTGCCAGGGTGTCAGGAATATGCTTCAGTAGGGAGAAGTCCTGTTTGTTCCCATTGGCTGCCCTGAGGGGATTGGCAAGCGACGGCATGCCAGTAATGGGGCTTCCTTAGTTCCTGGAATTTTTTAGATACTTAGGGGTGCATATCATGCACACATCCGAGGACACACATGACTGAAACACCCGGGGTGTGGTACAAGGGCTAAGGAGGTCTATGACATTCTGGTCAAAGCTACCGTTGTCACTGATGGGCAGTGTTGCCATAACGAAAATGATAATCCTACCAAGGTTTCTGTATTTTTTTCAGAACAGTCATCACTACATTAAGCCTCCCCTTTTGCTTAGAGAATTTCTCTGGGGTACATTGAGACACAAATTTGCACTGACAAAACTGTTTCTGCCCTACAGGGTGGGTGGGGTGCAGTTGCCAGACCTAGAGAGATACTACTTAGCAGCACAGCTCCGTTTTGTTGCCAAATGTCTCTCTGATGGATCCACGTCAGAAACGCGGCTACCTCAACAACTGGCGGCCCGGGCTCAGTTAAAAGAGATTTTATGGCTACCATTAGGCTGCTTGGGCGATGTACCTGCGCTGGTAATTCGGGGCCATAGAGTGTGGCACAGAACACAGAAACTTTTAAAGCTGGAAAAGCCATATTCACCTAAGGTCCCCATAGCAGTAGATGTCTGCAAAAATTAAAATGAACTTAGAACAGCCAGACTCTGGGAGGGATGGGACTCTCAACAAGGGGGGACATGCATGCAGATTGTATGTTCAAAGAAATTGAGTCCTTAACTGAGCAAGCGGGGTTACTCAGGGGTCAGTTCTTGTGGTATTTACGAGTGAGGGCGGTGGCCAAACGGAAATGGTCACAATGGCCAGAGGAGCCAGAGCATAAAAGATTGTGTTTGGTCTGCAGAGGCAGCCTCACTCTGGACCCTGATGTATGTGTTAGAAGATGGCTGGAAATCAGTGTTGAGACTATACAGCATCTTAGCAGACAGGCCAAATCCTAAGAGCATTGAGTTGAAGTCCATGTGGGAGCGGGATCTTGGGGGGAGGGGGGGGGACTTGGAGAAAGAAAATGAGACAGTATGTTGGGTTACCCCAGGGAGGTGTCGAGAAAATATCGATTCAGGCTACTCCAACTAAATGTATTATACCGCACCTACATGACACCGAGCAGGGTGGCCAGGTTCAACAATGAGGTTCAACCAGTATGTCCTTTGTGCGGCGGCACGAGCACTGACTTAATGCATATGTTCTGGAGCTGTGAGAAAGTGCAACTTTTTTGGGCATAAACTGAACAGGATTGCAGATCGTATTGTTAGGTACCAGTAGAACCCGGAGGAGTGTTTGCTGGCGCAAACCCAAGAAAAAGCAAATGCAAGCATGTAGTGAGATTCATGGACATGGCCTGTATACTCGCTAAGAGATACATCGACATGTCTTGGAAGTCCGCTAATGGCCCACAATATATGCACTGGTGCAAGGACTTCGACTTTTGGACCGAAATCGAAACTACAGTTTGGGGAAGTGCATTATGGGGACAGGAGGCACTTGCTGGTGCTGCATACGAGGCTTGGAAAGTGCTGATCTGGGACATGTTCCACCCCTCAGATGATAAACCCCCTTGAAAGCAAAATTATTGCAGACTGTAATGCTTTACTTATTTGATGGGAGATATGCACCCAAACTGATGACCGAAGCTTGGTGGCTGCTAAACACAGCCAAACTGTTTATTACAGTGGGGAGAGCAAAACCGTATGGAATGCAAATCCACAGCCCTGCTTTGAACATGCATTAATGATATGTGAGTCCAAATCCAATGTGTGAGGAATGTTTGTTTTGTGGTTTGTGTTGTTTTTGTTTTTGTTTTTGCTTATTGTGCTAGTTGAATGGCACTGTCTTACTGTACTATCACTACATGAAGTGTAAAAGCGCTGAAATAATATTCATGTTAACTGGAAAAAATGTAATGCTCCTGAACAAATGCCAATAAAAAGACGGCAAAATAAAAATCACAACAGACAGTTCTAGCACACTACAAAATACAACCCACCCTGTAAAGGAATGCAGGGGACAGAGAGTTTCAAAGGGATGCACTCTGGATACCGACAGGAGGATAGTCGGTAAAGTAATTAATCACAATATTTCAAGGATACTTGGTTTCAGCACAAAGGGAGCAATGGGCTGTAAAATGAAATGAGGGGCCTTCAGAGAAGGACCAGGGGGACAGAACCACAATGTACGTTGTGCTTGTAGAAGTTCTTGTGCTCAACAGTGTTGAGTCGGTTTCTGAGTGCTTTGCAGCTTCTGTGACAGAGTTCAAGATGTGAGACAGCTGCAGGTATCAGGCGGCAGGCAGTTTGGCTAGCGTCGATGGACGAACGGCTGCAGGCTGGCCTACACGGCAACCCAGGGACAGGAATAGTTGTCTCAGTTCTGGTTGGTGGGTCTAGAGCACTGGTCGAGGCGTCTCGGATGGCGTGAGCGACTGCAGCGTGACAACAGTCATCGGTGCAGTCGGTTGCAGCTCGAGGGGCTCGACTGCCTCAAAAATGTCCTTAAAAGTGGACACTGGTTGATGCTTGTCAGTGCACTCCTCCTAACATGTTCGCTGGGCCTGTGTCGTCCTCTAAGGTCGGACGGCCCAAAGCTGGGGAGAGTATTGCAGGCAATGGCCTTGTCCAACTTTTGGTTTAGAGACTCTTTGACACTTCCCACCTAGGAAGCTTGCTTGCGGAGCCTAGCAGGGCATGCTGTGTGCTGGCAGGATACCGGTTATTGAATTGCTAGAGGGTCCTCTGGATTCAGTATCTCCCTGTGTTCCTTGGGCGATGTTTAGGGGGATCTTGCTTCCCTCTTGGAAATCCTGGCCTTCCTTCACTGGTGGAAGCTGTAAGGCAGACTATACCTTCATCCAGGGTCCCAATGAGTTCTTCTTGTTACTCTTTCAGAAGTCTTCAGATGATCTGCTAAGAGAAGGGCTCGGCCATCTTTTAAAGGTAAATGGGCCCCAGCGTTTGGTTCAGGTTAAGCCTACCTTGGTGAAAAAATCCTGGGTCCCCACCAAGAAGCTTCTGTTATGCGTGAGGTAGTAACCAGAGTGCTTTGTATCAGGAAAGGTAAGGAGTGACAACATGTACTTCAAAGTCCCATCCATCTTCCTGTCTGCTGTGGATCAAAGTGTCTGGTTAATTGAGCTCTCTGTGGCTCCTGATCAAAGTGCAGGTCTCCCTTTACATTTGTGGTGAGACAAGACTTTCTGTCTCCATAAAATCACATACTTCTTCCCTCTAAAAGGGTGTCCCCCTGTAGGGGTTGCCTACTGTAAATAGTTGTCCCAGACATGCCATTCACTGCCCTTCATACATGGTGGTGGGAGCTAGCTTCAAGTTAATACATTGATGGACTCAGTTGGCACACTTGATCTCTACCTTCTCCTCTAACTTTCAGTGTTATGCAAATTACACTCAGCTTTCGATCAGGCTCCCCTTAGCCTCCTCTCCTCTATCAATCATTTCTGACACTCTATACACAATTCAGGATTGTTGTACCTCCAACTATCTCTGCTTTAATGTCAGTAAGACGGATATCCTTTTCATTGGGACCCCTGCCCCTGCTTTCTCTCTGTCACTCTGGCTGCCCGCTTGGGCCCTATTCCTTTGCCTTCCTGCGATGTAAAACACCTTTGTGTCATCTTTGACTCCACTCTCTATTTCTCTCCTCACATCTCAGATGTTGCCAAGAAGTCCCACTACCAGCTGAACCTCCCCAAAGGGACTCTTCCCTTTCTCACTTTCCACCAGATGTTCACTGTCTCCAGAGCTCTGGTTCTCTCTAGACTGGACTACTGCAACAGCCCCTTTCTCAATCTGCCTTCCTTTACTCTCTGCCTTCTGCAACTAATCCATCAGAGGACTGCAAGACTTATCCTTGGCCTCAAGCCCAGCGACTGTATCTCTCCAGCCCTGAAATCTCTCCATTGGCCCCCGGTGGCTGCAAGGATCAAGTTCAAGGCACTTTGTATTGTCCCCAAGGCTTTCTGTGGCCGGGACACGCACTAAATCCAACACTCTCTCCCAAAATACCTTCCTTCTCAGGCCCTTCACTCAGCTACCTCCAACTCTCTAAGGGTTAGACGCTTCTCCAGGCAGAGAATGGGGGTAGATCACTCTCCTCTGTAGGTGCCTCCCTCTGGAATGGCCTCCCTGCTCCTCTCAAACTTGAGCCGCACCACCTGAAGTTCCAGAAGCAGCTCAAAATGTTCCTCTTCTCCTCTACTTTCTCTCTCTCCCTCCCCTGCTGACCAACCTAACCTGCCGGTCTGCTGTACCGACTGGTTGCTTGGCCACACTCAGAGTCTCACTGGGTACCAGACTCTTTCTTGATCCATCATTCTTGCACTGCCTTAGGGCCACTCATGCACTTAGGGGCTATAACCATAACCCTAGAGTCCCTTGTTCTCCTTGCACCACGTAGACCCGCGCTACCCTGGTTGCACTTACTCTGAGCATTGCTGCCCTGTTTTCCCCTCCCCTCTCCCTTGCACTTCCCCCTACCCTTTCCCCTTCCACTTCTCTTTCTCGCACTTGCACAATCTGAATGACACAAGGCCTAGTAAGATTGTTTGTCTTGTCCTCCTCTGTTCCCTCCCCTGTCTTGTCGCACCTATAAACACTTGTGTACAGGTCCGTTATAAATGACGGTAGCTAGTCATTGCATCCAATTCCAAAGCATAGAATGACATACCATAGAAAAAAAAGCATCTTAAAAAAAAAACATTGAATGCATTTTTATTTTAAGGTAAAGGGTTTATTTTAATTCTAACACGTTTTAAAGGTTAAAAAAGAGGGGCTGGGGGGCCCCAATAAAAAAAAAAGAAAAAAAATGCATTTGATGCTTTTTTTAGATGCATTTTGTTCGATGGCAAGACATTCGATGCTTTAAATTCAATGCAATGACTTTAAACCTAAATGACTTATATTATATCATTGCTTATCAAAGAGGTGTTGGTTTCCTGTCCCCTTTTGTCAGTTCTGCGATCAGGCCTCCCGCAGGCTTGCTTCAACTAAATCTCATCAGTATGCGCCACATCAGACTGATAATGGGCAGGGGCAAATCCATGGAGCCTTTGATATTTAATTAGGCTGGCCATGGCAGGAGGACAGTGTTTCCCTCCTCCTCATGATGCTTTCATGTACTCCTGGATGTCACATTCCAACTGAATGCGACAGGGAGGACCCCCAGAGTACACAGATCTATGTTTTTGTTGTGCAGTCAGCATAGGAAAATGTGTGCGGTTTAGCCCCACACATTTTCCGAGGGGGATCCCCCATCATTCAATTTCTTTAACAAACATCAAAAAGCCCAGGCGAGTGCACACCTGCTGTCCGGATGGTCGAATTCCTCACAGATGCCATGTTTGTTTTATAGCAGACACTACATGGCTCAGGTACATTGCTGCTAATAGCACTGGTTGTGCAACAAAACAAAATAGATATACATGCAGGTTTAGTAGCTGCAGACATAGGAAAGGCTGAGCTGGCTGAGCTGGAATTTGGCATATTAATCTTGCATAGGAGCACAGGTTTCAGCAATGAGTCCTTAACACATTGAGCTATCTTCTGAAGCATCATGCTACTCAATTCTATTAATATGCATTTCCACCTTGGTGGGGGCACATGACCAATCTAAACCCCAGAGAAAGTTGAGAACGCTACATGAGCTGTGCAGTAGTTAGCACACACATTACGTATACCACAGTGAACACAGAAATCATTACAGGATGATTTGATTAGAGTAGAATGTACTTGTCAACACCAGATAGGTAATAGGTTTAGAGCCATACAATATCCTGACTTGTGCTATTTAAATTTGGGAACTTCTATAGATTATGGCGGCCTTGTTGGGGCCACTTTTGCCCACCCATTAAGACCTCTCTGTAAAGTCCATCCAGTCTACTCTCTCACTGCCATCTCCTGGCAAATACTCACTCCACGTAGTCTCTGAATTTACCCCACTGGTGTTTTAGCGGTAGTTGAAATAAACAGTAGCGCTGTGCCCCGAGAGGTAAGTAGTGGTGCCTCAACAGCTGCTCATAGCTGCCAGGTGGCCCCATATCATATGTTGCACCATCAGCCCGTTCTGGTTTGTCACACACCATACTGTGACTTGTAGTCCTTTTTTTAAATGGTAAACATCAAACTACAAGTCCCACCATGCAATCTGCAAAACCAGCTATGGGAGAAGGTGTCACGTGGGACACATGGAGACTTGGCAAGCATGCGTGCCACCTCTGCTTAACAGACCAGAAGGGAGACTGCAGGGCTGTCTGCTTCCCAGCGCAGGCGCACCGTGATGGCCCTTGAGAGGAGAGTCTTCTGTGCCCAAAAGCTCCCTTGCCTCCCGCAGCAGCCCAAAACATGGCTGTTCTAGATTTGATGTGCCGCTGGCGTCTCCCTTGGCGTTGTGGATGCAATGAAGGAGAAAGGGAGTGGAAGCTAGCTGGGGAAGGGGCATCGACTGGCTACCATTTCAGGACGGTATTAGAAGAAGCTTTGCACTTGTGAAGAGCAATATCTGTGTCAGTGAAAATATTGCACCCAGGGCCATTTTAGGCACTTTTGGGGCCCTGGACACGGACTTCTTTGGGCCCCCCGTCTCCATCAAACGAAAGGAATTAAGTGATCAAGAATATCTGGTCACTCCCCCCCACCCGCCCTCATGGCAATCACAACCTATAACGTATAGGTTGATATGCTGCGTCGAAGCATTCAAAATAAGCATGTTTACTCTCTCGAGTCCCTTTATCCTCTTCATTCTTGCTATAATCTTAATGATAAACAATTAGCATTTGAAGGCCAACATTAGCACTCCACGAAGAGGTTACTTCTGTTCTAGCATAGATACAGAATACTTTTTATCAATAGCATCCAGGAAGGTATGCAGCCTGTAGTATTAATGCAGGACCATATGTAAAATGTACCTGTAACCCAGAATAGACAAACTCACATTAGCTGCCTCACAGAAATCAAACGTGCTCAAGCATGGATAGAGGAGACCAATTGGAAGGAAAGAGAAAGCTACCCATACTATAGCATGGATACTGGACATAGATTAGACGCTACCTGGAGGGTATCTGTATCCAGACAGACTGTGATTAGAAGTGGGATATGGTTTCCAAATAGTGTTGCCATAGAGATCAAAAGAACACGTGCCTGTGGTGTGCAATATATCAACACTCACTATTATAGTGGAAGCAACACTCTAGCCAGTGAACCAATGAGTAGGGCTTTTTTGAAAATCATACCCTGAGAAGGAAATCACTCTGAGGGCTGACAATTTTGAATGGTTTAGGGACTGCCAATGTTCAGAGGTTCGGCAATACAAGATTAAATGAGATGCCCAGGATCTGACATTGTTTATGGGGTCAAGCTGGGATTTGTGCCAACTCTGCAATTTCTCCATTTGAACACTTTCTTTTCCAGTTCTTAACATGAACTAAAATAATCTCATTTTATAAAACAGACTTGGAAAGTGCACAAATCACATTTCCAAACATGACATTTTTGTAAAACAAAATATTATAGAAGGGCGTTTTTTTCCGCAAAATGGGAATTATTCTAGCCTCATTCTCTACATCACCAAAGGAAGTATATAAGTACCAGCATACCAACTGATGTGATTTAACAGATTTAATCTGGGTTTGGATTTTGTATTTATAAGCTTTAAATACTTCCTAATCACTGGCTTGTGAAATTGGAGAAAAACCATTGACTTTTTTTACGAAAAAGCATCCCATTTGTTGTGTCAAATGAGCATACCTTAAAATATGCTTGTAACTGGTTGCCCCGGGTGTTGTGCTAAGATCACTGATTAAGTATTGTACTAGAAATGTCATATGGTATTTTTATTGATAGAGTGCTCCCTTAGTGACATGTGTTTCAAGCTGACCTTGCTCTTTATCAAACTTGGGCACAAAATAAACTGTTCTCACAAACATAAGTAAAGTAGCACACACATTGGTAACACAGTTTAATGGTTGTATACACCATTAGTGCACCCGGAGTAGAGACAGACCATTGCATTGCCATGGGCCTAGCCTGGCGCAGAGAGGAGCACTATTACCCCAAGCTCTTTCTGTACCTTAAAATATGCTTGCCCAAGGTCTACAACATTTGGTCCGCTCTTTTCTATCTACCACCTCTTCCACTCAAATGGCCTACATAAGAAAAAAAGATCAAGTAATGGGCTAAACAATGCCACCAGCATGCAAGAAGGCAAACCTCATAGAAGACAGCGCAGTAATGTGAGCGATATTAGATGATTTGACCAGGATCACTGTATCATCTGCTGGCAAAGCCAGTATACAGGCATGAACGCTTTGGTTCCACAGTCATGAATTTGTATACTTATTCACCCTTCCGACTAACAGTTTATGCTCATCGATGGAGGTGATTGCCTAGGTTTTACAACACCCCATTTGAACAAACCAATTTCGAGACCTTCACCATACGGATGACTTGTTCGTTTTTATAGCAACCTCTATTTGGTGCAGGTATCAATATGAATTTCAGCTTTGGTTATTGCACATGATCAACATAATTCCCCCAGGAAGAAAAGAACGCTGCATGAGTTGTGCAGTAGTGAACACATAGACTATGTATAGTACAGTGAACACAGAAAGCATTACATGAAGAATTGATCAAGGCACAAGCTACTTGTCAACAACCGGCAGGCAATATGATTAGAGCCTCAGCAGCATGCCATACAATATCCTAACCTGTGCTAAACAATGGAATCTTACTTCTTTAGATCAGGCAGCCTTGTGGGGCCCCCCTTCAAGGTGGGGGCCCGTAGGAAAGTGCCCCTTTTGTCCTCCCATAAAAAACGTCTCTGCTTGCACCGAACAGCTAACTGCGCCAATGCAAAGTGTCTGTAGTGCGGGTATAGAGGAGCAGAAAGGAACTGTGGGGATAGGAACAGTGTGGGTTGGAGATATGCAGGAAAGAGTGACAGACAATGAGGTAAAAGGGAGAACGAGACTAGAGATTTAACGTGAGAAAGCATTTCTATTTAAACTAATTGTGTAAGAGTGAAAGATTGGAGACAGAAAGAGAGGGAATTTCAGAAAAGGGAGATAGAGAGGGAATGCAAATATGGCAAAGGACCGGGGCGAAGGGAAGTGACCAAGAGTGAAAAAAAAAGAAGAGGAACTGAGGAACAAGGAGAGAAACAAGCATTGACAAAGCCAACACTTTAATAATTTCTCGAAGCACTCATTCCTCTATTTGTCAAATGTTCGGCTCTAAGTGGTGATCAGGGGCTGGGCTGATTATGACTATGGGCCTCATTACGACCCAGGCGGTTAGTTACCGCCTGGGTCGTACCTTTACCACCATGGCGTAAACTATGTTTACGCCATGGTGGTTGGCGGACTTACCGCCCCATTCCGAGGTCGGCGGGGCGGTAAGTCCCCAATCCCCATTTACCCTTCCCCATTCCCATTTTTGCCCCATAGGGCATAATGGGAGTGGGGAAGGCGTTAATTACGCCACCGTAAATTACGGTGGCGTAATTAACATCAAGGTCCCTTAGCGCCATGGATTTTAACACCTGCTAAAAGCAGGTGTTAAAACCTCCATGGCGCTAAGGGACCTCGGAATCATGCGGTAAGGGTCGGCGCTGTTTACGCCGCTGTAAACCCCTTACCGCCTGAGTCGTAATGAGGCCCTATGTCACAGGAAGACACATCCAGTGAACTTCCATTACATGACTGATGACTTGGTCCATTTTGCCCTTTGCGTGCCTGTATTAGCACTATGACAACTTCAACTCGCCTTTGTGTGTCACTGGGATGTGCATATAAACCCCTACAAAGTTGTTTCAGTTTGCACTTCGGGCATGTACATGTGTCCATATTGCAGGGATGGTTAAGGGCACTAAGTCCTTTTCCCACCCTCAACCCAACAAGGCCTGGGATGGACACTAAAGTCCACCTAGTCCATCTCTGCCCAGATGCTGGCTTTCCCATGGCCGGTATAGACAGACAGTGAACCCTCTGTTCTCGACACAACCTATGATGTCTAATCTGCTGTGCAAAAGAGCACCACTGTTTAGGCCGAATCACACCACGTGGATGACATTTATTTGTGATTTTCAAGACAACCGCTGAATGTATATATCACAGCATAGTGAGTGAACCATGTGCAATTTATCAAGTTGCTTTAAATACTGCTGATGGCTGAGCACCACGTGGAGTTCTGATAGTGGTGGAGGTGACGAGGTCCTGCCCTGCATCTAGTGATGTAATGGTCTGCACGTAGGTCTCCCAAAAGACTAAGTGCCCCAGCAGCATATGAGCCCAAATAAGGCTGCTGGGCTAATCCTGGGCCTAAAACGGAGAGACCTTACCACACTGGCCTTACAATCCTACACTGGCTTTCGGTTGGGGGTCCTTTATTCCGCCAAGCCTGCTGGGGTGCAGGGCCGACAGAGCATACACATTGCCTTTCTGGGGCTTTAAGGCCTGGGAACTCTTTCTCCTTTTCATTGACGCATTACAGAAAAAGAAATACAGGAGCCAACTGCTGAGCACTGCTGGGACTTCCCTTTGGGATATCCGTCCAATCTCGTGTCTAGGACTAGGTAAAAGGTATCCCGCTTCTTGCGCTGAATTGACTCTTGAGGGGATGTTGGCCCAAGGGCTGAGATGCTGAAGTATTAAAAACCCGCCTGTGTATGTTGCTCCCTGTATCTAATGACCTTCATGCTGCTTGCACTGAACTTCGGATATTTCTGGGCCCCACATAACTTCACTCCCTTGCACTTGTTTCCACATACCATGTATGAAGTTTCATATATTGAATTACGTTCTCATTTGGTCGTACTGAACTTCCCCCGCCCCCAACAATTAATAAGTGAAATCAATAAAATTGTCTGTCTGCAACTGGGCAATGTGATGGGTTAGAGTCTCATCAGATCGTTGCAGCCCTGGGAGGCAATGACTGCCTCGGGACTACTGGAATACACACTCCGCCTCATTATGGCTTTGGTGGTATCTCTGAGGTAATACCACTGAGATACCACCAAATGGTATTACCATTACCACCATTTGATCCGGCGGTATTACCACTGAATTATAAGTGGTGGTAGGTTGTGTAAATCCCCATTAATTGCAGTCCATAGGGCTCCCTCGGAATTTCGGCCATATTACCACCTGATGTAATAGCACCGATTTGGCTGTTTTGGGGCGGTAAAGTGGAGGAATTACCTCCAGCATCCTCTGCCTTACCTCCAAACCTCTAGTTCAGCAATGTGGTAATGCAGCGGTAATGCAGTGGTAACTTTGTTACTGCTGCATTACCACAATTTTTTACCACGCCATCAAACTCGTAATGAGGCTCAACTGTTTCCTACAGCAAGGCCGGGCTGCACAGCGATGCCCCCATTTAAATAAACATCTTCTTAGTCTAACGGGCACAAACATGTAAGGAAAGAAAGCTAGTCAGAATATTTTTCAATGTGATGTTTGTTTTCATTTGTATCACGAGGGAATAGTTATAAAGAGAGAGGGGTAGGGGGTAGATACTAACTTCAGTTGCTTGACCGATGCATCCATCTTTATAACAATGATATGCCCTCTCAAGATGCCCACCCATTTTTGTTCTGCCTTTGAGGAGATCCCTGTGGCATGGTTTTGTTGGTGACGGGAGGGGAATCTTACCATGACTATGGGCGTGAAAAGAATGTGTCAAAATTACAAAGGACACCAACAGGCTGTGTGCCCCTCCTTGCATGTTGTCGTCTCTCTCAGTCTACACTCCTTTGCCAATAGTGTTGGCTCATAGGTAAAAAATGCAGGATGCATGCATAACATACACAATGTGTATAGATGCCATATGTCCTACCATGACCAGGGGCGTTACATGGGTGGGTAGAAATCAAAAGGACACCGACAGTCTCCATCCTCACATGTCATCTCTCCCTTTCTACCATCCTATGCCAAAAGCTTCAGCTCATAGGGAGAGAATGCAAAGTGCATCGATAAAATACACAAGGAGAGACCAGAGAAGATGCAAGACCATCGGCAAGAGTGAGTGTGAACAAGATCAGTAGATGGTGAAAAGGAATGTAATTGCCACAGAAACGTGCAGATGATTTGTGTGTAGCCCGGCTGAAGTTTAGTGTGTCACGTAAAGGAACGCATTGCTCTCACTGCAAGAGCCCAGTGAGGTCAGTTCAAATGTTAGGCGCAGTGCCAGTGGAACTTCTGTAGGGTGCCTATAGGACCCCCATTGATGCCCTGTGGCATTTCAGTGGGCCACCCACAGGCGCTCAGGGGTGTTTGCAGCAGTTAAGTGAAATGCCTACAACAATTGAGTGGGACACTGCTAGGACCTTCCTTAGCTCTCTGTAGGAGTATGGCGGCTATTTTCAAGACCACAATGGTGGGGGGACTAAAGGGGGGGCTGCAGGAGCTCAGCGGGATACCTGCAGAAGCCTGTTCCTGCGGGAGCTAAGTGGGGTGCCGCCAAACAATCAGTGAATTAATTAGAGACTAATAACACCAGCCGCTTTGCATTTCGATTGGATAAGAGAATCATCCCATTTCAACTTAATTTTACAAAAAGACCGACAATGCTTTTTGAGCGAGATATGAGGTGGGCTGGTAGGGCATTTTTTTCATTATTTTCCCCTATAAACTTGTGTTGCCATGGGTACCAGCTGCTACACCTGAGCTTAAGCTTACTCTGAGACGCCCGCACTCCAGCCAATGTGATTGCAGTGCCATGTAAGCTGTGCACTGCATGGAGACGAACCTGATCTTTAAATTGTGTCAGACCTCGACCTTCTACCCAACAGGGAAGACCTTCACAAGGTGCCCCCCTCCCTTTGACTGGTGGGCACGCTCAGCTGCCTCAGCATTCCCAGGCTTAAGGAGCTTGCATCTTTGCTTTTGTCCACTGCAAGGACTTCTATCCCACCTGGGGTCTGCAATCCACATGGGCATCCTGGGTATTCTTCTGGGAGCCTGGGACCCTGCTGTGCTGACCTTCACCAGGAGCCCAAAGGCCACGCACTGTTCTGCCGAGGTCCTGCGGACCCTGTCATGGGTGAGGCAAGACCTACATGTGCCCAGTCATCCATGAGAGTCTCCGCTACATCATGGAACCCACCAGGGTGCTTTCACTGCCACTTCATGTTTACCGCATCTTCACTTTTCTGTTAGCTGCAGGCTTTCCAAATACCACCTGCACCTAGATGCAGTACATGTTTGCTTCGCTGACGTTTGGTGCTTTGCAAGTTGCAAATACTTCAATCCAATCCAATCCAATCCAATCCAATCAGTCCAAGGTATCCAGCGGAACCAGAAGACAGCTGCTAGTGACCACCCTCAAACCCACAACCTTAACAACTCAGCATGATGACAAGGACAATGATACACGTCTTGCCCAATGATTCCTGATCATCTGGGTGTGTCCTTACCTGTGTGGGGGCTCCGGAGGCTAAGCTACGTTATTACTGTCGAACCATCCCTAGCACCATTGGTTTTGTATTGGATGCAATGTCTTGCATACCTTAGTGTGACCCAGGGCTGACCCACGTGTGTGATGGCCAGACCACTAATTCTAGACCAAAGTTTCCTGGACTCTATGCATAATAGCTGCTTCCAACAACATCTAGGTTTTGGCTTAAGTCACTTAAGTCACTTTCTGACTATTAATTGTGGCTCTAATCCAGCTGCTTCTTTGTCCTGAGTTACCTACCAGGGGGGCGTCTCCCAGTGCTACTAACCTGTGTCTCTAAAGGATCTTGTGGGGCAACTAAACACGATGTGAGACTCTTACTCGGAAGGTGTTTGACTTCTTAAAATAGCTACACTGTGTTTTAAACGGCCACATAAAAGTAAGGCTGATGTATTTCATGTTCTAGCAACATTTCCCTACTTTAGTAATAACAGTATATTGCCTGATATCTGTGTGCAATCCCAAAGTAGTGAGAAACCCATAGTGGGTTAACAAATGTTGTCTTATTTTAATTTTGTTTATTTATTAAGAAAACATATGGTTTGTAGCAAACCTTTGTTACAAGTTGCAAAATACGAATATTTTTCGACAAGCCATAGTTTGATTATACATGACTTCAAAATTCCTTGAAAAAGAGCTTTATACCAGCATACCAAGGACTCGGTCTAGAAATTGAATCAAACAGATGACTGAAAAATGAGTAAGTACCCTGAGAAAGGAAGGCCCAAATAGTTTCTGCATCAGATTATCGATGGTATTAGCCCAATTTCCAAGGTAAAATCTTCGCAAATCAGTCAGCGGCGTACAAAATAGAGTTACATGTTTCAGCGTTTCCAGTTCTTCCACCTTGTTACAGAATCGACATTTGTTAGAGGCTGACTGCTTGAAGATGTAGAACAGTTGATTAGTGGGAAGCAAGTTCAGCTTGAAACGCATTTGATAGAGGCTGACTGCTTGAAGATGTAGAACAGTTGATTAGTGGGAAGCAAGTTCAGCTTGAAACGCATTTGTTAGAGGCTGACTGCTTGAAGATGTATTACAGTTGATTAGTGGGAAGCAAGTTCAGCTTGAAACGCAAGAAGTAGTTTCAGTACCAGGAGCCTGAAGAAGCTTTTGGGAAGCTGGTTCCTGGGTTTGATGTCATCTTTTATGGCAGATGAAAGCTTAAAGACATTTTTACCATCCAGGGTTTTAATCCAATCGTCCATCCACAGTTTCTGTTTACCTTTTGCAGGATTGCAAACTAGTTCATCAGAGTTGGTGTGCAGGTCGCCCAATAAACCTTGGCAGCTATTGTGACAATTGTTCAGTAGGGCCTCTATACCGTTAGACAGTGCTAAGTTTAGTATTCGATACAGCTTTGATGAAGGGTGCAAGTATGCACTTGTGGTAGAGAGACAAAGATGTCCATTGAGACCTTGCTAGGAGCGATACTAATCCCAATTTATAGCATAGTCTTTTCTAAGGCATGTTTATGGGATAACTTAGTGGTATGATGACACTGGATTTGAAACAGCAGAAGAAGAAGCACATAATTGACATCAGCTCCTGATTGAAAGTGGCCTTTGAGGTTCTCATTCAGTGTCGCCAGATCTTGGCGAGGTAGGCGTAACCAATTACGTGACTGATTGATCTCAACGGACGCTGGCCAAAATTCAGAAGTATCAGACAAATGGGTGACCCAGGTAAGTTGGAGCAGGTCGTGGTCACTAGCCGTTTTCTGAACTACTTCAAAAGATTTAATATAGGGCAAGAGGCCACTAGAAGTTAAAATATAGTCAAGCACCTTAAGGAAAAACCGTTAGAACACGTTGGTTGACAGGGACCATCTTTCTGTGAGTAGCTGTTCATCATGTGCAGGTCTTGAGCTGACAACGTGGCCATCAAGTCAGTAGCACGCCTTGTTTCCGTGGAATGAAGGAAACAGGCGCCAGTGGTGTCACATGGATGATTAAAATTACCTCAGATGACAATAAAATGTTGATTGAATGCTGCGGTATGGTCGTCAATCAAAGTGGAGACGGCAAAGAGGAATGCATCATTTGAAATGGCTGCAGGGTTCCAGTAGGCGTTCAGAACCAAGTAGAGTTGAAGAGAGCCATTTGTATGAGTTTTAACTGAGATTCCTGTGGCCTGTAAGAAATGATTTGGATAATCAAAACAATCAATTTTATGAACGTTCTCTTTTTTGATGAATGTTAGCAGAGCCTCAGTGGGACGACCAAGCAATCCTCTGTAATCAGGGTTCAAGGCTGCAGTATATCTGCCGAGCAACGGCTGAGAAAGAAGCCAGGTTTATTGCAAACAAATGATTTGGAAAGCTCCCGAAAAGAGATCAGAATCTTTTGGGAGATGGGAGAAGCCTCTTGTATTCTATTAGGCTGGTTCCCACAAGGTTTTTCGTGGTTAATGTAAGTCTTCAGGTACTCATTCCTTCATGTTAGAGCACTGTGATGAGACCGGTGAAGGGCCGCGGCTGCAGGGTGGTTACTGGCCAGCGATGGCTTCAACTTAGATGGAACATCACCGTTGTCGAGCAGGATTGAATCATCATCGACGGTGTAAATTGAAAAATTCAAACAGAGGACCTCATCACTAATACAAGAGGAATCCCTCAATGATGGGCTCTTTTTGTGAGCATTAGACATCAGGCTGGAGCAAGGAATGGCAGTTACTGGCTTCAAAAGAGAAGGCAACTCTTTGGCTTCATGAGTGGGCAAATCACGCAAGTTAGGTACATTGCAAATTAAGGGCCCTACTTTATTAGTGTTGTGATTCCTTGGCATGGTCTGATTCTTCATGTTCTTTTCTAAAGGCACCTCTTTGGGTGGGTGACGGCTCAGCTTGCGCTTTTTCCTTTTAGGTCCTACAAATAAGGGGTGGGAACTCGTTTTGGGATGGGAATATGCAAAGGAATTCGTGGTTGTGGATACTTCAAGAAACGACTTCGATGAGCATAGTTTTGCCTTCTCTCGTTCTTCGTTGTTTGAAGGGGGCAGTAACATAGGTTGGGAGGCAGGTTTTGCGCTCGTTAAGGATACCTTATTAAGAGAAGGCACCAAGGTAGAATCAGCAGTAAAGCTGTGCGTCGGAATGCAGAGGAACATCTAGCGTCTCATTGACGACTGCTAAACTCGTCTACATGGCACAAGGAAGTGCAGCAGTGGCAATTTGATTAGGACACAAAAGATTGTCGTGACTTTCATCAATTCTTTTTTTTGAGTATTGAATCAATGGTTTCAGATGTAGCAGATCGAGCACTGAGTACAGCAGACATTTTTTGTCAGCACGTTCCAGCTTTAATGCGTCTTGCAGCTGACGGTGAATAGAATGTGCACATTCCATCTCTTGTTCAACGGGTGTCTGCAAGGAGGTAATCAAGGACTCTTTGTGTATCATTTTCGAATTGAGCAAGGCTAACATGGTAGCCTTATCTTTAATATTTTCGCTCATTCGTTCATAAAGTTTTAAGAAGGGAGCCAAGGAGATGGACATGGCCAACATCAAATTCCAAAGATCTGCAAAAGTGGTTAAGTTTGGGTCTGACTGTTAGACCGGGATGGGCGATGGTCAGCGCTGTCAGTCACTTGGGCTTCCAAGCATGGGTCCTGCATCGGAGGAGTGAGGGAGGGAAGCCTGAGTCTTTTGGTTGAGAACTCGGGAGGGCGGCAGTTAGGAGGTGAGAATTACATTTCATGATCATGGGCGACCCATTTAGAATGGCCCTCGACAGGATGAGCAGTAGGCTCAGGTTGAACAGAAATCAGAGGAAGAGAGAGAGCAATGGAGTGGATGGTCAGCTCGACTATTTTGACGGCCATGTGAATCTCAGATGGAGAATGTGCCAGCGTATAAAAATGCATGGTAGGTATGGGCATCAGTTCCGAAGGTTACAAGGATTGCACCGAATTGGCCGCCTCGTGCAGATCTTTTTTGAGGTCTGTCTTTGGCATTGTTCTATTGAAGACATCACAAGGGATGGCGTCAGTCTGTGCATGGATGACACGGTGAGAATTCACTACTGCAGCGTGAGAGCCGTAGGAGCTTATGTGACTTGCAGGGAGAAGGAATGGAGATTGTTTGACCGTGGGTTCAGTCGATGACGTTTTGCACAATTGTGGCATGCTGCTTATTACTTCCGAAGACGGGTAGAACCTCTTCAACCAACATTTTGATGTCAGTGACGTCCAATTGTTGGCGCTCAGTGAACTGGTCCGACTCCAATTCTGCCTTATATAAAGTAGATTTCACAGGCTCGGCAGAATGGTGCATTGGACACGGCTCTGATGGTGGTGATTTTTTCTTTTTCAGGGCATTGAATAGGCCCGTGCATTCGATGCCTGCAAAAACCTCATGTAGCCAATTAGTAGGGGTGTTTGGTGTAGAGGCAGCGTCAGCACAAACTTTTTTGATAGGTTTGACAGGGCGCAGGGGGCAGTGACAGCAGTGAGCAGATTAGGAGCACTATTCAGCGCAGGGCTCACCTGAGAGATGTGTTGCGGTTTCATCAGGAAGAAACTGAAGATACAGAGAGCTGGCTTTGTCATATCCATCAATTGTAGCTACACTCCAACACCGCCAACACAACCAACACTCCAAAGCACTCTGTTTCGCTCCGCAAGTGTTTGAGGCTTACATGCAGGCAGGAAGAAGTCAAGCTCCTGCAGTAGTAGCAATGAAGGAAAGACTCCCACAGTCCAAAAACAGCGTAGCAACACAACCAACACTCTGAAGCACTCCGCTTCGCTCCTCGAGTGTTTGAGGCTTATATTCAGGCAGGGAGGAGTTAAGGTCCTGCAGTAGTAGCAATGAAGGAAAGATTCCCACAGTCCAAAAACAAAGTAGCAATACAACCAACACACCGAAGCACTCTGCTTCGTTCCGTGAGTGTTTGAGGATTAAATGCAGGCACAGAGGAGTCACAGTCCTGCAGTAGTAGCAATGAAAGAAAGCCTCCCACAGTCAGAAAACAGAGTAGCAACACAACCAGCACTCCAATGCACTCCGCTTCGCTCCGCGAGTGTTTGAGGTTCATATGGAGGCAGGAAGGAGTCAAGGTCCTGCAGTAGTAGCAATGAAGGAAAACTCCCACAGTCCAAAAACAGAGTAGCAACATAACCAACACTCCGAAGCACTCTGTGTTATAAATAGATGTATGGAACAATTTTTACTCTCGTTTGTTTGCATGAAGTGCACCTTAGCGTACTAGTGTAATGCATTGTTAGAGTATGTTTGTCCTTACCTCTGTGGTGCCTTTCATTGATCATCTTTGTAAGTGTAAACTGTACTACTCAACAGTACCCCTTAGTTCAGCCAAACAGCTGAGCCTTGCTTCCATCAAGAGAGTGGTTAAGTTCAACTCTGGCTGAGACAACCCTGTTGCCCCAGGTTGGCTTCTCTAAGCGCAACCTCAGATAGAGATTTTGAAAAACCCTCCTAACACTTATATCTAATGTGTTCTGTCACAGGTGAGGTGGAAAAGAATGCATGATATGACTGGATGTTTTCATCCCCCTGACGGTCTTGCCTTGGTGGAGCACAGTATGAGTCTTTCCACTTTACGCTTTATTTTCTACACCTGAAATCAGGATGAAAATGTAAAAAAATGCACTGCAATTGACAGATTGCTTAAGACCATTACCAGAAATGCACCTCTGGCACCCACCTGGGTGTGACAGTCAGCCCTCCACCCACATGGGTGCACATGAACAATGCATATCTAGGCATCAGTTGCACCATGCAAGTTAGACGTACTGTGGGCCTGTCTGCAAGGCAATTGTGCTTGAATTGCAGTTTGTTATTGGAGTCAACGGACCTGTGCAAACGCCAATAGCCAGATAACATGACAAGCACTTTTCCCATTCCATTCTGGTTTCATGAAATACCACCTTAATTTTCTGACCTTTTATGTTTCATATTAATGCTAGACATGATAAGCACATTATTAAATAATATTAGAAATATAGATTAGTGCATATATGCCTTGAAAGTACCAATTTTCCAACAATTATCTGCTGTTCTCCTTCCATGGCCCTTATCTGATGATGTTAAGCAGGGAAATGCTGAGTTTGTTAGAATTTTATGTATGTATTTACATACTGGAGGAACAATACTCATTTGGTCATAAAAGAACGCACAATAGATATGAAATCAGATTTGACGGAAAGCAGCGAGCTTCTTACAATGGGGTGAGATGAGAGACATTCTGACCAGGTTGTGGAGGGGAGTAAATGGAACAGTCACTGCAGACAATACATAATTAGACATACATAGATTAAGGACTGGTGCTGAGGTGGTGCAGTCTCATCAGGTTGTTCCCTGTCTCCATACCTATTTGCTGTGTTGGATGGAGGAGCCTTTTCTTTAAAACTTTAATTTCACAGCAGAGCTGGTGCTGAGGTGGTGCATTCTCAGCAGTCTCCATCCAGCTCCTGTGGATCCTGCGGCTTTTGGCGTATGGCGTGTGGCGTTCAAGCAATCAGAGCGCTAGACGTTTGTTGCTGCCAGACTCTGCAGGGAATAGTTGAAATAACATCCACAATATGACGCCTGGGGGTCCTCTCACACAACGCAAGCTCTGACGACTGAGTGAAGATGTCTCGCCCTCTAATCATGAATCAGTCGCGTTATGTCCGCTCAACTCAAGACATGCTGCCTTACTCAGTAGCAACAGCAATCAACTGGACCCTTTCACTGACATTCCCAACCAAGACCAGTGATACCAGAAAGCCTGACTAGCATGTTTATCACCAAACTGGCCCTCCCATGTGAGAAAACTCTCAATCCTTTGTGAACAATCTTGCTGGTTTCACCTACTCTATTTGCTTCATCACACTCTCTACAGATAGCGCTGCCATTAAAACGTCCGACCCTAGGGATAAAACGTTCGGCTCAGCACAACATTAAGACCTACATTTAACCACATCTAGTAATTAACTTCAGTCCATCTCATCTTCAAACAAGGTCAAGGAAATTAGATCAGTATCATGTAGTGAAGATAAATTCAGGAGAGCTACTCTGCCTACGACAACTAAGGCAATAGATCTAAACTCAAGTGGAACTTACACCACTGAATGTACGTCATTAGCGCGCTTGTTTGCTATCTCCAGCTCACGATAACTACTGAAACAAGAGTTGAACTGAACGTCATGAGCAATCAGAACTCGCTTCACACACACGAATGAGAGAATACACAAGCATCACGCTCTGCACGCGCAGAAAGCCTATCTCGCGACATAGCAGAGATTAAATCCATCTGTCCTCACACCAAAAATAAAATAGCACTAAAATCAATGAAAGTTCAAATCAGAGAATGTCAATAGCTAAGAACCTAACTCCATGTGACACTGATACCACAGGTGTAGCAAACACCTCCACACCTTTTTAAAGTCTTCACATTAAAACATACAACCTGCAAAATGGAAATAATAAAACCGTTCCACATTGCCTCAACGAAGAAGACATCCCTTCATCGCCATTTAGTGCAAAGGGGATAACGCTGAACTGTACATTAGAGGACAACTCTGTATTTAGGCATGAACCTCTAGGACACCCAGGGCACCTATCAACAGAGACGATTCTACAACTGCGAAATAGCATAATAGCAATAGTGGCTACCTTGATGGTGCCCCTTCACCAAGTTGTATGAAGCATTAAATGATGCATTAAAAGATCAAGCAACATTATTGGCGATGTCACACACAAAGCTACTCTTCTTAGAAGGCTTGGTGGACAAAGTCTATCCCAGGCTAGACAAAGAGGTTGAGACCTCCCTAACCTGGCCAAACTGTCTATGTGACCTTGCAAGACATAAAGAGGGGGACACTTCCAGCTTGATTACCACACTCTTGGAAAATTGCAAGTGGATGAGACAGCAAGGTCGCTCATCACAACTGCCTAAGCCCACTGAACGTAACATGGAAAACCATCCAATGCCCTAGGCAATGAATGTAAAAACTCCAGGGAAGGACTCTGTGCAACCTAACCGGAAGGAACTCTTTGAAAATCCAAGCAAGATTAAACCGACAATGCAGGAAAGAAAAATCACTGGTGAATCAATACAAATGGCAGATGCTACTTCCAGTGACAATCTCGACATCGAGATTAGAGAGGAGAGAGCATATCGTCAAATCACATAGACCTGAATAGGAGTGACATGAGAGGACTGTCCCACCTGAATTGACAGCGACAGTGAACCACAAACAAACCCTCACCTTAGTAACTCAGATAAAGGAGAGGATTGCCCCCAAACGTCCCCTGGCCTATTTCTCAATATTCAAAAAGAATCTAGAGACCTCTAGACAACCTACTCAGAAGAATTCCGGGGTACCTAGTCCTAAATCTGTAGAGTTGCAATCTAAAAAGCCAAAGAATTAACAAACAAATCACACATCTAAATCCAATGGAGTAGCCTTCATGAGAAACCTAAGAATTCCCCCAACAGGAGCATGCACGAAACTGGACAACAGCAATATAAGAGAATGATGACTGTGACAACAGCTAACAACGAACAGACAAGAGTCATTTGAAACATAAGTGACAAACAGCATAAAGATGCTGATGATGAGCGAAAACTAGAGATCATAAACCTCAGTAATGTATCTATTAATCCATCTGAAGTGTCTGAAAATTACGAAGAAATTACTGCACTACTTAACAAAATCACAAACCATGTCACACAGGAACAAACATTCAGGGTAGAGAAAACAGGAATAGTGAAGTCGAGCTTTAACATTACAGTCACAAATGATAAGAACAGCTCTCAATCAACAAATTATATGGCATAATCAGGAGATCGAATACATTTAAAATCACCAACTCAAACATTCCTTAACTTAGAACAAAAGAGAATAGTTGCAGAAAAAAACAGCAAAAAGCAGCGGGAGAACTCTACAAGATAGTACACAACATGGGAATACTGGTCAACCAAATCGCTGAACAACTCGACTCCCAACTACGAGATGTGCTAACTAGTGACCTTAGAAAGAATCCTACACTTTAAAGATAAACTAATACTAAACCGTATGAATGTCATAAAGTTATTACATCATAGCCCCAAACTCAAACATGTCATCTCAGAAGATTTTAAAATAGTGCATTTCATGAATGAAATAACAAGTCATTCGGTGATTTTATATCTAAACTCCCCCCTAATCAAAAACATTCTATTGTAAACAGCTGATGCCATTGGGTTTTGAAATGTTGAACTATTCTGCAAAGACAAGCAAAACTCTTGACAGTGTAAAACCAAACAGTTACACTCAGACAAGAGTACAAGATCCACGACATGGGTCTATCAGGCAATTGCCAAGCAATCAAAGCAAATGGACAACTGAGAGGAAAAATACATGCAAATGTTGCCTCAAAAACACCATGCCCAAAGGCACAAAGACTGGTAGAAAATGTCAACCAGAAATGCAATTATTCAAATTGGAGCTGGATCGCAAGAGCCTTGGTGCTAGAAGCGAAAGATTAGAGACAAGTTAATTCTGTCAAATCCACCCGATATGCCAACAAGTGATCATAACCTCATAGAACTAGTCTGGGACGAAACAACTCTAATCCCCTGTCGAAATCCAAAAACGCCCATTGAAGGTATAAAATGTTACAACAGACTCAGGCTAAAAGCAGAGGACGTAACCCATATAACTAAAATACTCTGTAATACAATTGAACCAACTGATGAAACATCAGAGTATGCATGGTTATTAATCAATTTCAAAGAAACAACAAGAAAGCATGAGAAATTATCCTTAACACCGGTGCATCTCTATGATAGAACAGTAGATGAAGCGAAGAGAAATCTCTGAGCGGATATAAGGAAAATCGGACAGAGTACCCAAACAGACAAACCCTCCCTCCTGAAGAAAAGCAAACACACTTATATAAACTGGCTCATAGCCTCACAATCTCCAGGAAAAACACCAGAAACCTATGGGAACTTCTCGATAATAATGCCAGATTCCAAACATCTATGCAAATATCCAATGGGCCTCATTATGCGCTTGCCAGTCCGAATACAAAGGTATCGGTAAGCTTGCCGGTACGGTTGTATCCGGACCGGCAAACTCCGAGTTGTGCTCACGTGTGCCATTCATTCCGCCAGGTCTGACCTGGCAAAATGAAAGGCAACCGCGAGCACAGCATTTCAGATGCACAGGCACCATTGATAGCGGTGCCTATGCATCCAGCTTCCCCATTCCCATTGAGCCCTATGGGGAAGATTTTTTTCTGGCGCCCAGGAATGGCCAAACACAGGGTCTGGCAAGGCTGTAATGACCCAGTAATTGCCCATTTCTGAGCACCAGAAAAAAATGCAACTCTGGTGGCAGCCATGCCTGTTTTACAGGCACGGCTGCTGCCAGGGTTGTAATGAGGCCCAATGTCTGGGAGAAAAACTGGGTGTCTCATTTTACCACCTATTTGCCCCAAACACACAGGAAGCAGAGGGAAGTCGAGGGTGGTCCCGAAAAACCACAGAGGAATGGAACTTTGACTACAACAGAGATAATATAGAAAAACTTACCCATTGCATGGTAAAAGAGGTACCTGGCCCCTGGTCAGACTTTATGATTCTTTCATTTGGAAAGTTTGCAAGAACTAAGAAGATCCCCAACTCATGGAGAAATGCCAATATTGTACCCATTTTCAAGAAGGGTGACAAAGAAGAGCCCAGAAACTATCGACTAATTGCTCTTCTGGATGTAATGGAGAAACTATTTGGATCCATCCTCCCCTGGGAGCGAACTACTTGGGCAACAAAAAGTGGCCTACTAGAGCTTTGACAAACTGGACTCATCAAGGGAGTTGATACCACCTTGAATGTCTTTATTTTAAATATACTTACACTAAAGGCCATCAAAGCTAAGACCAAATACTTCCCAACTCTTGTTGACTTTAAAGAAGCATTCAACAGTGTTGACAGAGGAAAGCTTTGAAGGAAAATATATGACTGGGATTGCCCGAAGGATCTATTAGAAGGCACTGTCGCCCTGTATATTTATGCCTCAATCCAAATAAGACTCACGAGGTATGGTGAAGTCACAGAGAAAGTAAGTTGACATAGGGGACTAAAGCAAGGACTTCCCCTTGTATTTCTGCTATTCAACCTATACCTATCCAATCTGTTGATACACAGAAGTAAGTTGTAGCCTTCCCACCAAGAATCTTAAACCAACAAATTGCATGGATCCTATATACCGATGATATGGTCATTGTTGACATAAAATGAATGGTGGAATATGCTAGTGAAAGGGACAAACGTCACCTTAATCCTGGCAGCCATGACATTTTTGGAAAAAATCATAAACAATCATTTAATTACAGGAAAAAATCAACAATATTATGGAAACTAACATTTGTGTCATACATGTATGGAATTGAAGATAAACTGTCATTAAGATGTTACCTATGCATGTTAGGGACTGCTCAACGTACACCTTATCATGCAAATTTGATAAAGTACAGATAACAAATTAATACTTTGTATTTAAAATGTTTTGATAAACCATTATAAATAAAACAAAAAAAAAGAAACATTAAGGACAACCAGCATTGGACATTTTAAGTGCAGGTAGATGGTACGGCCTGCTGTGCTCGGGATGTGACCATGATTGGTGAAGTGCTAAAATGGAGGAAGGGGACGTGAGGACCAGAGGCTGGTTAAAGGTGACTGAAAAATGTTAGCTAGCAGGCAGATGAGAGGTATGTTAAGAAGGTAACTTGGAGGCAAGGAGGTAGGCTTTTAGTCTGGTATTGAACAAATCTGTATGGACTGTTTCTCGGATGGCTGGGGAAGAGAATTCTATGTAAGTGGAGCAAGAAGAGCGAAAGAGCGGGAGCAAGAGGAAGCACAGGGAGGGAAACAAGCCACAAGGGTAGTCAAGGAGGCAGAGCAGAGATTACGAGAAGAGTTGGATAGAGGAGGATAGATACAGTTTTGCCATACCGTTGATAGATTTGTCAACCAGTAGAAGACATGTAAATCTGTCCCTGTTTTGCATCTTCAACCACCCAGCCTGGTGACAGTATGAGCAAGTAGGTGTGCAGTGAGGGAGTTGAAAGTGAGTCCAGGTGGCAACGTAAATGTCCAGTTTAGAGAAGACAAGAGTGGTTGGGAGATGCTTGGCACTGTTGAAAGGAAGGAGGTGCCTGATTTTCCTAATATGTAGGAGGTCGATATCTGATCAATATACCTTCAGTTATTAACACCTTATATCAGTGCTTCTGTACCCTTTGCTCTAAGTGCTACATATACAATGTGTCCTTAACACAGCACTTGTCATCAAGATCTGTAATATCAGATGCCACACAATTTACCCTTTGCCTCAGTACAAAACCCTACTTCTTGGTGATCCTCTTCCCACATCTGTATACCCCTATGCAAGGTTTAAGCATTACATTGCATTATCTACTGTCCTGCCAAGTAGTTACACAATGCCATCCCCAAGATGGCACAGACTGAAAACTACCGTAAGGTGCTGTGCTTATGTTATGGTATCATGTTTTTGTACTGCAGCAGAGCAGCACTGTTTTAGTTTCAAAGTGGTAATCATTTTCTGTGGCATTTTGTGCCCCCGCCTAGGTAAGCCAGAACATAGTCTATTGAGAGAAAAGCACATGCTTCAAAACCACGGTATTGATATTGTAGATTTTGCAGAGGATTGAGCACTTTGCTTAGAAAAAAGGGAGCAGTCTTGTGAGTTTGGTTCACACATCTACATCAATATCTTTCATAATAATAATAATAACTTTATCATTTGTAGAAAATAAAATTGGACATCTTAACCAAGAAAGAAAGACTTTGAAGACAAAATAGATCAGCCTTGTGAGATTGTTTTGAAGTTCACCATCGGTGCTTCAATGATTTTTTAAATGTTTAATGTTTTATTTTTTTGATGTTAACTGTCATGATCAAAAATGAAAGCAATGAAATGGATCAGTCGTAGGAGCTGGCTGCAAACCTCTGTGACACTGCTGTGCAGTTTGCATTTCATCAGAAGTCCTAGCCTCATGCTGTGCATGATCATTCATTTTCATGTGCAGTCTGAGGAGTGCATAGCCTTGCAGTGATGTCTTTTTGCACGTTATTATAATACAGAGAAGGGTGCCTCGCTGATTGTGAGTTAACCTTCAGCAAAGTGCATGTTAATGCACTGAGGGGTTGTGGCCCCTACCCTAATGCCTCTTGCAAGGTGTGGAGTTTTACCTTTAGGTTGGTGATTTCTGTCTGCCTGGAATGCAAAGTCAAAGTGGCCCTAATTATTGATGCACTATCCCATGCTTGCCGTACTCATCCTGGTATTTACTTGAAAAATTAAACTCCAGACTGTCCATTGCAATGTGACCCCCAACCACTAGCCCAGTTGGCTTTTCAAGGAACCCCTTCAAAGGAAACGTATTCTCCTTGTGCACTGCTACCTGTGAGCTACTTTCCTCTGCATTATCCCCAGTGTTCCGGTACTGCACCTTGCCTTAAATGACCAGGCCAGAGATGAACAACAATGTAAGGGAGCCTTTTGCTGCCAAGTATTGTATTAAAGTCAGCAATGGCTCTTAACAAAGTTACCAGCACCTTTTCCAGACCTGTTCACTCTGAGTCTGTGGGTAGGGGCTGTAAATTACCGGCAGGCCTGACCTGCTGGTAGTTCAGGCCTCTACCGGCAGATAATTCACTGAAACACTGGCACTGTTATTAACGATGCTGGTGCTTCATTGTTCCCATACCCATGGAGTCCTATGGGACTCCACAGGAATGGGAACTTACTGTTCTGCCGCCACCCATAATATCCTGGTATTGCTGGGATATTGGGCAGTGGAAACAGTAAGCCGAGGTTGCCGCTAGGCCACCGGTACTATTTGCGACCTACCAGCAACCTCGTAATGAGGGCCATTTCCAGCATTGTCTACACTGGGGGGAAAACAGACTCAAAAAAGGATAATTAGGCATAGAAAAACATAAAACTCAACAATCCGGAAAGAAGCCAAATAAGGGCTCTTCCCAGGAGTTTCTTCCCACATTGCAGGCCAAGGTACAGGAGGAATAACAAGCAATGCTTTACCCTCTTCTTAAAGGAAAGAAATCCTCAACATCTGTGGCTGTAAGGAATAAGGGTGGGAGCGTGTGTCATGGTCCCAGAAAAGGTTAAAACCCTGAAAACACATAAAAATTACATTTCTCAGCAGTACCTGGGAAGGCTGGGTAGTCAAAAGCTGTGCGTGCGTGTGGCCAGCTGATCCTGATTAGCAACAGTTTATGAAGGGCCCACGGCACACGGCAGGTGTGGCTTATTTTGTGTTTGGGACGGAGTCATGCTGGAGGAACAACGAGTACGCCCGCGCATGGATCCTGCTATTTTCTGAGCCGGCCAGCGTGAGTTGCAGCTGCAGCGAGAGAGGTTGTTCGCGGCTGCTACGGGCTACACAAGACTTCGTCCGGGAACGCTCAAGAGCTTCCCGGACTTCAGATAAGTGCGGGAGGGGCTCTTTAGAACTGCATAGTGCATGCGAGGAGCATGATCGGAATGATTCATGTGAACTGATATTTATATATGGGGCATTGTGCTTGGATCATATCAGGATTGGGCAATCCACATAAGATCTGCATTTTTCCTTTTTGGCAAGTCAAAATGCACCAGGGAGCAAAGAGCTCCAGCAAATGTGTGGGTTATGGAATACTAGTGCTACACGCATTCGAGTGCTCCAACTCTGGAGGGGCCACAATTTCTCGCTTAACCATTGCTGTTAACTAGGTTATGCTCGGAAAGATTCATAATCAGGTTGTGGCAACACAGCATAGTTTCTATATTACATGTTCATGGTAATTTATGTTCAATGTTTGTAAGTGTTCCTCACGCTAGCCCAGAGGGCCATGTGTTATGTCTATCATAGTGGGAACATTCCCATATGTACATTTAATCTTGCTTGCTATGTATGTTATCCATGTAATAGGGTGCAATAGGTGCACGCATCAAGGTGTGCTATTGGTGTTACTGACCCAGAAATGTACATGGTATTAGGCAGGGTAGGGTTTTTTTTCCAGTTACTTCCCCGGTCCTTTCCAAACTATGTACTCCCTTACCCTCTATCCAGTGTTCCTAACCTTCCCTACACTGTCCACAACCTCTCCCTAACCCTCTTCCCCCAACTGGCTGCCACATGGTGTCCTGTTTTCTGTATATCAGGTACCTGTGCCAACCACGGCGGGAGGGTCGACTTTCATTCGGCTTCCGTGGCTCGGGGCAGAGTGTCGACTCACCTTCCCCATTATTGTGTATGACATTGACAGTGGCTCCCATAATATTAGCCTGGGAGATTTTCTGAAAATTCAACAAAGCCCCAAAAAAAGAAAAACAGGAAGGTTGGCAGGACTGAGCCCACTGAATGTAATAGTATGTGCTACTGCGACTGGAGTATCGAGGCCTCATCATAGACAGATTTACGAATATATTCCCCTTCCTTAATATTGAGTAATGCAATAGGATCCGGTGGCCAGGGGCCGAGCGGCTTAGCCACTACCTCATGTGTAAGAAAGATCAGCTCAGACCTGATTATGTCCTATTGTCTCCATGACCTACACACCCGCGTTGTATCAAAACGCTGTTCCAGAGTTCCATTGCCATCTGCCCGGATCACAGTTCTCATGGCTTTTAAATGAAAGCAATGTTCTATGATGAAGTCCACATTATGTAGAACCGGCAGGCTGTTTTATCCCTTTTTCATGGGGTACCCACTTTGCAGCAAATTTCTTTAAAAGATATTACTCTAGTTACCTTCCTCAACCCCATACATTTGGGCATTGTAGAACTAGTCATTCCATCTGTAAATGTTCAAAGCATGATATTGTCTGCTGATGATGATTTACGTCTATGTGGTTTTGATTTTTGGTCCCAGGGCCCTTGTGGTCCTTTTAGTCATCACAATGGCTTGCAGGGGCAAAATGTAGAACAAACCTCCTTTTTTACAAATGCGAGTTACCCACAAACTAGGAGTGGATGAAAGCAGAAGAGTAACATAAGTGTATAAGAGTCTCTCTGACTGGGCATGGCTGCTAGGGTGGCTGAGTAAGGGTGACATTAGGCCAGGCTTCTAGCAGGCCCATTTTAGGGAAAATAATCTCCTGGAACTCCTGTAGTTGCAAACATTTGTCTAATTAGTTGAACATAGGTAACATGTTTAAAGATCTAGATGTGATACTACTTGACCTCTCTGCAGCTTTTGACTTAGTCAACCACAATATACTTTGCCAACACCTTGCCCTAGCTGCCCATTTCTCGACCAACGCCATAAAATGGATTGAATCCTTCCGATCTAACCATACTATAAGAGTCTTCTCTACCTCTGCGGCAGCCACACCTGCACCAGTCACTTGTGGAGTTCCCTGAGGATCCGGTGTCTCACCAACATTGCACAACGTGTTCACTAAATCACTATTCGACCTCCTAGCCAAACTGGGTGTCACGTATACCAATTATGCAGACAACATCCAAATACTTCTACCAATCACCAGAAACTATGACACTGACTCCAACTCACTGAATAAAATCTACCTCACCATTCAAGCCTGGAAGACGCAACATGAGTGTTGTTTTAATGATGACAAAACGGAACTACTTATCATTGGCAACCAATCTAGGCTAATTAATCTACTCCAATCCTACAAATTCTTCACTATTGATGGCAACATTATCACGGTAGCGAATGAAGTAAAAACCCTAGGAGTTTACCTGGACTTATCACTCTTCCTAATAAGGCAAGTCATCGGCAGTGGCTTAGACCCCCAAACTGGTCATCGCCAGTAGACCTTTCCTAACCACTGAAAAATGTATCACCCTCACCAGAGCACTCATACTATCAAGGATCGACTACTGTAACTCCCTCTTTGTAGGTTCCAACGCCCAAAACATCAACAAACTACAAATAGTCCAGAACAATGCAGTCAGATCCGCCCTCAACATCCCTAAAAAATAACACATCTCCTCTGCTAGACGTAATATCCATTGGCTGCCACTTCGGGATCTCATCAAATTCAAAACCCTATCATGAACTTACAAATGCCTCTCTAATAGCACTCCGATCTACCTAGCCAGACAAATTTCCAACGTCCAATCCAACAGAACCACCCGGTCAGCCTACCCTTGCCACATGCCATACTGAGGTTTTGACGGCAAAAAGCTTGAGGCTGCAGTTTCCCTGTGATTGCGGCCAAACATTGGAATTCCATGCCTGTGGCCCTGAGATCAGACCCCTCCCTCTGGTCCTTCCGTATAGGCCTCAAAACCTGCCTCTTTTCCCAAGACACTTAGAAGCTCTGTGACTACATACCTACTTGCACCTTGTTCTGCCTTCCTACCACTACCATTGGCTAACAACCATACCCCTTCTCGCATACCTCCCAAACACAACCACTCCTCCACAAGACAACCAAATGCATGACACTGTAAACATGGTAACTCAATGCATTCGTATGTAGACGTCAGCCTAATGTATGATGTAATTAATATAACTAATGTCTGTAACTTATGTAAGCAATGCCTGTATCATATGTAAGCAATGTCTGTATCCTCTGACCCATGTAAGCAAATAATGTAATGTCTGTAACTTACTACCTTTGCAAGCAACTACTGTAACCAACCCTCTTAAGTAAAAAATACCCAGATGCCTCTGGATTATGTGCGTTATATAAATGACAAATAAATAAAGATATATCTCAAGAGACCTTTTATATCCTAAACTTAACAGTTGATGGATTTTGCACTTTAACCCAAAAGGCTAATAGGGGTCGCAAGGTAGAGCACAGGGGGGCCTGCTAATAGCAGTTAAAACACCTTGCGTGCAAAAGGCCATAATGTTTGCTGACACCATCCATGGTATTCTGGTGGACCACCTCATAGAGAAAGATGAGGGAACTAACATCCTGATTATCAATTTATATTGGAATTAATTGAGTGTGTCTTTATGGAAGTTTATAAAACATATTGAAATGGTTCTCTGCAAATGGAGAGAAACCTTTAACAATGAAATATCAGACGCAGTCAACCAATTAGTCTCAAATGCTAAAAGATTGGAATTTTGCTTGTCTCAATGGGAATATTGAAGGGGATTTGGGAGGGAAACCCACATGGTTCCGGGCAAAACCAATGTTCCCAGATTGATTTTATGTTTGCCACTGAGAAATGGTTTCATTCTTGTACCCATTTTGAAATAATTAACACTGGCTTGTGACCACACGATGCTGATTGCAATCTTTGAGGGGTGGGGCGTGGTAATGATAATTTAGGGATTACAGGTCTGCGTTTCTTTAAAAAGAAAAATAGATTGTTAAGGTATACTGAAACTATCAGACGATTTAATAAGTGTGTAATGTTCCAAATGGAAGCTTGTACGATAGAACGGAGAGATGAAATGCTGTTGCGCTCAGTATTCCCGATACTTCATGGTGTACTCTCGCAGCCTGTAAAAACCTTCAGAGGCTTAAGGCAAGGATGTTTTCTGGCCCCACTTTCATTTCATTTATATTTATCGGACATGGTGGGGCTTTTAGCTCTGACAACCCTCATATCTCCAAAGATATTTGATGTAAAAATCTTTTGGCTTTTGGCTTTTGCAAGCAACATTGTTCTCTTAGACTGTACAAAAGTGGGTCTACAGAGATTTATCCATGCCTTTTCCTCATATGTAGAGCACTTGGAGATTGCCCCTGGGTGGTAACGGTGCGTGGTATAAATCAACATAACGTAACATAATATATGCACATCAGAACAATCTTGATATCAAAGACAAAAAAAAAGAAACATTTAAAATCCTTAATGCATAAGAAGAAACAGCCCTCGAGTTGGTGGCTAATTGATAAGAAATTACAAAATGTAAACAGGCAAGGACGGGGACCCAGAGTCCTCTTTACCCCTTAAGTGCCAGGCTATTATTGAAGTCTATGCAAATCGGACGAGTATACACGCCCTTGGCACTTATGGCTAATAGGTAAAGCCTTCTTGGGGCTTACAATCTTGCCATGACCTAACAAAAAAAACTATAATGGCTTTGATTAAAGAAAAGCGAGAGCCCTGGGCTCCCAAATTATATATATATATATATATATTCAGTAAAAAAAAACTTTGTTAAAGGGACGTATACTAGATAGAACCCCATAATAGAATGCTATTTATATCAATGCATCGTTCAAAGCACTAATTAGGGTATGATATTTATTGCAATCATCCTTGACACTTTTTTCACAACATTATAATAAGAATCCCTTGTACACATATTTCATGAAAAGTACATAGACATGTGATGTCATCAGTGATGTCATCAATGACATTTGTGATGTCATCTTTGATGTCCTGGGTGTTAGTTTTAGCAGTGCACGGTGGTGGCGTGAGTTATGGTTGCTTAGCTTACCATAACTTGGGAATCTCGGGGGCGTGGCCTGGAGCTCATGGCGAGTGGTAGCTGAGTCGCCGTGCTCCGGCCGAGGCGCCGTTTCCAGATCCTTTTGCCTACTTAAAATCGCACCTGAGATAGAAAGAATCGGTTCCGAGGGGAGGGGAACCGACCCCGGACACGCTGCAGAGGTCTTCCCCTGGATCCGGGCCCCCGAGCCCACGGATTCGTCCCGATAACGGTCCCCCCCCTTGGCGGGACCCAAGATGGCGGCCATCTTACGAAACTAATGTCGCAGGAGAACGCCGGCCGCTCTTGCAGCCAAACCGACCTATCAACTTCTGCTGCGACTGCATCGGGGGTGAGGAGCCTCTACCTCTATCCGGCCCTGCTGAGTTGAACCAACCAGAGCCCCCGGCCGGGGAAACCAAACCGGGGCTCAGACCCACACCACCGAGCACGGCCCCGGCCATCGACAACAGACGACGGTGGCGGTGGGGAGAGCATGAGCGCGAACGACTTGATAAATATCCCACTGTACACCCTCTTGAAAACTTGAGCCTGGACCACCCTGCTTCCGACAAATAACCCCGGCGCCTGTCTCCACACGATTGAGTGGCGCCAATATGGCGTCCAGGAACAAGACAAAGGCAAGCACCATGGACACCTACGTGTCCGCTAAAGCGAAGACTCCTCCGCAGCCAAGCGCTTCCACTCCTGAACCCCCCCCGAGCGCAACCAACAGGTTCCCCAGAAAACCAAGCACAAGTACTGGAGGCGATTGAATCATTGCGTGCGTTCATAGACATGAGAATTGGGGAGTTCAAATCTGAGCTGCAGCTTGTGCGCCAGGACGCCCGCAACTTGACGGAAAGGGTGACCTCCGCCGAATCCACCATTAAAGAGACGTCGGGAGACACAACGGAGCTGAAGGCCAAGGTGACGGACCTAGAATGGAAGGTACTCACACTTGAAGCCAGGGCCGAAGAGGCCGAGGGCCGAGCCAGACGCGCCAACATCCGAATACTGGGGGTACCGGAGGGAAGCGAGGGCCCGAATCCGACGGCCTATGTGGAATCCCTGATACAACAGGAGGTGGGCGCAGGAAAGCTGACGCAGGGATTCTCGATTGAAAGGGCGCACAGATCGCTGCAGAAGAAACCCCCGCCGGGCTCGCGCCCTCGCCCTATAATTGCCAAAGTTCTGAACTTCCGAGATAGGGAGATTATCCTCCGACACTCCAGAGAGGAGGGCCCTATCGAACGCAACGACTCTAAGATCACGATCTACCCTGATTACACCCCGAAAGTTCAACGGGAGAGGAACTCATTCGTGCCGATCAAGGCTCGGCTCAGACAACTAGACCTAAAATATATGTTGCTCTACCCCTCCAGACTAAAAGTGATCCACAAGGGCAGGGCGATCTTCTTGGAATCCCCGGCAGCGGCGACCATGTGGCTAGAGGACAACAATCTAGCAGCGGACAATGACTCTCAACTTTCCGCGAATTGATGAACCCCCTCGCCCGATGCGAAGATGTCATGCCTCATATACTCAACTCGGACGTTAGGCACACGATCTAAGAAGAAGGTAACATCACCCAACAGTTCGCAAAGATGAAACGGCCCTCGCTCGGCCCCCGCCAGGCACAGGGCCCCACCCCCCACGAACAGAATAGGTCAGGCCAGTTGCCTGCCCGACCTTCCTCGTGCCCGATACCCGGATGGGTTCAGACGGTACGAGAGCGCCTGAGCACCCGCAAGACTCTGTCGTTGCTGGGCGCACCAGTTTTAGTTTTGTTATTTGTTTTTGTTCACACCACAGCCCTCAGACTACTAATGAAGCAGAAAAATGGGACCGGAGGCTCTTGGGGGCGGCGGACGGGACGTCGCCAGACCCTGAGGGGGATAATGTACCGCCCGGAGGCGGGGGAGGCGTGGAAGACGAGGCTGAAACAATAACTCCATGGCGTCCCAAATCAAGGTGATGACGTGGAATGTGAGGGGCATGGGCACGTACATGAGGAGGAATCGGATCCACTCCTATCTGCGTAGGAAAAAGATATCAATAGCAATGCTCCAAGAGACCCACCTCACGGACGAAGCAACGGCCAAACTCTCCGATAAGTGGGGAGGTACTGGGAAAGGGGCGCCTTATTCCAAATTCGCCAGAGGAGTGTTCACGTGGGTGAGCCCAACTGTCCCCTTCCACCTGTTGGGCCACAAAGCCGATAAGGAGGGCAGATATCTAATATTATGGGGCACCATCGATTCCATACCGGTGTGCCTGGTGAACTCATATTTCCCGCAACAAGGAATACCCTCACACCTCGCAATGCTCACTGCCAAAATCATTCCCAGGAGAGAGAGCGCTTTCATATGGGGCGGCGACTTCAATTCCGTCAGGAACGGCGCTCTGGACAGGTCGGACCCCCCCCGTTCCCTGAACAACCTCGCGTCTAACGCGCTGAACACGGCAATAGAACAGCTCGACCTGGTGGATATCTGGAGGGAACAACATCGCATCGAGAGGAGCTACTCCTATTACTCGGCCCCCCACAAGGTCCACACGAGAATAGACTATCTGTTCATTGATCGTGCGCTGGCTCAGCAGGTGGACGACACACTTTACCTAGGTAGAACCATATCTGATCACTCACCGCTGATCATGCAATGGACCCCTAGAGGACCCAGGCCACCAATCCCGCTATGGAGAATGCCACCCGCAGCACTCACGGACCACGCATTCAGGGAGGAACTGGGTACCAAACTTGAAGATTATCTCGACATTAATACAGGTTCAGTATCACGCTGGAGCACACTTTGGGAGGCCATGAAAGTTGTCACAAGAGGCGAAGTTATATCAGGTGCCGGAGGTATTCGCAAGCAACTGAGACTGAAACTGGAGAAATTGGAAGACAGGATCACCCACCTTGAATCCGAACTCAATAATGCGCCCGATGCCGAAACAGAGTTGAAGGACATCCGGGAGGAGTGCCTATTGGCATGGAACAGACTGTCCAAATTCGACTACGCGACCTACATAGCCAGAACTCACAAAGAAGCGGATAAGCCTGGTAGAATGCTTGCCTGGCTGTGTGGGCGCGAGTTTCCAAGACACCTCCCAACCGAAATAACGGATGAAAGGGGGACGACTCACCGGACGCAACGAGATATCAACTCAGCTTTTGCGGCCTTCTACTCCAGGTTGTACGCCCATGACGCCAAAATACCAGTGGACGACATCAGGACCACACTGGCCGCGATTGAGCTCCCAAGTCTGACGGAGGCCCAGAGAGAGTCATTGGATGCAGAGATCACCGCTGAGGACGTGACATATGCGATCCAGTCGCTGACCACTTGTAAAACCCCCGGGAGCGATGGACTCCCGCCCGAATTCTACAAAGCCTACGCAGCGACCCTTGCCCCGACACTCCACAGGGTCTATATGGAGGCATTTGAAACTGGGACCTTACCTGACTCCATGAAAGAGACAATTATTATCCCTATACTCAAACCTAACAAACCCGCCAACAACTGTGAATCATACCGCCCGATTGCCATGCTGAACTACGACTGTAAAATTCTGACCACAATTTTAGCTAAAAGGCTGGCGAGGGTGATTGGAACCTTGATCCATGAAGACCAGAATGGTTTTGTGCCAGGTCGCAACACCACTGCGAACCTGAGGAGGCTCCAACATATCATGGCGGAGACCCACGACCGAGATGAAGACCTCGCTGTACTCTCTCTGGATGCCATAAAAGCGTTTGATTCCATCTATTGGGAGTGGTTGATTGAAGTACTAAAGGAATTCGGCTTTGGAGCGAGCTTCGTGAGGTGGATCGAGGTACTGTACAACACCCCGACAGCGAGGGTGAAGACTGGAACGACGATGTCCGAGGCCTGGCCGATACAGCGCGGCACCCGACAAGGATGCCCACTATCCCCAATGTTATATATACTGGGCCTGGAGCCAGTGGCTGCCTACTTCAGGGCACAACATTTTGACGCGGGCATCGGGCTGGGCAGGGACTATGCCATAATATCCATGTATGCGGACGATGTCCTCCTGTACTTGAATAACCCCCGGCTCAACACACACGTCGCGCTCGATATCCTCGACAACTACTCCCGATACTCCGGAATAACATTCAGCAAACTGAAGTCTTGTGCGTTCCCGCTGGCGAGACTTAGGGGCCTGGCTGAGTCAGACCTCCCAGACGTCGGGATACGATGGCAACTAGAGCACTTTAAATACCTGGGAATTGACGTGTGCCATACCCCAGCTCTCACACATGACCATAACACGGAAAAAGCTGTCAGGACCCTTCGCAAATCCATGAACTTTTGGTCGAAGCTACCACTGGCGGTAATGGGCAGAGCCGCAATAGTCAAAATGATAATTCTCCCCCGCCTCTTGTACCACTTCACGAACGTATGCTTCTACATCAGGCCGCCTTTCTTCAAAAAACTGGACTCTCTCATCAAGGACTTCATATGGGGGTCCTCCAGACACAAGATCTCCCTCCCCACACTCACGCTCCCGCACAAAGAAGGTGGGATACAACTACCGGATCTGCAAAGGTACTATCTGGCCGCACAGCTCAGTCACACAACGAAATGGCTTTCTGATGAACTTTCGTCGGAAACGAAGCTCCTCCGTAACCCGACTTCCAAGCTGTTCCCCAAGGAGATGCTTTGGAACCCGATGAAACAAGCTTCAGGAGTCCCCATGATTGTCACCTTGGGCCGGCAGGTGTGGGCCAGAACCGGCTTTCTCCGACACCTGGAGCACCCCTACAATCCCAGTGCCCCCATCCTGGCTGACGTGTGCAAGACCCACGCAGACTTAGCGACAGCGAGACAATGGGAGAGAGCTGGAATCTACACATGGGGAGATCTGTTCGAAGACGGCATGTTCAGAGAACTCGAATCCTTACAAGCCAACGAAGGCATTTCAAACGCCCAGTTCTTGTGGTACCACCGCCTCAAGCGGACGGCAAAGGCACAATGGCCCGTCTGGCCAGAGGAACCCCCACCGGACCCCCTTCTTCAGGAGATGTATGACCTAGCAGATGGCTGGAGACCGGTCTCCCGCTTATACGCCAAGCTGAACGACAGACCCAACCCAAAAAGCGCGCCCCTGAGACAAAAATGGGAATCCGACCTGGGGGTCCCGCTCACCGACGGCGAATGGGAGCGAATACTTCTATACCCCAAGGAGGTGTCGAGGAATACCAGATTTAAACAAATCCAGTTAAATGTCCTATACCGGACATACATGACTCCGCTAAGAGTTGCCACCTTCAACAATCGTGCACTCCCGCATTGCCCCTGGTGCGGTAACGACAAGGCGGACTTGATCCATATGTTTTGGACCTGCACCAAAACTGCGTACTTCTGGTCCATGGTGGAACGTACATGCACTGAGGCGGGGCTCACAAGATACGAGTGGAACCCAAAGGAATGCCTGCTGGGAGCCCATCCCAGACCCAGCAAACACAAGCATCAGGTCAAATTAATGGACCTTGCTTGCATCCTTGCGAAGAGGTCCGTAGCGATGGCATGGAAATCCCCAAGGGGCCCTAGACACGGACGTTGGCTCAAAGACCTGGAAAAGTGGACGGAGGCGGAGACTAGGGCCTGGCAGGATGGTATCCGCTCGAACGATGACGACTCCAATGAAGCTCTGGACTCATGGAAGGCCCTGGTGCGTGACATTCAATTTGCCTCCGACCACAAACCCCCCTGAATTTTCGCTCCTAACAGAATACCGCCTGTGACTGGTTTCCAAGAATGGCCAACACCATACCCAGCCCCCCACGACCACGGATTTGCTGCACACCGACCCCCCCCCTCCGCCCCCCATCACGGACGATACATTGCTCTATGAAGGCTGTGGAAGTTAAGTAGTTAATTAGTTAATTTGTTTTAAGTTGTTTGCTAAGTCACTGTTTGTTGTTTGTTTCGCACTTTTACAAATGCCAATAAAATGTTTTTAAAAAAAAAATAACTTGGGAATCTCAGGGGTTTTTCGGTTTTACTTGGAACCATAACATCCCTTTAACAAAGTTTTTTTTATTAGCACGCAAACAATATACAAAGATGGAGTGTAAAAAGCAATTTCTCAGAGATGGCTGTACACAGAATGTTGCAAACTAAGAATTTATGGTCGTTTACAGTGAAGGTCAGCTGCTTCCATTTTTTGCTCGCGTGCCAGAGAGGCCCACGACTCGCACTATAAGGTTCTATTGTTTTTTGACCTTGACAGACAGGGATCGTGCTAAAAGACTTCTTTTGAAGGAGTGTTGCAAAAACGTAAGACACAATAAGGATTACATTTCTGAAACGAAACCACTTTTATATATTATATCACTATGAGAAAGATCGTTGGCACAGACGGAGTCGTATTTTGGGACTGCACTACGCTTAGACAATGGAAAATGCCAATATAATGTAAGTAACCCTTTAGATTATTTTATACCAGAATATAATAACAATAGCGCAGCGTTAAGCCCGGTTAAGTTATACTTGTTCCTTCAATGTGGCATAGTGTTTTCTACCGCGCACTATCACCGCAGAATTGGTCCCCTGTCGCTTAGAGGGCTCTGAAAAAGGCAGAGGACAGAGGGTGGGTTAATGGGAATAAGTTAACATACTCTGTTGCACTATCCTCGCTAGCAAATAGTTTCACTCCCTAATAAATAAAATTAATATTTTTAATGAAGATCGGCTGGTGAGACTAATTTATGTTTTTTAAAACAGGTATGTCCTCCCGTACTGTGAATGCCACGATTTTCAGACCCCGGCTGACCGATTTTTAAACTGCCAGATGCAGCTACTTCTAAACAACTTCATGACCCTCACCATTTTATGGGACAATCGCCAAGGACCAATATGCCCTTACGCGGTACTAGCGGCTAGAAGCAACATACCAACCATTATGGTGGTCTAATGCCTCTTTGTTGGAACAGCCTTCCGATTATCGGTGCCACCATAGTGCTTATTTTATCATAAACCAACACCCTGTGTACCGCAAAGGAACAGCGCGTGACTCAAGATGAACTTTTGCGGATCGACAGCAAAGACAAATGCAAATCGCTGAATATTCTCTAAACATTTGATGTCAAATAAAAGTACTTTACGACATGTACAATCTTGCTGTTTGCTTTTAAATCACAGTTTCATATTCCGAATTGTTGCGCGCTGTGTTGTGGATGATCTGTGTTGTTTTCCGGGTTCTGTGTAAAGTCGCGTAGGACTGGAGACGACTGGGCGCCTTTGGCTACGCACCCTGTACCGTCACGGAGAGAGACGGGGAATATGAATGCTTTGATAATGTCAGGCTTAGGGGCGGGAGATATGATTTAGTGTCGCAAAAGCAGGTCAGCCAGGTCGATGGGGCAAGTGATAGGATTATCACATAATGTCGACGCACAGCAGCCTGATTTATCATTTGTTTAGTGGACAAAAAGTCGGGTAAGGGCCATAGGAAATTGTAATGTCAACGGACATAAGCAGGGTTCTTAGAACACTTTCAACCTGACAATGAACAATATGAACAGCGTTCTCAGAACACCCCCATTTTGTTTAATTGCAAACATTACCTTCACGTCCACTCTTCCTCGTCCCAGTACTTACTTCATGAGGCCCCTGCCTCCGACACAGGACCTTCTTCTATTTCTTTAAATTCCTATAACTCCTCCCCCACATCCACATCACTCAGTTTCATATTACCAAGCCGGAGCATGGGACCTTCCCCGCAGGGAGGGTGAGGAGGGTCGACAGTACTGTGACGAGGAAAAATAGGACTAGGAGTAATGAAGATTACCGTAAGTAATCAGAGCATTTCAGGACACCGCGAGTGTTCTTAGAACACATTCAACTTGCCAGAGTATAATACGGACAGCGTCCTCAGGACACCCCCATTGTGTTTATGTACAAACATTTAAGGACACCGCGAGTGTTCTTAGCTCAATTTTAGCTTGCTTGCGAACAAAACGGACACATACTCCGTCCTCAGAACACCCCACCATTTAGTTTATGTAGAACATTTCAGAACAGCCGTGTTGTCCGCAGACAAATCGAGCACAACAAATGTGTCTAGCATATAAAAAAAACAGAACATTGAACCTATCTCATACTGCCCCCACCCTCCTCAATTACTCTTACACACTAACACACTCCACTAAATACAATTTTTATTCCAAGTTTCACCGCGCTGTCCGCGGTCGTCCGCGAATGCAAGATGGCGGACGCCACAGAAAATCTGACGTGCTTCACGCACCACGCCATCAAATCAGCGAACACGTCGGGTGTCCGCGGACATCGCGCAAGCCGCTCGGCCAATCAGGGCACTGTCCACGGAGCGAACAGGGAAGTCCGTCCGCGAAGCGAACGGAGATATCACTAATTTTTTTGCTTTACATTTTGGTCATTTTAAAAAAAACTACTGGACGGATTTACACCAAATTTGCAAAAGCACGCTTTTGGGACCAAGCCCCCGCTCCTGCCGCAAATTTGGTGTAAATCCGTCCAGCAGTTTGGGCTGTAGGCGTGCACAAGTTTATTTCCCATTATGCCCATGGGAAAAAACAAAAGTTTTGGGACCCTCCCTATAACTTTGCCCCCCCCGGACCAAACCTCTCCAAACTTTGCAAAATAATTCAGAGTGGGCCATATGCTTTTTTTGCAAAGTTTGGTAAGAATTCGTCCAGAGGGAGCGAAGTTATAATAAAATGCTCTTCCTATGGAAACACCAACTTATCCATAACTACATGGACGCTACCGCGTCCATATAATTACACAGCCACGGTAGTGGCTGTGTACTTATGGTTAAGTTGCTGTTTCCATAGGAAGAGCACTTTTTGGGCGGCTTATAACTTCGCTCCCCCTGGATGAATCCTCACCAAACTTTGCAAAAAAAGTATATGGCCCATTTTTTTGCAAAGTTTGGTGAGGATTTGTCCAGGGGGGGAAAATTTATAGGGGGGGTCCTAAAAAAAATGTTTTTCCCATAGACTGAATGGGAAAAAACTTTGTGCACGGCTACAGCCCGAACCGCTGGACGGATTTACACCAAATTTGCAGCAGGAGCGGCGGCCTGGTCAAGAAAGCGTGCTTTTGCAAATTTGGTGTAAATCCCTCCAGTAGTTTTTTTTTAAAAATGACCAAAATGTAAGGCAAAAAAATTAGTGATATCTGTGTTCGCTTCGCGGACCGACTTCCCTATTCGCTCCGCGGACAGCACCCCGATTGGCCCATGGCCTTGCGTCATGTCCGCGGACATGCCACGTGTTTGCTGATTTGACGGCGAGGGGCGTGGAGCACGTCAGATTTTCTGTGGCGCCCGCCATCTTGTATTCGCCGTCGACCACGTACAGCACAGTGAAACGTGGATAAAAAATTGTATTTAGTGCCGTTTGTTGGTGTGTAAGAGTGTTTGGGGAGGGTGGGGGAGTATGATATAGGTTCAATGCTTTGTTTTTTTATGTGCTAGACGTTTTTGTTGCGTTCGATTTGTCCGCGGAGAACACGGCTATTCTGACATTTTGTAAATAAACTAAATGGTGGGGTGTTTAGAGGACGGAGTATGTGTCATTTTTGTTCGCAAGGAAGGTAAAAATGAGCTATGAACACTCGCGGTGTACTTAATTGTTCGTAAATACACAAACTGGGGGTGTCCTCAGGACGCTGTCCGTATTGTAATCTGTCTAGTTGAATGTGTTCTAAGAACACTCGCGGTGTCCCGAAATGGTTGCAATTACACAAAATGGGGGTGTTCTGAGAATGGTGTTTGTATTGTTCGTTGTCAGGGTGAAAGTGTTTTAAAACCACTCCTTTTGTCCGCTAATAGTACAATTTCCTATGGGCGTCAACCGACTTTTTGTCCACTAAAGAAACGATAAATCCGGCTGGTGTGCGCCGACATTATGTGATAATCCTATGACTGGCGCTATTGACCTGGCTGACTTGCTTTTGCGACACTAAATCATATCTCCCGCCCCTAAGCCTGATATTATCAAAGCATTCATATTCCCCGCCTCTCTCCGTGACGTTACAGGGTACGTCATCAAACGCGCCCAGTTCTCTGCAGTCCTAAGTAACTTTACACAGAACCCGGAAGACAACACATATTATGTCACAACACAGCGCGCCACAATTCAGAATATGAAACAGTGATTTAAAAGCAAACAGCAAGATTGTAAATTTTGTAAAGTACATTTATTTGACATCAAATGTTTAGAGAATATTCAGCAATTTGCATTTGTCTTTGTTGTCGATCCGTAAAAGTTCATGCTGAGGCATGCAATGTTCCTTTGCGGTACAGAGGGTGTTAGATCAGCTTACAACTCAGTGCGCCACAATTCGGAATATGAAACTGTGGTTTAAAAGTAAACAGCAGGATTGTACATTTGGTAAAGTACATTTATTTCACATGAAGTGTTTAGTGAATATTCAGCGATTTGCTATTGTCTCTGCTGTCGATCAGCAAAAGTTTATTTGGAGCCACGCGTTGTTCCTTTGCGGTAGATAGGCTGTTGGTTTATGATAAAAGCAGTAAATGGTCGCTCTGATAATCGGAAGGTTGCTCCAACAACGAGCCATTAGACCACCCTATTGGTTGGTATGTTGTTTGCAGCCGCTAGTACTGCGTAAGGGCATATTGGTCCTTGGCGATTGTCCCATAAAATGGTGAGGGTCATGAAGTTGCATATTTGGACTTGCACCTGGCAGTTGAAGACCCCATCCGCTGGAGTCTGTAAATCGTGACATAGGCAAAATGGGGCCACATACCTGTTTTAAAAAACATAAATTAGTCTCACCAACCGATCTTCATTAAAAATCATCATTTTATTTATTAGGGCGTGAAACTATTTGCTATCGAAGATAGTGCAACGGAGTATGTTAATAATAAAATAATAATATTTTCCCATTCACATAGCGCTAAGAACCGTGAGGTATCTAAGCGGTGCTTATTATTAACCATGGTGTGTGGTGCTCATTTATCGACCACGGAAGGATGAAAGGCTGAGTTTGGCCTTGCCGAGATTCGAACTTGCGTTAGCAAGCTGTGCACGGATGTCAAAGCGAGCGTTGTACTCGCTGTGTCACTTGACAGGCTACAGTGAAGTGGCACAGCGAGTAGATCACTTGACCGCCTATAGACCGGTTAAATTATTTCTATTAACCCACCCTGTGTCGTCTGCCTTTTTCAGAGCCCTCTAAACGACAGGGGATCAATTTGGCAGTGATAGTGTGCGGTAGAAAACATTATGCCACTTTCAATGAACAAGTTCAACTTAAGCGGTCTTTAATGCTACGCCATTGTAATTATATTTGGTATAAAATAATCTAAAGGCTTACTTACAGTACAATTGCAATTTCCATTGTCTACTAGTGGTGCAGTCACAAAATACGACTCCGCGTGTGCGAACGATCTTTCGCATAGTGATATAATATATAAAAGTGGTTTCATTTCAGAAATTTCATCTCTATCTTCTCTTACGTTTTAGCAACTCTCCTTCAAGAGAAGTCTTTCATCACAATCTCTGTCTGTCAAGGTCAAAACACAATACAACCTTATAGTCCGCTTCGTGAGCCTCTCCGGGGCCCGAGAAAAAAATAGAAGCAGCTGACCTTCACTGTAAACGAGCATAAATTCTTACTTTGCAACATTCTGTGTAAAGCCATCTGTAGAAGTTAGTTTTTGCATGCCATGTTTGTATATTGTTTGTGTGATATTAAAAAAAGTTTGTTTCAGGGACGTTATGGTTCTAAGTACAGCCGAAAGACCCCTGAAAATCGCAAGTTATGGTAAGCTATGAAAAATAACTCGTGCCACCACCGTGCACTGCTAAGACTAACACCCAGCACATCAAAGATGACATCGCAAATGTCATTGATGAAATCACTGATGACATCACATGTGTATGTAATTTTCATGGAATTTGTGTACTAGAGATTTTTATTATAATGTTGAGAAAAAAGTGTCAAGGATATTGCAATAAATATCATACCGTTATTAGTGCTTTGAACGATGCATTGATATAAATAGCATTGTATTATGGGAGTCTATCTAGTATAGTGAGCTACTAATGGAGAAACATAGCATTGTGTGCAGAGTACAAGATGAAAGTATAATATTTGTAATGTTAATATGTTGAATAATGAAATGATAATTGTCCTGAAATGTTCAAAAATTCACTAAATGGGGGTGTTCTGAGGACGTTATTCGTATTGTGTGATTGCTTAGCTGTATGCAATGAGGGAATGGCACAGAGAGTAAAGTGGACACTGTCCACGGACACCGCGGCTGTTCGTGGACAGGGCGTGCTACATCCGGGTTTTTCCAGGAAATCCAACATGGAAAGAAGACTGTACGGATCAGCCAATCAGATGTTGAGGTTGTGGATTTGTGTTGAAAGAGACTGTGTGTGGTGAAGATGGCAGAAGTAGAGAAAGTCAGGGTGTTGGTGCTTGGGGATACTTTTGTGTATGGTTTACAACAGTACGCTCAATGCAGGCTTGTTGCAAAGAACTTTGATGTGAAAGGAGTGGAGGTGGTGTGGAGCACTGTGCCTGATTGCAATGTACAGGGAATTGTACAAGTTTGTGAGGATATGGCCACAATGAACAGTCCGCATGTGGTAGTTTTGCACTATGGTGCTTTCCATTTGGGCAACGTCAGTGCCCCTACTTTGTTGGCTGATTTGGAATGCCTGCTTCAAGCCATAATGAAGATGCTTCCAAATGTGAAAGTAATTTTTTCTGGATTACTACGTAGGGCAATATGGGTCAATAGTTCAGTTTTTTGTCCTCAGCAAAACATTGCTAGGTGTGTCATCAACCGAGACATGTGTGCCTTCATGCTTAGAGCTGGTATGTTCTTTTGTAATAATGAGAATATTATTGCCAGTAATGCTGTTAATTTTAAAGAAGATGGCATTTCTTTATCTTTTACGGGAAATGCCTTTCTATTTTGGAATGTAAGGGTTGCTTTGGAGAAGGTTATGTGAAGATTTTAGGAGTAAAGTAAGAAAAAAAAACAAGAAAAAAAAATACAAAATAACAGGTGTCTGTCAAGCATCTGTAAAAAAAACAAAAGAAAAACGGCTCTTGTCAGAGCCAACTTCAAAGGGGAAATGGGGCACACTATTTAAATTTACATTCACCACGCTCAGATTTTTCGATATGTCCGTGGACTTGGCGGTAGTCCGCGGACATGAAAATATTTACGAGGGGGTTAGTATGTTCTATGTTACATGTATATGAAGTCAGGGATATTATGGTTAAGTTGTGCTACTAAAAACCTATGATATTCAGTAAAAAAACTTTGTTAAAGGGACGTTATGGTTAAGTTGCGCTACTAAAAACCTATGAAATTCAGTGAAAAAACTTTTGTGATGTGATGACATTTGGGTGTTAGTGTTAGCAGTGCACGGTGGCGCGAGTTATGGTTGCTTATGTTACCATAACTGCCGAATTTCAGGGGTTTTTCAGTTTTACTTTGAACCATAACGTCCCTTTAACAAAATTTTTTCACTGAATTTCATAGATTTTTAGTAGCGCAACTTAACCATAACGTCCCTTTAACAAAGTTTTTTTACTGAATATATATATATACATATATATATATATATATATATATATATATTTTTAAAGATGTAAAATGTACGATTGTATCATCACGACAATGTTATGCGGGAAAAGGTGTTCCAGCATTGCTATACAGTCTAGAGACATATCAGTCTCTCTTTCATGCTGATCTTACTCCCATAGAAGGTCTTATATGGAAACTTGCCCTTTCTTTACCCAAAAGCAGTGGTCGAAGTGTACGAAAAGAAGTAGTGGAACTAGGTTCCCTGCTGTCCTGACCCGCTCCCCACAAACCCCATTGCTGCACCCCTCCCATGCACAATCCAAATCCCCAAACAAGCACATCTGCTCTTTACGGGAATTTGCAGTGCAGTGCACTGGAGTGCAAGCTTCAACTTCTTCCTACACCTTTATTTTCAAACAAAGCCATTCTGGAACTGTTTCTTTTTAAAATAAAAGTATAGGAACAATGAAACTTAAAAATAAAAAGTATAGGAGCACCGCTCCCGACCGCTTCCGCCCTCTTCGACCTCTGCCCAAAAGTTTACCAATGGTAGAACTTCGCTGTGAGCGAGGCTTAGTCTCATTGAGCACTAGACTACTTTGGAAAAGGATTTCATTGTGTTCAAAATTCTGTCCGACCCCACCCCACCCGCAATTCTCCTTGTGCGCCTTCTTTGAAGAAGTAGGGAGGGAAGAATCCACATGTTGATTCTGCGAATTCGCTTTGTCATGGCGGGGTATTACGCTGGTAGAAGGTATGGATGATGTGCAGCTTCATCGTGATTGGTGCAATACTGGGTCGCACCTCTCACAGTACAAACGAGTTGTTGATATATTGGTCCATAAGTGGCTAGGGGAAATCCCAGTATTTTTAGAGTGTGTCCCCTCATCTTCAGCTAGGATGACCTATATGTGTTTTCGTTTTAACGTATGAAAAACCGAAGACAATCTTATTCTTTTGAAAAAAGATGCTGAGGCCGCTTGAATTTGTAGGTACTATTCTAAATGTGAGGCTTTTTGAACATCTGGTTGTAAAATGTGAGTGGCTAAAAGAAAACAGATATTTTATTTTGGGTATTTTGTACATTCTACGGATTTTATATTAATTAATGAACTATAGAAAAGATTTTTAAAACCAATTCTGTTGCACAAATTCTTGCACTATTGCACTATATT